>NC_052639.1:26642703-26942703 GCF_016161935.1 Mauremys reevesii
TTCCAAAAATGTGATGCCCAGAACTGTACTCAAAGTCAGTTGAGAGCCCTAATGGGGGCGGAGTAGAGTGGAAGAATGACTTCTCGTGTCTTGATTTCATGCACTCCTACCAATACATCCCAGAATGATGTGGCTTTTTGCAACAATATTACCTGTTAGCTCTTATTTAGTTTGTGGTCCACTAGGATCACTTGGATCTTTCCGCAGTGCTCCTTCTAGGCAGTTATTTCCCATTCTGTATATGTGCAACTCATTGTTTTCCTTCTACCATTGAGGACACTTTGCATTTCTTCTTATTGAATTTCATCCTATTTACCTCAGACCATTTCTCCAGTTTGTCAGATCAGTTTGAGGATTCATCTATACTCAAAGCACTGTAGCCTCCCACTTCATGTCATCTACCAAGCTAGGCCACGATCTAAATCACTGAGAAGATGTGGAACAAAACTGGACCCAGAACTGAGCCCTGCGCTTCCCTCATTATGCCCTTCCAGCTGACTGCAGACTTTTCAATGCTACTCTCGAGAACAGTTTTCCAACCAGTTATACCCACCTTAAAGAAGTAGCTATCAAAGACAGTTTGGCGGTTGTTCTTGATAAATCCATGCTGGCTATTGTAGCACCTGCGTTCACAGATTCTACGACTGGAAGGGACCTCAAGAGGTCATCCGAGTCCAGTCCTGCCCTCATGGCAGGACAAAATACTGTCTAGACCATCCTGCATAGACATTTATCTAACCTATTCATAAATATAGCTACAGTGGAGATTCACAACCTCCCTAGGCCAGATTATTCCACTGTTTCATCACCCTGACAGTGGGGGAACTTTCTAATGTCTTAACCTAAACACACCTCCCCCTTGCAGCAGTTTTGCAAGCCTAATGGCCCAGCTGTTCTTTCCTTAGAGCTACAGGTGAACAAGTTTTCTCTCTCCTCCTTAGGACACCCTTTGAGGCCTGAAAACTGCTATCATGTCCCCTCTCAATCTTCTCTTTTCTGGCCAAAACAAACAGGCCCAATTCTTGCAATGGCTTCCTTCATAGGTCATGTCTCTAGACCTTTAATCATTCTTATTTGCTCTTACTCTGGATCCTCTCAATTTCTCCATATGCTTTCTTATGTGCTTGAATCTACGGTGCCCACAACTGGACTAATGTCTCCACCTTGAGGGCCTAACCAGCTTGTGAAGTAGGGCGGAAGAATGACTTCCTAAAATGTCTTGCTCCACAACACATCTGTTAATACATCCCAGAATCTACGTTTGCTTTTGCAACAGCATCACACTATTCACTCACATTTAGCTTGTTTCCACTATAACCTAGATCCCTTTCTGCCATGTACTCCTTCCCTAGACCAGTCTCTTCCCACATTCTGTAGGTGTGAAACTGATTATTTCCTTCCTAAATGGAGCCACATTTGCATTTGTCTTTATTAAACTGCTGCATTCTGTTATTGCTTTCAGAACCCGCTTCTCAGTTTGTCCCAGATCTGAAGTTTTTTGAATTATGGCAGCTATATTCAAGCAGTTGCAATCCCTCCCAGTTTGTTATCATCTACCATGACTTCATAAGCATCTTTCTGGAGGCCAATATCTGCGGTCGTTGATGAAGATATTGAACAGGATAGTCCCAAAAGAACAGACCCTAATGGAACCGCACTTGGTCTACCTTTCCAGCAGGATTGGAAACCATTCATAACTACTCCCTGAGTGCGGTTGCATCCAGCCATATGCACCCACCTTGAGTAGCCCCATCTAAATTGTATTTTGCCTAGTTCACTGATAAAGAATATGTCATGCGAGACCGTATCAAATGCCTCACTAAACTCTAGGTACACACTCCTTCACTTCTCCATATCCACAAGACTCGTTATCCTATCAAGAAATCTCTCAGATTGCTCTGACATGATTTGTTCTTTACAAATCCATGCTGGCTATTCCTATCACCTTACCACCTTCCAAGTGTTTGCAGATGATTTCCTTAATTACTTGCTCCATTCTCTTCCCTGGCACAGAAGTTAAACTAACTGCTCTGTACTTTCCTGGCTTGTTTTATTTCCCTTTTTAGAGATGGGCACTATGTTTGCCCTTTTCAGTCTTCTGGAATCTCTCCCGTCTCCCATGATTTTCAAAGAGAATAGCTAGAGGCTCACATACCTCCTCTATCAGCTCCTTGAGTATTCTGGAGCATTTCAGCAGGCCCTAGTGACTTGCAGGCATCTAACTTTTCTAAGTGATTTTTAACTTCTTTTTTATTTGATCTTCTAAGCCTGCCCCTTCCATTAGCATTCACTCTCTTAGGTATTCCTTCAGACTTCTCGGTGAAGACCGAAACAAAGAAGTCATTAAGCATCTCTGCCAATTCCAACTTTCCTCTTACTGTTTCTCCTCCTCACTGGAGCAGTGGGCCTACCCTCTCCTTGAATCTTCCTCTTGCTTCTAATGTACTGATAAAAGTCTTCTTGTTTCCCTTTATTCCCATAGCTAGTTTGAGCTCATTTGTGCCTTTGCCTTTCTAATCTTGCCCCTGCATTCCTGTGTTGTTTGCCTATATTCATCCTTTGTAATCTGTCCTAGTTTCCATTTTTATATGACTCCTTTTTATTTTTTAGATCATGCAAGATCTCGCGGTTAAGCCAGCTGGTCTTTTGCCACATTTTTATCTTTCCTACCCAGCAGAATAGCTTGCTTTTGGGCCCTTAATAGTGTCCCTTTGAAAAAGTGCCAACTCTCCTCAGTTGTTTTCCCCCTCAGTCTTGAGTCCCATGGGACTGGACCTATCAGCTCTCTGAGCTTACCAAAATCCACCTTCCTGAAATCCATTGTCTCTAGTTTGCTGTACTCCCTTCTACCCTTCCTTAGAATTGCAAACTCTAGGATTTCATGATCACTTTCACCCAAGCGACCTTCTACTTTCAAATTCTCAATGAGTTCCTCCCTATTTGTTAAAATCAACTCTAGAACAGCTTCCCCTCTAGTAGCTTTTCAACCTTCTGGATGGCCCAGTGGGATCCCAGCTAGGCGGACAGGCTGGAAAATGGATCTTCAGTCACTCCGTTCCAGGTCTCCCCAGCATTAAGATCAAATTCCCTTCTCCGCCCCGCCCCCGCACATTGGGCTCACCACCAAGAGGTATTGGGGCCTGTCTATATGTGGGGATTCTGCAGCAGCTCCCCAGCATGGCACCCGAGAGGTTGGCCAAGACCTTGTGCAGAACCTATACCGCAAGAGAGAGCCATGGGTCAGGGCTACACCTGCCACAGGACAGCAAGGGGTGGGAAGCACTGGTGAACCCCAAACACATACCCTGGCCTCTCTGATTCATATCCTCCTGCAAGCTTTGTCCCCAACCATTTCTTCTTTCTCTACACGAGACATTTTCACAAATGTCACAATGCCTTGGCACTCAACACCATGAAACAACCCTTTCTCCTCCCAAAGTGCTTTAATGTCCATTCTCTCACCCAGACTTGCTCCTGCCAGGCATTACAGACGTGTCTCATTTCCCATTACACAGATTGGGATGCTGAGGTACAGAGAGAGAAATGACCAATCCCAGCTCACACAGCAAAGCGATGGCACAGCTAGAGAAAAAGCCAACAACTCTCACTCTTGCTGTCATCAGCAGACACCAAGACCCCGGGGGAGGACAGAGGCCAGCAATTGAAGGGATGTGCGTGCAATTTTCATCGACACAGTTTTCTGTTAGAAAATACCAGGAACATTAATCAAGGTTGATTTGTGGAATCATGAATCAATTTGGATGAAAAATCATTGCAAAAATATTTTGTTTTTCCAAAGCAAAATCATCTCCTGTTTGTGGCGTCCTTAAACTGTCTCTTCACACAAAGAGGAGACACTTTAATTGAAGCGAGATAAGATGCTTCAGTCAGGGTAAGCAGTTGCTCCCTTCATAATTGAAAGATCATAAAATGCCAGTAAAATTGACTTTCAGCCCTTACACAGCAGACCCACTGGCGGCAACTAACCGGGGCGGGTGGGGCCAGGTCACCTTCTCAAAACTTCCCATACCGGGGAGCAGGAAAGTGCAGGCTGCAGCGCCACCTAGCGGCCACAGGACAAATCGCCGGCTGCTGCACCGTGGGCACTGGGAGTTCGCTTAACATGGAAAGCTGCCTAATGCAAGGTTGGCAAAACAGGGTCTGCTGCACTACATCATCATCTGCAATGACTCAACCCGATAGGACACCTCCTGTGCTACGCTGCTACTAGTGACCCTCTCAAACAGGTCCCCACAGCTCCCCAGCCTCCCCCCACCAGGAGCAGCTAGGAGAGGCTTGTTACACTCCTCTACAGCCAAAATGCTTCTGAAATTAATATAGTCAAACTTTACTAATTCTGGGTCACTGAGAACGAAAATGATGCTTAAAATTCTTGATTGGCTCTAGTTTTCAAGATATGCTATTGGGTCAGTATTTATGACCCTTGACTTGGGAATGGCGGAGGAGAAGTGAGTTATAAAGGGACAGGATCTCAATTTAAACCAGTAATGACTAAAATCCATCTTTGACTGGATCTATGAATAAATCTATGAATGGGTTTGGACAGTACTTCCTTTTTAGGCAAAACAATGAAGGATGCAATCTGAAGCTGGTATTGCCTCATACATGATATGAATTGCATCATGTTATTCCTAGAAGTCATGGATGATGCAATCATAAGGAAGCTGAATCAATTGCCCTATATCAGCTATTTAAATCATACAGTGTCTTGCTCTCTTATTTGTCAGTGTTTGATTTTGCAAAGGACCCATTTCTCTTTAGCCAAAGTGAGCAGAGATGCCTTGTACTTGTGTGAACAGTGCAGATAACTTCTGCTATGTTTGTGGTGAAGTGACTTTTGCATCACCAAGTGCAGTAGAACCACTATGGTTAAGAAAGCCTATCACTTTTCTTTTGGCTGCATAATAGGAGATCAGGACAAGAGGTGGGCCCCACATATGCTGCAACACTTGTGCAACAAATCTTCACCAGTGTTTGAACAGGAAAAAATTTATGCCTTTTGCAGTGCCAATGATGTGGAAGAGCCAACAGATCATACCAGCAAATGTTACTTCTACATGGTGCCTCCAGTTGGGAAAGGTGTGACAAAGAAGAAAAAGTGGACGCTGCATTCTCCAAACATTCCATCAGCTCTATGCCCAGTAACCCACGGAGAAGGACAGCTGGTTGCTGATGCACCACAATCATTCTCACTTGAGTCAGACGAGGAAGAGGAAGAGGACAGAAACTTCTGGTCCTGAACCATCAATGTCACAGGACCCACATTTTCTCCATCCTCCTCCTCTGAACGACACCTCATAACACAAGGTGAAGGAATGACCTTGTCAGGGATTCGGAACTACCCAAGAGTAAGGCAGAGCTGTTGGGCTCCGCACTACAGCAGTGGAATCTCCTGGCAGGTGATGTTAGGGTTTCCATGCTCCTGGCCGTCAAAGGATCTTGAACCATTCTTCTTCATGGAAGGCCATCTTGTAGCGTGCAACAAAACCGATGGTGTGATGGCAGCCCTCAACATCATTCACAATCCACATAGTGGAGACTGTTCATTCATTCATTGAAGACTAGTCTTAAAGCTGTTTTACTGCATAATGGCAATGTTTTGCCATCAATTCCACTTGGTCATGCAGTCCATATGAAGAAACCCTATGACAACATGAAAAAACAATATGAAACCTCTCTGATTGGGATCAGTTTATTACCCAGTCTGCTCCTCCTCCAAGTGGAGAGGATCATGCACCAGTCTCTGGTCTGAGCAGGTGCCCCAAGCACATCTAGCAAAACACAGAGTTTTGAAATAGAACACACATTGATTAACTACGCAAAGATAGGCTTGAAGGGATTGTATGCAATGGCGTACAGCTCAATGCAGGTTAGCCAGAACTGAACCAAAGAACCCTCTGCTTTGGCCTCAGCGGCAGATCTGGGGTGGTGAGCTGCAGCTCCAAACTCACTTTCCTGCTCAGCCCCAGCTCTTTCCCCAGGTCTCTCCTCGCCGGCAGGCTCGGCTCAGCGGCTGGCTCCAGCCACCGCAAAGTCGAACCCTCCCTGCCCCCAGAGCTGGGCACAAAGGGGCTAATGCAGATCTCTCCCCATACAGACCCGGCTGGGGCAGCAGCAGCAGCCCAGGCACCCACCGGCCCCCAGCAGCCCCCACCTCCAAATGCCCTGCACCACACACACCGCCGGCCTCACAGCTCCTCCCCACCTCCCATGGTCTCATGGTCTCATAGACTCTAAGGTCAGAAGGGACCATAATGATCATCTAGTCCCACCTCCTTCACAATGCAGGCCACACAAACTCACCCATCCACTTCTAGATCAAACCCCTAACCTATGTCTCACTTACTGAACTCCTCAAATTGTGCTTGAAGACCTCAAGCTGCAGAGAATCCTCCAGCAAGTGACCAGTGCCCCATGCTGCAGAGGAAGGCAGAAACCTCCAGGGCCTCTGCCAATCTGCCCTGGAGGAAAATTCCTTCCCGACCCCAGAGATGCTGATCACTTAAACCCTTAGCATGTGGGCAAGACTCACCAGCCAGCACCCACGAGAGAATTCTCTGCAGGAACTCACATCCCCACCTATCTAACATCCCATCCAGACCACTGGGCATACTTACCTGCTGAGAATCAAAGATCAATTGCCAAATTCATTGCCAAAATTAGCCTATCCCATCATACCATCCCCTCCATAAACGCATTAAGCTTATTCTTGAAGCCAGATATGGCTTTTGTCCCATTATTCCCCTTGGAAGCAAGTCTAAACACCCTAGTGTCCACTTTATAGCCACTGGTTCTTCTTCTTCTGCACAGCATCACTCGTGGAGAACAAGGTCCTGCAAATCTACAGTCGTACTCTATCTTTGTTTCAGAATAAAAACAAACTAGCGCCTCCGAGGACTGGAACAGATTTCAGCTGATGGACAGCTTTGCTCAGTGTTTGTACATTTTAACAGGAAAATGTTGAATGGTGAAATTAATTTCACCTCCCCATTCAGCGGAACTCCTGAACATACAGGAGATGGATATGAAAATATAGATCAATTTAAAAAAGAGGACATGTAAGAGAGCAGCTGGACTTGAACCAGAAACCTCTCGATCCGCCCTCAAATGCGCCACCACTGAGTTCCCTGAGGCAGCTGAGTGTTGGAGCCAGTGATCTTGAAGAGTATGAAGGGACACTTATTTCAAGAGCTTCTCTTCCATTCCCAGACATGAGTGGTTTAAAAATGGAGTTTCATTACAATTTCTATGTGCATGTAAACACCACAGCTTGCACAATCCCCACAACTGCTCAGTCTCACCCAGAGCACAATAACTTTGGAGGCCCCACCCCAGCTCCCCAGCTCTGCGGCCTTTAACCTCTTCAGCAGTTCTCCAATGCCTTAAAGCCACAGGGCACAGCATGGAATTTGACCCCATTAATCCTAAATCAATTTGGATGAAAAATCTTTGCAAAAATAGTTCGTTTTCCAAACCAAAAGCATCTCCGTTTGTGGCGTCACTTAAACTGTCTCTTCACACAAGAGGAGACACTTTAATTTAGAACGCGATAAGATGCTTCAGTAAGGGTAAGCAGTTGCTCCCCTTCATGATTGAAAGATAATAAAATGCCAGTCAAATTGACTCTTTCAGCCCTTACACAGCAGACCCCACTGACGGCATCTCCCTGGGGCCGGGTGGGGCCAGGTCACCTTCTCAAACCTTCCCATACCCGGGGGAACGGGAAAGTGCGAGGCTGCAGCGCCACCTAGTGGCCACAGGACAAATCGCCGGCTGCTGCACCTGTGGGCACTGGGAGTTCGCTTAACATGGAAAGCTGCCTAATGCAAGGTTGGCAAAACGGGGGTCTGCTGCACGACATCATCATCTGCAATGACTCAACCCGATAGGACACCTCCTGTGCTACGCTGCTACTAGTGACCCTCTCAAACAGGTCCCCACAGCTCCCAGCCTCCCCACCAGGAGGCAGCTAGGAAGGCTTGTTACACTGCTCTACAGCCAAAATGCTTCTGAAATAAATGGAGTCCAACTTTACTAATTCTGGGTCACTGAGAACGAAAATGATTCTTAAAATTCTTGATTGGCTCTAGTTTTCAAGATATGCTATTGGGTCAGTATTTATGACCCTTGACTTGGGAATTGGGGAGTATAAGTGAGTTATAAAGGGACGGGATCTCAGTTTAAACCAGTAATGACTGATATCCATCTTTGACTGGACCTATGAATAAATCTATGAATGGGTTTGGACAGTACTTGCTTTTTAGGCAAAACAATGAAGGATACAATCTGATGCTGGTATTGCATCATACATGATATGAATTGCATCATGTTATTCCTAGAAGTCATGGATGATGCAATCATAATGAAGCTGAACCAATTGCCCTTTATCAGCTCTAGAAATCATACAGTGTCGTGCTGTCTTATTTGTCAGTGTTTGATTTTGCAAAGGACCCTTTTCTTTTTAGCCAAAGTGAGCAGGGATGCCTCGTACTTGTGTGAACAGTGCAGATAACTTCTGCTATGTTTGTGGTGAAGTGACTTTTGCATCACAAAAGTGCAGTAGAACCACTATGGTTAAAGCCTATCACTTTTCTTTTGGCTGCAAAATTGGAGATCAGGACAAGAGGTGGGCCCCACACTTATGCTGCAACACTTGTGCAACAAATCTTCGCCAGTGGTTGAACAGCAAAGGAAATCTATGCCTTTTGCAGTGCCAATGATGTGGAAGAGCCAACAGATCAGACCAGCAAATGTGACTTCTACATGGTGCCTCCAGTTGGGAAAGGAGTGACAAAGAAGAGAACGTGGATGCTGCATTATCCAAACATTCCATCAGCTCTATGCCCAGTACCCCACGGAGAAGGACTGACACTTCCTGACGCACCAGAATCATTCTCACTTGAGTCAGACGAGGAAGAGGAAGAGGACGAAACTTCTGGTCCTGAACCATCAATGTCACAGGACCCACATTTTCTCCCATCCTTCTCCTCTGAACCACACCTCATAACACAAGGTGAAGGGAATGACCTTGTCAGGGATTCGGAACTACCAAGAGTAAAGCAGAGCTGTTGGGCTCCACACTACAGCAGTGGACTCTCCTGGCAGGTGATGTTAGGGTTTCCATGCTCCGTGACCGTCAAAGGATCTAGTCCCATCTTCTTCACGGAAGGCCATCTTGTATCGTGTAACAACATTGATGGTGTGATGGCAGCCCTCAACATCATTCACAATGCACATGAGTGGAGACTGTTCATTGATTCATCGAAGACGAGCCTTAAAGCTGTTTTATTGTAGAATGGCAATGTTTTGCCATCAATTCCACTTGGTCATGCAGTCCATATGAAGGAAACCTAGGACAACATGAAACAACTTTTGAGGTGCATAAAGCAGCTTTGTGGCGATTTGAAGGTTCTTGCTCTCTTGCTTGGTCTGCAGACTGGATACACAAAGTACTGCTGTTTTCTCTGCGAATGGGATAGTCGTGCAACAGATTCCCACTACATCAAGAAAGGTTGGCCACTCCGACAGTCATTGGAGCCTGGGAGGAACAGTGTTCAGCATGCACCACTTGTTGAATCAAGGAAGATTTTGTTAACACCCTTACACATAAAGCTGGGGCTGATGAAGAACTTTGTCAAAGCCATTGACAAAACACAAGCAGCTTTCAAGTACCTCCGTGGAAAATTCCCAAGGTTAAGTGAAGCTAAGATAAAGGAAGGTGACTTTGTTGGTCCTCAGATTCATGAACTTCGAGATGATGCATTTGACCATGCACTGCGTGGCAAGGAAAGACGGCATGGAAAGCCTTCCACTTAGTGGCAATACATTTTCTCGGAAACAACAAGGCAGACAACTACAGGTTGTTGGTGGAAAACCTCCTCAAGGCTTACAAAAGCCTTGGTTGCAACATGTCACTAAAGAGACATTTTTTGCACTCTCATCTAGATTTTTCCACCCAACTGCGGAGCAGTGGTGACGAGCACAGTGAGCGATTTCACCAGGACATTGCAACAAGGGAGAACCGCTATCAGGTCAATTGGAGCCCATCAATGCTGGCAGACTATTGCTGGACAGTGACAAGAGATGCTCCATTTAATGAATACAAGAGACAAGCCAAGAAGTGCCGAGTAGAGACTGAATAGGACTAAACTATGTACAGAATAGTATTTGCCTTTTGTTTCATAATACATTTTAGCTAGATAAACCTTTTGCTGATTTTTAAATAGTTACATAAACAGGATAGGTTAAATACAATCATGTAAAGCAACCATAAACACACAAAAGACCTAGGTTTAAAATTGATGATTAAAACTCTGCTATCTACACAATATACATAGACATAAAATGTAAAAACTTAAATATCTTAGAAACAGAAGCCAATCAGTTGTTTTGTCATATTTGAATTGAGCACATCAAAATACATTCTAAATAGCACATTTGATCTCTGAAGCAGACGACCTCTGAAAAATTGTAGCCCAGTGTAAGCCAAGCAACCCCCTCCCTTGCTTTGTGCTGGGTGCCCAGCTGTGGGCTTGTGTGTGTGTGTGTGTGTGTTGGAGGGGGGGGTGTTGGGAGCACACTCCAGTCAGGGAAGGGGTGGAGTTGGCCAAAGGGGCAGGTTGAATCTTTAGCAGAGAATTCCTTTCTCCATTGTGTTAGCTAAGCGTTGCTGTTAAATGTCAGCCGACAAATGCAGCATTTGAAACAATCCGACTCTAAATCCCCCTCCCATCTCTGTTGCTGTAGTTCTCACACCCTCTGCTCTTGTCATGTCACCACAAAACATGGTGTCTTATTCCCATAGCGTCCTGTAGGTTAGACAGGACTTAAGTTTATAAGGGAAAAACTGAAGCATAACATCCCAAACCCCTCATTCCCAGCCCCAACCCAGAGCCCGCATCCCTAGCCGGAGCCCTCACCCCTGCACCCCAACCCTTTACTCCAGCTCTCAGCCTCTCATCCAACCCCACCCACACACTGCACCCCAGACAGAGCCCTTTCACCCCCACCCTCTGCCCTACCTCAGACCCCTCCACACTCCTAAGCCTTCAGCCTCACCCCGCCACACGATCCATCTGCAGAATGAAGTTTGGAATGAGCACCAATAGACAGGTGAGGTGTCACACCTCACCTCCGTATTGGTGCACTCAGCAAAATTCATTCCGCACAGACATAGCAAAGTAGAGGAAACACTGCTCCTGACATTCTACCTCTCTCTCAGATCTTGAATTTCATACATTGACTCATCAGAAGAAAGTGCTCTCAAGTGAGCTACAGACCAACAGTGGTTCAGTGGAATTATTCAGCAAGTATTTTAGAAGACCTAGAACATTAGAGAAATCATCACCTGCTAAGAGACAATTAATGGAGAGAAGCATCAATATTAATTACATACATTGGATTGGTTGTTACTTCTTTGCCTGATTTGATAAAAGACCAAAATGACCTGTGTCTCATCACTCTCAATAGCCCCCTGCTCGGCCAATCAACACTGAGACTCTGAGGGCGGGCGGCTGAGGGTCTCACCAGATGTCCCAAAGGACGGCCCAGGTCACCATCACAGGGGATCACTCTCAGATCCAGCCCCACCTCTTGGTGAGGACCTCCGCAATGAGAGCAATACCCCTCCTGCCGCACTCCACACATCCCTCTTCGGTAGAGGAGGAAGCTGGGAAAAGGGAAAAAGAAGCAAGAGAAGAGGGGAAAGGAGGAGGAAGAGGAAAGAGAAACCAAAAGGACAAACCCCAATGTCCCCAGGGATTCCAACCATCAAAACCTAGGAGGAAATCAAATTCTGCCACCTGAAGCCAGCGCTGTCTGTGCCTAGAATGCTGCCTGCGCCAGGTGGATCCAGACTGAACAGGTTCCAAACCTCTCTCAGCCTCTTACCTTGTCAAAGGAAGTTTCTTTTCAGCACAATCCATGGTAGGAAAGGAGAAAACTCCAGTGTTTCCTCCTCATGCTCACATCCATGAATCTGAATTCTCTCTCAGCCCTCGAGGAGAGACCTCGCGAAGGAGACTTGCGGCAGCAAAGCCGGGAGGTCTCAGAGACAGACCTGGCCCTGCACCTCTGTCCTGCCCGGCTGATGTTGGGGTCTCTCTGTGAAGTCACCCCCTCCCCACCACTTTTGCCCAATAGGCCGCGGTCCTGCAAAAGGCCTTTGTGATGTCACTGCCACACCCACCCCTCCCCTCAAAGCTGATGTCCTGCCCCTGGCCAGACTCATTGGGTCTTTGAGTTGTTTCCCCTGGATCTGGGGTTGCCAACTTTCTGACCCAACAAAACTGAACACCCTCATCCCGCCCCTTCGCAGAGATCCCGGACCGCTCAATCCATCTCCCTCAGTCGCTCGCTCTCCCCCACGCTCACTCACTCGCTCCTTTTCATCGGGCTGAGGAGTGCTGGGGAGGGTCCCTTTTCAACTGGGTCTTGTTGGGACAGACCTGGGAAGGAGGCTGCCTGCCAAACACCTTTGAGAGGTGCCGTCCCTCCCTGTCAGAAAATCATCTCCCTCCTTCACTTCAGTGACGGCCTCAATTGTTCCTTATCCCGGCAGTGAGGGTATGGGGTTGTTAAGGTAGACAATTGGGAGGGTTTCTTTTTGGTGAACAGTAAGGGGTTTCAATAGTGGGGTACAACACAGTAGGATACAATACAGTGGGTAATCAGTTAACACTGAGGTATAAATGTAACAGGTAGCTAGCGATTTCTATGTAAAGGTGTGTCACAGCAGCATATAACCAACTAACAGTTATGGGTAAAATGTGTTAAATAACAAACAATTTTAGGTAAAAATGTGTCACAGTGGTGTAAATGTAGAATGCGAGGGGTATCAGAGAGGAAGAAAGTAACCAATGGGGTTTTATGCTAGAGATTTAAACTTAGTGAGACAGAACAAACAGGCTGCAAGCTTAAGCAGCAGAGAGAGTGTAACAAGGTAAACAGACACAGAGAAGCTGGGCGGGGATGTTTGCAGTGGGAAGACAGACAATTACAATTATACAGAACACAGCAAAATCTGATCTATGAGCTAACTTAACCAAGACTACACAAATTAAAACACAATGCAACAATTCTCTAAGCCTAACTTACAAAGTATAATGCTAAACTTAACTTAATGGGTGCACCTTATGCTAAGGATAGTTCCAGAGGGCTGAGTGGTGTGTGTCAGGACACAGCTCCAAGAGGGGCAGTGACTGCAGCAGTGGATACAGCTGAAAACAGTCAAGGCAAAGCCCACAGGAGCAGAACTTAGCAGCAGCACAAACTTACTTTCAGTGGCAGAGTGCCACGGGGTTTAAGAGAGATTTTAAAACACAGACCAAGGTTTAGCTTGAGTCTGTGTGCTGAGAAGACAGAGCCAGCAGCCAGGATGCGGGGTTGTTTGTAAGAGGTTTTAGGACACAGACCAAGGTTTAGCTTGAGTCTGTGTGCTGGGAGACAGAGCCAGCAGCTAAAATAATAAAATAAAAGTATAGAAAGTCTCACAGAGGATTTGTACCATCCCCAAGGCAGCAGCAGAGGCAGAACAAGCAAGCACATCAGAACGATCGGTAAAGTATTGATAATCAGCAGAGCTCTCAGGCAGCCATTTGTTCTTCGTGGGGTTAAAAACGGGGATACGCTCAAAAATAAAACGAGAGCGGAGAAAGGACCCCCAGAACCCCTGGTTGATCAGACCAGGCAGCAATGCAAGAACCTTTCTGAAGTCTGTTCAAAAAATGTCTGTTTTTAAAGGCAAACCCTGGCAGCTTCCCGCCAGTAACTCTGATTGGCTCCCCCTCTTACAGGGAGGAGGGAGGCAGAGAAAAAACTGCAGGCAGCCACAGAGGCATGTTTGGACTAGCCCTGAGCCCAGAGGTATGACTCATGCCCAGGATCCTAAAAACACAATAGGTCTTGCAGCTCTGGACAGTGGCCACCTACACCAAGCCCAGGTTTTAACAAGGTGATACCAGGACTAACCCTTTGAACAGGGCAGTGGTCCCACTTAGCATAAGTGGCCATCCCGCTGAGACGGGCAATGGCTCTGGTTAGACAACTTCAGGGGCCCTCCCTTTGAGAAGGGCAGAGGCCCTGGTAAACAACTTAACAGCCAGGGAGGGGCGGCCATAGAGGAGAACAAGAACAAAATGGAGTAAGGGGACAGCTTTAAGAAACAAAATGGAGCTGTAACAGACAGGATATATTACAGGGTAACAGTGTAATGGAGGACATGGCAGGGCAGTGGCAACAAGGTGCCTTTGGTACTTGTCATTTAAAATCCAATTAGGGAGGGCAATACATGCTGAAGGATTTATCAAAACACAGGGCACAGCCTGTAAAATAAACCCCAACATCCAATCAATACCACATTCCCAAGCACGGGTCCCACAAATTTCTTCCTGCTAGTGTATAATTCTTTGTTTCTTCACCAGGCTGAGTTCTTAATGTCCTTTCTAGTCAGGAATTCCTGGACTTTGGCAATTTCGGTGGAGCAAGTGTCCCTTCTTTTCCCGAAACAATCGTGGTAGGGCATCCTACAGGGGAGAGGTTACCAGCACATCACCCTGTCATGGTTTTGCTTCTTCTAGAAAAATCCAAAGGCACAGTAGGTCTGTCAGTGGACAAGGGAGGTTACTAGCACTTCACCTTGTCCTTTTTCCCTGCTGTCCAGAAGGCACAGCAAAGCTAGAAGGAGAAATCGGCCAATCATCAGTAGGAGAATCCTCCCAAGGTGGACCCCACTAAAAGCAGACAGAATCATGGGTCCAGGCAGGTAGTCCTTGGCACTTCATGGAAGTGTTGGTGGTTAACAGGACTCAGAAAGGGCCTTTCCAGTGTGGAGCCAGAGCAGTCTTTCGCTGATGGACCTTTACATAGATCCAGGCTCCTGGTTCCAAGGAGTGGCATGGCTGCTAGGGTCTTTGGGCAGCGCTTCTTTACTTGTGAGAAAAGAAACCTAACTCATTTCATTGATGCCTGGCAGTGTTTTGCAGATCTCATAGCTGCTTGGGCACATTCAAGCCCCCCCTTTTCTTGGTTTTCAGCTAAGTCTTAGCTGCGAGCAGTGTCCTTGAATGGGGCCAATGTCTTATCTTTAGACTGAGCATACTAGCTATTTTTTTCCCCCAGTTAATTCGTTCTGTTCTTTTTCCTTCTCCCCTTCTTGGCTTCTTTTAACCTACAAAGGAAACTTCCACTCTTCACTCATACACCTTTTCCCAACAATGAACACATAAACATTGCCACTATACAGTACATTAGTCTTATTATTCAATGTATGCCACATATACCCTTCCAGTAAAATAACTTTATTACAGAGCTTTGGAGCAACAAGCCAGGACAAGCACACCCACTTTTATGAGTCCACTCAGTACAACCTCTTGTGTCCAATGGCTTCCCTCACTCCCCAGCCCTCTGGCTAGAAATCTGAGGTAGCCAGAAGGATCCATGTGCAATATGGGAGTGGGTTAACTTTTCATGTCCTTGCTTCCAACGACTGTTGGTATGCAAATTTTAACAAGAATTTTTCCAGTTAAAAGATCTGGCCAATGAAGTTTCTTTTTCTTACTTAAGTAAATGTATTAGACTTTAGTATATCACGTTCTCCTGATTTATCCAAACACTTTGTATTCCAAGTTGAATAAAACAAGTATCTGCTTTTTTTTTAATTTAACCTTCCTGTTTGATTTTAAACTAGACTATTTGATGAAAATATTAAACACAGCAATTCTGGCCATGAGACAAACCCCAGAAGACAGGACATAGAACACAGAACATAATTCCTATTGTGCCAGTAAATGCATGGTACGTTGAATGCTGTTCAGCTGGCAGCAGTTTTCTCTGATTATCTGAAAGACAACAAAAACAGAGGTCTACCCTTCTGGGCAGTCAGTCATTGCTTAAAAGATACAAATACCCTTGTTGATTTCAGGCAAAGAGGAATTACCCTGTATTTTCTTGTATATGTTTCATAGGCAGCCCAGGTTTCAGTGGCTTCTACCTTATCAGTTAGCTAATTTGCATTAATGGAGATGCTTTCTGGCTTGCTTCTGGATCCAAAGCTATTCACAGCTTAAAGATTCTTACCTTAAAAGGGACATAATTAACTTTACCAGAATTTTGATTGCTTTTACTTTTAACTCCTGCTTTCAAACACTGAAAGAAAATATCACTACTTATAGTGGCCCCTTAGAGCCTAATAGGGTTTTAATTACATAGCACTATATACATTTCTTTAGCTAATTCGACTACATTGTTCATAGCCAAATAATTGCAATCAAATAATTTCTTGCCTGGATTTATTTACAAACATTTCAAAGACACCAAGAACTTTCCTCTTTAGCATTTTACAAAGTTCAACTGCTGTTCCTCTAGCAACTACAGAGTTAACTTCTCACTTCTTCCTTAAATCACTTGCTTGTCTCCCAACAGCCAATTTTATCAACTCACATCACCATTTCAAGTATCATTTTCAAGTATTTCTCTTCCATTTTGGTGGCAAAGCCCACCAAACATCTCATTGAGATGGACGTGTTCCCAGGGAATGTCTCAATTACAAAGAATCAACATTTCCCAGCTGAAATAAATGTTCTGCTGGAAAACTTTCTTCTTTTTTTTCTTTCGAAAGGACTTTTGGCTTCAAATTTTATTTTATTTTTAGACTGTGGCTTTTATGTTTTGTGGCACACAAGCAGACAAGTTAGAGAAAATATAAAATACTGTTGCTGAAAGTTTGCAATATCTTGTCAATTTGTTTATTAAGACCAGAACAACAGTACATAGGAACCCCAAAATCAGAGGAGAGAACATAGGCTACTGTCTATAACAGAGAGGCACAACTCACTGGGTACCTGCTGATTGACTGCTGCTAAGTCCCAATTTTGTTCTGACTTACTGAGCTGCCTAGCATGCAAGCACTTACAGAAACCCTTCCCAACATGTAAAGTCACAGTATTCAATTTTAACACAACTGCAAATACACCAGAGCATCAATGGAATAAAATTGTCAGACACATAGAAAAACATAAACTCTTGAGCAATAGTCAACATGGTTTCTGTAAAGGGAAATCGTGTCTTACTAATCTATTAGAGTTCTTTGAAGGGGTCAACAAATGTGGACAAGGGGATCCAGTGGACATAGTGTACTTAGATTTCAGAAAGCCTTTGACAAGGTCCCTCACCAAAGGCTCTTATGTAAATTAAGCTGTCATGGGATAAAAGGAAAGGTCCTTTCATGGATTGAGAGCTAGGTAATAATTGGAGATATACCAATCTCCTAGAACTGGAAGGGACCTTGAAAGGTCATCAAGTCCAGCCCCCTGCCTTCACTAGCAGGACCAATTTTTGCCCTAGATTCCTAAGTGGCCTCCTCAAGGATTGAACTCACAACCCTGAGTTTAGCAGGCCAATGCTCAAACCACGGAGCTATCCCTCCCCTGGTTAAAGGATAGGAACAAAGGGTAGGAATTAATGGTCAATTCTCAGACTGGAGAGGGGTAACTAGTGGTGTTCCCCAAGGGTCAGTCCTAGGACCAATCCTATTCAATTTATTCATAAATGATCTGGAGAAAGGGATAAACAGTGAGGTGGCAAAGTTTGCAGATGATACTAAACTATTCAAGATAGTTAAGACCAGAGCAGATTGTGAAGAACTTCAAAAAGATCTCACAAAACTAAGTGATTGAGCAACAAAATGGCAAATGAAATTTAATGTGGATAAATGTAAAGTAATGCACATTGGAAAAATAACCCCAACTATACATACAACATGATGGGGGCTAATTTAGCTACAACGAGTCAGGAAAAGATCTTGGAGTTATCGTGGATAGTTCTCTGAAGATGTCCACGCAGTGTGCAGAGGCAGTCAAAAAGCAAACAGGATGTTAGGAATCATTAAAAGGGATAGAGAATAAGACTGAGAATATATTATTGCCCTTATATAAATCCATGGTACGCCCACACCTCGAATACTGTGTACAGATGTGGTCTCCTCACCTCAAAAAGATATTCTAGCACTAGAAAAGGTTCAGAAAGAGCAACTAAAATGATTAGGGGTTTAGAGAGGGTCCCATATGAGGAAAGATTAAAGAGGCTAGGACTCTTCAGTTTGGAAAAGAGAAGACTAAGGGGGGATATGATAGAGTTATATAAAATCATGAGTGATGTTGAGAAAGTGGATAAGGAAAAGTTATTTACTTATTCCCATAATACAAGAACTAGGGGGTCACCAAATGACATTAATAGGCAGCAGGTTTAAAACAAATAAAAGGAAGTTCTTCTTCACGCAGTGTACAGTCAACTTGTGGAACTCCTTACCTGAGGAGGTTGTGAAGGCTAGGACTATAACAATGTTTAAAAGGGGACTGGATAAATTCATGGTGGCTAAGTCCATAAATGGCTATTAGCCAGGATGGGTAAGAATGGTGTCCCTAGCCTCTGTTCGTCAGAGGATGGAGATGGATGGCAGGAGAGAGATCACTTGATCATTGCCTGTTAGGTTCACTCCCTCAGGGGCACCTGGCATTGGCCACTGTCGGTAGACAGATACTGGGCTAGATGGACCTTTGGTCTGACCTGTACTGCCTTTCTTATGTTCTTAACATTTTCTGTTGTACAAGGTCTCTCCTTTTTTGGAACCCTTGTTTCTAAAAAAGCCATGCGACACTTGAATCAAATTTCAGTGACTAATTATCATGTGTGTGGCATCATCATTAATGCGTGTTCTATGTAGTTAGGTTATTGTCTTCTTTAGGAAATTTGGGGAAACAGGAGCCCTGGGAAACCCTGTTCCCCTCCTCCCCTCATACACACTGCACATTTGCTGCTACCTGGTGCTGGCTGAGCAGTAGCATTGTGACATCAGAGAGGCTCCACCACTCAGCACCCGTCCCTCCAGTTCATTTGCAGCCCAGCTCAGCCCGGGTCACTCTCGCCAGCTGGGGCCAGGCAGCTCCCCTGCGCTGCGATCCAGCACCGGGCACCGCGGAGCACCGGGCAGGCTGTGCAGGGTGGGGAGGGATACTCGCATTGCTGACACCTGCCTGCCTCAGGGCTTTCTCCCTGCCCGCCGCGAGGAATATCAGGTTGCCACCTGTATAAGTGCAGGTAACTGTGCAAAAAGGGGCTAAAACTGGTTTTCTTTAATAATTGTATTCTCTGCCATGCATTGTCAGGGATTGAAGAAAGCACATGCCCAGCTTTCATTATCTGAAGATAACCTTCCAAATGTAAACCAGTGCAGACCTGTCTTCCTGCGTCTGCAAACTGGCAGTTCCAGAGCTTCTATTCCGCCTCACAATGCTGCCAAGCACTAGCAGCTTTGGTCAGTTTCACTGCTGTTATTCAGAACCCCAGGGGTGACGGTAAAACTGAGAAAAATGGTGCCTCTTTCAGGAAAAGTAAGTTCAAGCAGAATCAGGCACTGGAGCTATTCATAGAGAAGCTCAATCCCCGCTTCCCTCCTCCCGTGGAGTAGGAGGAGGGAGGGGATTTCTCCCTTTGGGTCTTGAAAAAACAAGAGTGAAAAACAGGGTGCTGGGCTATGGGGGAGATCTGTGTGTGTCAGGGCACTGCGGGTCTGTGTGGGGCATTGTGCAGTTATGGTGTGGGGCTGTGGGGAAGGGCACTGGGAGGGAGGAAGGAAGGGAGGGGAAATCGGTGTGTATTGGGAAACTAGAGAGTGGGGTTTCTGTGTGGGGTGCTGGGCAGCTGTGGTGGGGCTGTGGGCAGGGGTGTGCTGGGCGAGGTGTGTGTGCACAGCACTGTGCATTTGTGGTGGAAGAGTTGTAGGGGGGTGCTGGGCAGGGGAGCTCTGTGGCACAGCATGGGCGCACCCCAATAGGAAAGGGCACGCTGGTAGCACACGGCCAGGCGGACCAGTGTGCCTCTGGCTCCCAACGGGGCTGCGCACCTGTGTCTGTCTGTCTCCCCCCCAGCTCCACCAACGTGGCCTGATAGTTCACGCTTGCGATCTGGTCACCCTCCGGCTCCCTCCATCCTTCACTCCCTTCCCTGCGTCCCCCCAGCCCTGTCCTCTGTCCCGTCCCCTGTCTCCATCCGTCCCTGCCCCCTTCGTCCCCTCCGTCCCATCCCTGCATCCCCCCAGCCCTGTCCTCCGTCCCGTCCCGTCTCCATCCGTCCCTGCCCCCTTCGTCCCCTCTGTCCCATCCCTGCATCCCCCCAGCCCTGTCCTCTGTCCTGTCCTGTCTCCATCCGTCCCTGCCCCCTTCCCCTCCGTCCCGTCCTGCACCCCCAGCCCTCCCCCCAGTCCTGTCCCGTCTCCATCCCCCCCCGCCCCCTCCGTCCCGTCCCTGCATCCCCCCAGCCCTGTCCTCTGTCCCGTCCTGATCCGTCCCTGCCCCTTCATCCCCCCTCCGTGCGTCCCCCCCAGCCCCGCCCCGCCAGCTGCTTTGTTTGCGTCACGGCCCATCCCTTACCCCCTTCCCTCCCCCACGTGTGCGGAGAACGTTTGTTTTGGTGGTTGCTGCGGTGACGGTGGGCGGAGCCCGGGTGACCACGCTGGTTGGGCGGGGGCAGCGGGCGGTGACGTCTGAGTGGGGTGGCCCGGGCGCGCGGCGTGACAGTTCCGAACGGACACTGTCAGCGCTCTGGGCGCGAGCCCCGCCCGCGAGGACACCCCCTCCACCCCGCGCTCCAGCTCGCAGCAGCAGCGGCTCCCCCCGGCAGCGGCGCGAGCAGGGAATCCCCGGGAGCCGTCTCGCGCCGCCCCCTCCTGCTGCTGCTGCTGCCCGGCGGCGGGACCGCGGCTGGCCCCGCCCCCCTGCTCCGGAGGGGCCCGTCCGAGCTGTAATTAAAGGGTTTTTGTCTTGCAACTTTTTCATATTTTTGGTGCAACGTTTTACCCCCTTTGAGCCTCTCCCCAGCTGGACTCTCCGCCGGGCTCCCAGCCCGAGCAGCCCCTGACACTTCCTGGGGTGGGGTGTCCCCGCTCCCGTGGCACTTGATGGGTCTCGGTGGCACAGCAGCGTGGATCCGGGTCCCGAGCAGCGGCGGCGTTACAGGGCTGTCTGGTTCTCTCCCCCGTGCTGTCTGCAGGCAGCCACCCGGCCAATTGGACACGGCTCTCAGCCGCACGCTGCTGCCCTCCCTGGCGATCCTCGCGGCGGGCAGGGAGAAAGCCCTGAGGCAGGCAGGTGTCAGCAATGCGAGTATCCCTCCCCACCCTGCACAGCCTGCCCGGTGCTCCGCGGTGCCCGGTGCTGGATCGCAGCGCAGGGGAGCTGCCCGGCCCCACCTGGCGAGAGTGACCCGGGCTGAGCTGGGCTGCAAATGAACTGGAGGGACGGGTGCTGAGTGGTGGAGCCTCTCTGATGTCACAATGCTACTGCTCAGCCAGCACCAGGTAGCAGCAAATGTGCAGTGTGTATGAGGGGAGGAGGGTTTCCCAGGGCTCCTGTTTCCCCAAATTTCCTAAAGAAGACAATAACCTAACTACATAGAACAGGCATTAATGATGATGCCACACACATGATAATTAGTCACTGAAATTTGATTCAAGTGTCGCATGGCTTTTTTAGAAACAAGGGTTCCAAAAAAGGAGAGACCTTGTACAACAGAAAATGTTAAGAACATAAGAAAGGCCGTACCGGGTCAGACCAAAGGTCCATCTAGCCCAGTATCTGTCTACCGACAGTGGCCAATGCCAGGTGCCCCTGAGGGAGTGAACCTAACAGGCAATGATCAAGTGATCTCTCTCCTGCCATCCATCTCCATCCTCTGACGAACAGAGGCTAGGGACACCATTCTTACCCATCCTGGCTAATAGCCATTTATGGACTTAGCCACCATGAATTTATCCAGTCCCCTTTTAAACATTGTTATAGTCCTAGCCTTCACAACCTCCTCAGGTAAGGAGTTCCACAAGTTGACTGTACACTGCGTGAAGAAGAACTTCCTTTTATTTGTTTTAAACCTGCTGCCTATTAATTTCATTTGGTGACCCCCTAGTTCTTGTATTATGGGAATAAGTAAATAACTTTTCCTTATCCACTTTCTCAACATCACTCATGATTTTATATAACTCTATCATGTCCCCCCTTAGTCTTCTCTTTTCCAAACTGAAGAGTCCTAGCCTCTTTAATCTTTCCTCAAATGGGACCCTCTCTAAACCCCTAATCATTTTAGTTGCTCTTTTCTGAACCTTTTCTAGTGCTAGAATATCTTTTTTGAGGTGAGGAGACCACATCTGTACACAGTATTCGAGGTGTGGGCGTACCATGGATTTATATAAGGGCAATAATATATTCTCAGTCTTATTCTCTATCCCCTTTTTAATGATTCCTAACATCCTGTTTGCTGTTTTGACCGCCTCTGCACACTGCGTGGACATCTTCAGAGAACTATCCACGATAACTCCAAGATCTTTTTCCTGACTCGTTGTAGCTAAATTAGCCCCCATCATGTTGTATGTATAGTTGGGGTTATTTTTTCCAATGTGCATTACTTTACATTTATCCACATTAAATTTCATTTGCCATTTTGTTGCCCAATCACTTAGTTTTGTGAGATCTTTTTGAAGTTCTTCACAATCTGCTTTGGTCTTAACTATCTTGAGTAGTTTAGTATCATCTGCAAACTTTGCCACCTCACTGTTTATCCCTTTCTCCAGATCATTTATGAATAAATTGAATAGGATTGGTCCTAGGACTGACCCTTGGGGAACACCACTAGTTACCCCTCTCCAGTCTGAGAATTGACCATTAATTCCTACCCTTTGTTCCCTATCCTTTAACCAGGGGAGGGATAGCTCCGTGGTTTGAGCATTGGCCTGCTAAACTCAGGGTTGTGAGTTCAATCCTTGAGGAGGCCACTTAGGAATCTAGGGCAAAAATTGGTCCTGCTAGTGAAGGCAGGGGCTGGACTTGATGACCTTTCAAGGTCCTTCCAGTTCTAGGAGATTGGTATATCTCAATTATTACCTAGCTCTCAATCCATGAAAGGCCCTTTCCTTTTATCCCATGACAGCTTAATTTACATAAGAGCCTTTGGTGAGGGACCTTGTCAAAGGCTTTCTGGAAATCTAAGTACACTATGTCCACTGGATCCCCCTTGTCCACATTTGTTGACCCTTCAAAGAACTCTAATAGATTAGTAAGACACGATTTCCCTTTACAGAAACCATGTTGACTATTGCTCAAGAGTTTATGTTTTTCTATGTGTCTGACAATTTTATTCCATTGATGCTCTGGTGTATTTGCAGTTGTGTTAAAATTGAATACTGTGACTTTACATGTTGGGAAGGGTTTCTGTAAGTGCTTGCATGCTAGGCAGCTCAGTAAGGCAGAACAAAATTGGGACTTAGCAGCAGTCAATCAGCAGGTACCCAGTGAGTTGTGCCTCTCTGTTATAGACAGTAGCCTATGTTCTCTCCCTCTGATTTTGGGGTTCCTATGTACTGTTGTTCTGGTCTTAATAAACAAATTGACAAGATATTGCAAACTTTCAGCAACAGTATTTTATATTTTCTCTAACTTGTCTGCTTGTGTGCCACAAAACATAAAAGCCACAGTCTAAAAATAAAATAAAATTTGAAGCCAAAAGTCCTTTCGAAAGAAAAAAAAGAAGAAAGTTTTCCAGCAGAACATTTATTTCAGCTGGGAAATGTTGATTCTTTGTAATTGAGACATTCCCTGGGAACACGTCCATCTCAATGAGATGTTTGGTGGGCTTTGCCACCAAAATGGAAGAGAAATACTTGAAAATGATACTTGAAATGGTGATGTGAGTTGATAAAATTGGCTGTTGGGAGACAAGCAAGTGATTTAAGGAAGAAGTGAGAAGTTAACTCTGTAGTTGCTAGAGGGAACAGCAGTTGAACTTTGTAAAATGCTAAAGAGGAAAGTTCTTGGTGTCTTTGAAATGTTTGTAAATAAATCCAGGCAAGAAATTATTTGATTGCAATTATTTGGCTATGAACAATGTAGTCGAATTAGCTAAAGAAATGTATATAGTGCTATGTAATTAAAACCCTATTAGGCTCTAAGGGGCCACTATAAGTAGTGATATTTTCTTTCAGTGTTTGAAAGCAGGAGTTAAAAGTAAAAGCAATCAAAATTCTGGTAAAGTTAATTATGTCCCTTTTAAGGTAAGAATCTTTAAGCTGTGAATAGCTTTGGATCCAGAAGCAAGCCAGAAAGCATCTCCATTAATGCAAATTAGCTAACTGATAAGGTAGAAGCCACTGAAACCTGGGCTGCCTATGAAACATATACAAGAAAATACAGGGTAATTCCCCTCTTTTGCCTGAAATCAACAAGGGTATTTGTATCTTTTAAGCAATGACTGACTGCCCAGAAGGGTAGACCTCTGTTTTTTTTGTCTTTCAGATAATCAGAGAAAACTGCTGCCAGCTGAACAGCATTCAACGTACCATGCATTTACTGGCACAATAGGAATTATGTTCTGTGTTCTATGTCCTGTCTTCTGGGGTTTGTCTCATGGCCAGAATTGCTGTGTTTAATATTTTCATCAAATAGTCTAGTTTAAAATCAAACAGGAGGGTTAAATTAAAAAAAAAGCAGATACTTGTTTTATTCAACTTGGAATACAAAGTGTTTGGATAAATCAGGAGAACGTGATATACTAAAGTCTAATACATTTACTTAAGTAAGAAAAAGAAACTTCATTGGCCAGATCTTTTAACTGGAAAAATTCTTGTTAAAATTTGCATACCAACAGTCGTTGGAAGCAAGGACATGAAAAGTTAACCCACTCCCCATATTGCACATGGGATCCTTCTGGCTACCTCAGATTTCTAGCCAGAGGGCTGGGGAGGGTGGGAAGCCATTGGACACAAGAGGTTGTACTGAGTGGACTCCTCAAAGTGGGTGTGCTTGTCCTGGCTTGTTGCTCCAAAGCTCTGTAATAAAGTTATTTTACTGGAAGGGTATATGTGGCATACATTGAATAATAAGACTAATGTACTGTATAGTGGCAATGTTTATGTGTTCATTGTTGGGAAAAGGTGTATGAGTGAAGAGTGGAAGTTTCCTTTGTAGGTTAAAAGAAGCCAAGAAGGGAGAAGGAAAAGAACAGAACGAATTAACTGGGGAAAAAATAGCTAGTATGATCAGTCTAAAGATAAGACATTGGCCCCATTCAAGGACACTGCTCGCAGCTAAGACTTAGCTGAAAACCAAGAACCGGGGGGGCTTGAATGTGCCCAAGCAGCTATGAGATCTGCAAAACACTGCCAGGCATCAATGAAATGAGTTAGGTTTCTTTTCTCACAAGTAAAGAAGCGCTGCCCAAAGACCCTAGCAGCCATGCCACTCCTTGGAACCAGGAGCCTGGATCTATGTAAAGGTCCATCAGCGAAAGACTGCTCTGGCTCCACACTGGAAAGGCCCTTTCTGAGTCCTGTTAACCACCAACACTTCCATGAAGTGCCAAGGACTACCTGCCTGGACCCATGATTCTCACTGCAAAAAGACCCCTCCACCTTGGGAGGATTCTCCTACTGATGATTGGCCGATTTCTCCTTCTAGCTTTGCTGTGCCTTCTGGACAGCAGGGAAAAAGGACAAGGTGAAGTGCTAGTAACCTCTCCCTTGTCCACTGACAGACCTACTGTGCCTTTGGATTTTTCTAGAAGAAGCAAAACCATGACAGGGTGATGTGCTGGTAACCTCTCCCCTGTAGGATGCCCTACCACGATTGTTTCGGGGAAAAAGAAGGGACACTTGCTCCACCGAAATTGCCAAAGTCCAGGAATTCCTGACTAGAAAGGACATTAAGAACTCAGCCTGGTGAAGAAACAAAGAATTATACACTGGCAGGAAGAAATTTGTGGGACCCATGCTTGGGAATGTGGTATTGATTGGATGTTGGGGTTTATTTTACAGGCTGTGCCCTGTGTTTTGGATAAATCCTTCAGCATGTATTGCCCTCCTAATTGGATTTTAAATGACAAGTACCAAAGGCACCTTGTTGCCACTGCCCCTGCCATGTCCTCCATTACACTGTTACCCTGTAATATATCCTGTCTGTTACAGCCCCATTTTGTTTCTTAAAGCTGTCCCCTTACTCCATTTTGTTCTTGTTCTCCTCTATGGCCGCCCCTCCCTGGCTGTTAAGTTGTTTACCAGGGCCTCTGCCCTTCTCAAAGGGAGGGCCCCTGAAGTTGTCTAACCAGAGCCATTGCCCGTCTCAAAGGGATGGCCACTTATGCTAAGTGGGACCACTGCCCTGTTCAAAGGGTTAGTCCTGGTATCACCTTGTTAAAACCTGGGCTTGGTGTAGGGTGGCCACTGTCCAGAGCTGCAAGACCTATTGTGTTTTTAGGATCCTGGGCATGAGTCATACCTCTGGGCTCAGGGCTAGTCCAAACATGCCTCTGTGGCTGCCTGCAGTTTTTCTCTGCCTCCCTGTAAGAGGGGGAGCCAATCAGAGTTACTGGCGGGAAGCTGCCAGGGTTTGCCTTTAAAAACAGACATTTTTTGAACAGACTTCAGAAAGGTTCTTGCATTGCTGCCTGGTCTGATCAACCAGGGGTTCTGGGGGTCCTTTCTCCGCTCTCGTTTTATTTTTGAGCGTATCCCCGTTTTTAACCCCACGAAGAACAAATGGCTGCCTGAGAGATCTCCTGATTATCAAGACTGTACCGAGCCTTCTGATGTGCTTGCTGTTTCTGCCTCTGCTGCTGCCTTGGGGGATGGTACAAATCCCTCTGTGAGACTTTCTATACTTTTATTTTATTATTTTAGCTGCTGGCTCTGTCTCCCCAGCACACAGACTCAAGCTAAACCTTGGTCTGTGTCCTAAAACCTCTCTTACAAACAACCCCCCCGCATCCTGGCTGCTGGCTCTGTCTCCCCAGCACACAGACTCAAGCTAAACCTTGGTCTGTGTTTTAAAATCTCTCTCTTAAACCCCGTGGCACTCTGCCACTGAAAGTAAGTTTGTGCTGCTGCTAAGTTCTGCTCCTGTGGGCTTTGCCTTGGACTGTTTTCAGCTGTATCCACTGCTGCAGTCACCGCCCCCCCTCTTTGGAGCTGTGTCCTGGACACACACCACTCAGCCCTCTGGAACTATCCTTAGCATAAGGTGCACCCATTAAGTTAAGTTTAGCATTATACTTTGTAAGTTAGGCTTAGAGAATTGTTGCATTGTGTTTTAATTTGTGTAGTCTTGGTTAAGTTAGCTCATAGATCAGATTTTGCTGTGTTCTGTATAATTGTAATTGTCTGTCTTCCACTGCAAACATCCCCCCCGCCCAGCTTCTCTGTGTCTGTTTACCTTGTTACACTCTCTCTGCTGCTTAAGCTTGCAGCCTGTTTGTTCTGTCTCACTAAGTTTAAATCTCTAGCATAAAACCCCATTGGTTACTTTCTTCCTCTCTGATACCCCTCGCATTCTACATTTACACCACTGTGACACATTTTACCTAAAATTGTTTGTTATTTAACACATTTTACCCATAACTGTTAGTTGGTTATATGCTGCTGTGACACACCTTTTACATAGAAATCGCTAGCTACCTGTTACATTTATACCTCAGTGTTAACTGATTACCCACTGTATTGTATCCTACTGTGTTGTACCCCACTATTGAAACCACCTTACTGTTCACCAAAAAAGAAACCCCTCTCCAATTGTCTACCTTAACAACCCCATACCCCTCACTGCCGGGATAAGGAACAATTGAGGCCGTCACTGAAGTGAAGGAGGGAGATGATTTTCTGACAGGGAGGGACGGCACCTCTCAAAGGTGTTTGGCAGGCAGCCTCCTTCCCAGGTCTGTCCCAACAACACCCAGTTGAAAGGACCCTCCCAGCCCTCCTCAGCCCGGTGAAAAGGAGCGAGTGAGTGAGCGTGGGGGAGAGCGAGCGACTGAGGGAGATGGATTGAGCGGTCCGGGATCTCTGCGAAGGGGCGGGATGAGGGTGTTCAGTTTTGTTGGGTCAGAAAGTTGGCAACCCCAGATCCAGGGGAAACAACTCAAAGACCCAATGAGTCTGGCCAGGTGCAGGACATCAGCTTTGAGGGGAGGGGTGGGTGTGGCAGTGACATCACAAAGGCCTTTTGCAGGACCGCGGCCTATTGGGCAAAAGTGGTGGGGAGGGGGTGACTTCACAGAGAGACCCCAACATCAGCCGGGCAGGACAGAGGTGCAGGGCCAGGTCTGTCTCTGAGACCTCCCGGCTTTGCTGCCGCAAGTCTCCTTCGCGAGGTCTCTCCTCGAGGGCTGAGAGAGAATTCAGATTCATGGATGTGAGCATGAGGAGGAAACACTGGAGTTTTCTCCTTTCCTACCATGGATTGTGCTGAAAAGAAACTTCCCTTTGACAAGGTAAGAGGCTGAGAGAGGTTTGGAACCTGTTCAGTCTGATCCACCTGGCGCAGGCAGCATTCTAGGCACAGACAGCGCTGGCTTCAGGTGGCAGAATTTGATTTCCTCCCTAGGTTTTGATGGTTGGAATCCCTGGGGACATTGGGGTTTGTCCTTTTTGGTTTCTCTTTTCCTCTTTCCTCCCTCCTTTCCCCTCTTCTCTTGCTTCTTTTTTCCCTTTTCCCAGCTTCCCTCCCTCTACCGAAGAGGGATGTGTGTGGAGTGCGGCAGGGGAGGGGTATTGCTCTCATTGCAGCGGTCCTCACCAAGAGGTGGGGCTGGATCTGAGAGTGATCCCCTGTGATGGTGACCTGGGCCGTCCTTTGGGACATCTGGTGAGACCCCTCAGCCGCCCGCCCCTCAGAGTCTCAGTGGTGATTGGCCGAGCAGGGGGCTATTGAGAGTGAGGAGACTCAGGTCCTTTTGGTCTTTTTTCAAATCAGGCAAAGAAGTCACAACCAATCCAATGTACGGGATTAATCTTGCTGCTTCTCTCCATTAATTGTCTCTTAGCAGGTGATGATTTCCTCTAATGTTCTAGGTCTTCTAAAATACTTGCTGAATAATTCCACTGAACCACTGTTGGTCTGTAGCTCACTTGAGAGCACTTTCTTCTGATGAGTCAATGTATGAAATTCAAGATCTGAGAGAGAGTTTGAATGTCAGGAGCAGTGTTTCCTCTAATTTGCTATGTCCATGTGCGGAATGAATTTTGCTGAGTGCACCAATACGGAGGTGAGGTGTGACACCTCACCTGTCTATTGGTGCTCATTCCAAACTTCATTCTGCAGATGGATCGTGTGTGGCGGGGTGAGGCTGAAGGCTTAGGAGAGTGGAGGGGTCTGAGGTAGAGCAGAGGGTGGGGTGAAAGGGCTCTGTCTGGGGGAGCAGTGTGTGGGGTGGGGTTGGGGATGAGAGGCTGAGAGCTGGAGTAAAGGGTTGGGGTGCAGGGGTGTGAGGGCTCCGGCTAGGGATGCGGGCTCTGGGTTGGGGCTGGGAATGAGGGGTTTGGGATGTTATGCTTCAGTTTTTCCCTTATAAACTTAAGTCCTGTCTAACCTACAGGACGCTATGGGAATAAGACACCATGTTTTGTGGTGACATGACAAGAGCAGAGGGTGTGAGAACTACAGCAACAGAGATGGGAGGGGGGTTAGAGTCAGATTGTTTCAAATGCTGCATTCGTCGACTGACATTTAACAGCAACGCTTAGCTAACACAAAGGAGAAAGGAATTCTCTGCTAAAGATTCAACCTTCCCCTTTGGCCAACTCCACCCCTTCCCTGACTGGAGTGTGCTCACAACACCCCCCCCTCCAACACACACACACACACACACAAGCCCACAGCTGGGCACCCAGCACAAAGCAAGGGAGGGGGTTGCTTGGCTTACACTGGGCTACAATTTTTCAGAGGTCGTCTGCTTCAGAGATCAAATGTGCTATTTAGAATGTATTTTGATGTGCTCAATTCAAATATGACAAAACAACTGATTGGCTTCTGTTTCTAAGATATTTAAGTTTTTACATTTTATGTCTATGTATATTGTGTAGATAGCAGAGTTTTAATCATCAATTTTAAACCTAGGTCTTTTTGTGTGTTTATGGTTGCTTTACATGATAGTATTTCACCTCTCCTGTTTATGTAACAATTTAAAAATCAGCAAAAGGTTTATCTAGCTAAAATGTATTATGAAACAAAAGGCAAATACTATTCTGTACATAGTTTAGTCCTATTCAGTCTCTACTCGGCACTTCTTGGCTTGTCTCTTGTATTCATTAAATGGAGCATCTCCTGTCACTGTCCAGCAATAGTCTGCCAGCATTGATGGGCTCCAATTGACCTGATAGCGGTTCTCCATTGTTGCAATGTCCTGGTGAAATCGCTCACCGTGCTCGTCACTCACTGCTCCGCAGTTGGGTGGAAAAAAATCTAGATGAGAGTGCAAAAAATGTCTCTTTAGTGACATGTTGCAACCAAGGCTTTTGTAAGCCTTGAGGAGGTTTTCCACCAACAACCTGTAGTTGTCTGCCTTGTTGTTTCCGAGAAAATGTATTGCCACTAAGTGGAAGGCTTTCCATGCCGTCTTTTCCTTGCCACGCAGTGCATGGTCAAATGCATCATCTCGAAGTTCATGAATCTGAGGACCAACAAAGTCACCTTCCTTTATCTTAGCTTCACTTAACCTTGGGAATTTTCTACGGAGGTACCTGAAAGCTGCTTGTGTTTTGTCAATGGCTTTGACAAAGTTCTTCATCAGCCCCAGCTTTATGTGTAAGGGTGTTAACAAAATCTTCCTTGATTCAACAAGTGGTGCATGCTGAACACTGTTCCTCCCAGGCTCCAATGACTGTCGGAGTGGCCAACCTTTCTTGATGTAGTGGGAATCTGTTGCACGACTATCCCATTCGCAGAGAAAACAGCAGTACTTTGTGTATCCAGTCTGCAGACCAAGCAAGAGAGCTAGAACCTTCAAATCGCCACAAAGCTGCTTTATGCACCTCAAAAGTTGTTTCATGTTGTCCTAGGTTTCCTTCATATGGACTGCATGACCAAGTGGAATTGATGGCAAAACATTGCCATTCTACAATAAAACAGCTTTAAGGCTCGTCTTCGATGAATCAATGAACAGTCTCCACTCATGTGCATTGTGAATGATGTTGAGGGCTGCCATCACACCATCAATGTTGTTACACGATACAAGATGGCCTTCCGTGAAGAAGATGGGACTAGATCCTTTTGACGGTCACGGAGCATGGAAACCCTAACATCACCTGCCAGGAGAGTCCACTGCTGTAGTGTGGAGCCCAACAGCTCTGCTTTACTCTTGGGTAGGTCCACATCCCTGACAAGGTCATTCCCTTCACCTTGTGTTATGAGGTGTGGTTCAGAGGAGGAGGATGGGAGAAAATGTGGGTCCTGTGACATTGATGGTTCAGGACCAGAAGTTTCGTCCTCTTCCTCTTCCTCGTCTGACTCAAGTGAGAATGATTCTGGTGCATCAGGAAGTGTCAGTCCTTCTCCGTGGGGTACTGGGCATAGATCTGATGGAATGTTTGGATAATGCAGCATCCACGTTTTCTTCTTTGTCACACCTTTCCCAACTGGAGGCACCATGTAGAAGTAACATTTGCTGGTATGATCTGTTGGCTCTCTCCACATCATTGGCACTGCAAAAGGCATAGATTTCCTTTTGCTGTTCAACCACTGGCGAAGATTTGTTGCACAAGTGTTGCAGCATAAGTGTGGGGCCCACCTCTTGTCCTGATCTCCAATTTTGCGGCCAAAAGAAAAGTGATAGGCTTTCTTAACCATAGTGGTTCTACTGCACTTTTGTGATGCAAAAGTCACTTCACCACAAACATAGCAGAAGTTATCTGCACTGTTCACACAAGTACGAGGCATCTCTGCTCAATTTGGCTAAAAAGAAAAGGGTCCCTTTGCAAAATCAAACACTGACAAATAAGACAGCACGACACTGTATGATTTCTAGAGCTGATAAAGGGCAATTGGTTCAGCTTCATTATGATTGCATCATCCATGACTTCTAGGAATAACATGATGCAATTCATATCATGTATGATGCAATACCAGCATCAGATTGTATCCTTCATTGTTTTGCCTAAAAAGCAAGTACTGTCCAAACCCATTCATAGATTTATTCATAGATCCAGTCAAAGATGGATTTCAGTCATTACTGGTTTAAACTGAGATCCCGTCCCTTTATAACTCACTTCTCCTCCGCCATTCCCAAGTCAATGGTCATAAATACTGACCCAATAGCATATCTTGAAAACTGGAGCCAATCAAGAATTTTAAGCATCATTTTCGTTCTCAGTGACCCAGAATTAGTAAAGTTGGACTCCATTTATTTCAGAAGCATTTTGGCTGTAGAGCAGTGTAACAAGCCTCTCCTAGCTGCCTCCTGGTGGGGGGAGGCTGGGGAGCTGTGGGGACCTGTTTGAGAGGGTCACTAGTAGCAGCGTAGCACAGGAGGTGTCCTATCGGGTTGAGTCATTGCAGATGATGATGTAGTGCAGCAGACCCCCATTTTGCCAACCTTGCATTAGGCAGCTTTCCACGTTAAGCGAACTCCCAGTGCCCACAGGTGCACCAGCCGGCGATTTGTCCTGTGGCCGCTAGGTGGCGCTGCAGCCTCGCACTTTCCCGTTCCCCCGGGTATGGGAAGGTTTGAGAAGGTGACCTGGCCCCACCCGGCCCCGGTTAGTTGCCGTCAGTGGGGTCTGCTGTGTAAGGGCTGGAAGAGTCAATTTGACTGGCATTTTATGATCTTTCAATCATGAAGGGGAGCAACTGCTTACCCTGACTGAAGCATCTTATCTCGTTTCCAAATTGAAGTGTCTCCTCTTTGTGTGCGAAGAGACAGTTTAAGGGGACGCCACAAACGGGAGATGCTTTTGGTTTGGAAAATGAACTATTTTTGCAAAGATTTTTCATCCAAATTGATTTAGGATTAATGGGGTCAAATTCCATGCTGTGCCCTGTGGCTTTAAGGCATTGGAGAACTGCTGAAGAGGTTAAAGGCCGCAGAGCTGGGGAGCTGGGTATGGGGCCTCCAAAGTTATTGTGCTCTGGTGAGACTGAGCAGTTGTGGGGATTGTGCAAGCTGTGGTGTTTACATGCACATAGAAAATGTAATGAAACTCCATTTTTAAAACCACTCATGTCTGGGAATGGAAGAGAAGCTCTTTGAAATAAGTGCCCCTTCATACTCTTCAAGATCACTGGCTCCAACACTCAGCTGCCTCAGGAACTCAGTGGTGGTGCATTTGATGGCAGATCAAGAGGTTTCTGGTTCAAGTCCAGCTGCTCTCTTACATGTCCTCTTTTTTTAATTGATCTATATTTTCATATCCATCTCCTGTATGTTCAGGAGTTCCGCTGAATGGGGAGGTGAAATTAATTTCACCATTCAACATTTTCCTGTTAAAATGTACAAACACTGAGCAAAGCTGTCCATCAGCTGAAATCTGTTCCAGTCCTCTGAGGCGCTAGTTTGTTTTTATTCTTGAAACAAAGATAGAGTACGACTGTAGATTTGCAGGACCTTGTTCTCCACGAGTGATGATGTGCAGAAGAAGAAGAACCAGTGGCTATCAAGTGGACACTAGGGTGTTTAGACTTGCCTTCCAAGGGGAGTAGTGGGGACAAAAGACATATCTGGCTTCAAGAATAAGCTTAATGCGTTTATGGAGGGGATGGTATGATAGGCTAGGCTAATTTTGGCAATTAATTTGGCAATTGATCTTTGATTCTCAGCAGGTAAGTATGCCCAGTGGTCTGGATGGGATGTTAGATGGGTTGGGATGTGAGTTCCTGCAGAGAATTCTCTCGTGGGTGCTTGCTGGTGAGTCTTGCCCACATGCTCAGGGTTTAAGTGATCAGCATCTTTGGGGTCAGGAAGGAATTTTCCTCCAGGGCAGATTGGCAGAGGCCCTGGAGGTTTCTCGCCTTCCTCTGCAGCATGGGGCACTGGTCACTTGCTGGAGGATTCTCTGCAGCTTGAGGTCTTCGAAGCACAATTTGAGGAGTTCAGTAAGTGAGACATAGGTTAGGGGTTTGATCTAGAAGTGGATGGGTGAGTTTGTGTGGCCTGCGTTGTGAAGGAGGTGGGACTAGATGATCATTATGGTCCCTTCTGACCTTAGAGTCTATGAGACCATGAGACCATGGGAGGGTGGGGAGGAGCTGTGAGGCCGGCGGGTGTGTGTGGTGCAGGGCATTTGGAGTGTGGGGGCTGCTGGGGGGCCGGTGGGTGCCTGGGCTGCTGCTGCTGCTGCCCCAGCCGGGTCTGTATGGGGGAGAGATCTGCATTAGCCCCCTTTGTGCCCAGCTCTGGGAGGTAGGGAGGGTTCAGACTCTGTGCGGTGGCTGGAGCCAGCCCCTGAGCCGGAGCCTGCCGGCAAGGGGAGAGACCTGGGGGAAAGAGCTGGGGCTGAGCAGGAAAGTGAGTTTGTAGCTGCAGCTCTCACCACCCCAGATCTGCTGCTGAGGCCAAAGCAGAGGGTTCTTTTGGTTCAGTTCTTGGCTAACCTGCATTGAGCTGTACGCTCATTGAATACAATCCCTTCAAGCCTATCTTTGAGTAGTTACTAACTGTGTGTTCTATTTCCCCCTAAAACTCTGTGTTTTGCTAGATGTGCTTGGGGCACCTGCTCAGGACCAGAGACTGGTGCATGATCCTCTCCACTTGGAGGGAGGAGCAGACTGGGTAATAAACTGATCCCAATCAGAGAGGTTTCATATTGTTTTTTCATGTTGTCATAGGTTTCCTTCATATGGACTGCATGACCAAGTGGAATTGATGGCAAAACATTGCCATTATGCAGTAAAACAGCTTTAAGACTCGTCTTCGATGAATGAATGAACAGTCTCCACTCATGTGGATTGTGAATGATGTTGAGGGCTGCCATCACACCATCGGTTTTGTTGCACGCTACAAGATGGCCTTCCATGAAGAAGAATGGTTCAAGATCCTTTTGACGGCCAGGGAGCATGGAAACCCTAACATCACCTGCCAGGAGATTCCACTGCTGTAGTGCAGAGCCCAACAGCTCTGCCTTACTCTTGGGTAGTTCCGAATCCCTGACAAGGTCATTCCCTTCACCTTGTGTTATGAGGTGTCGTTCAGAGGAGGAGGATGGGAGAAAATGTGGGTCCTGTGACATTGATGGTTCAGGACCAGAAGTTTCACCCTCTTCCTCTTCCTCGTCTGACTCAAGTGAGAATGATTGTGGTGCATCAGCAACCAGCTGTCCTTCTCCGTGGGGTACTGGGCATAGAGCTGATGGAATGTTTGGAGAATGCAGCATCCACGTTTTCTTCTTTGTCACACCTTTCCCAACTGGAGGCACCATGTAGAAGTAACATTGCTGGTATGATCTGTTGGCTCTCTCCACATTATTGGCACTGCAAAAGGCATAAATTTCCTTTTCCTGTTCAAACAAAGGTGAAGATTAGTTGCACAAGTGTTGTAGCATATGTGTGGGGCCCACCTCTTGTCCTGATCTCCAATTATGCAGCCAAAAGAAAAGTGATAGGCTTTCTTAACCATAGTGGTTCTACTGCACTTTTGTGATGCAAAAGTCACTTCACCACAAACATAGCAGAAGTTATCTGCACTGTTCACACAAGTACAAGGCATCTCTGCTCACTTTGGCTAAAGAGAAATGGGTCCCTTTGCAAAATCAAACACTGACAAATAAGAGAGCAAGACACTGTATGATTTCTAGAGCTGATATAGGGCAATTGGTTCAGCTTCCTTATGATTGCATCATCCATGACTTCTAGGAATAACATGATGCAATTCATATCATGTATGAGGCAATACCAGCTTCAGATTGCATCCTTCATTGTTTTGCCTAAAAAGCAAGTACTGTCCAAACCCATTCATAGATTTATTCATAGATCCAGTCAAAGATGTAGTTTAGTCATTACTGGTTTAAATTGAGATCCCGTCCCTTTATAACTCACTTCTCCTCCGCCATTCCCAAGTCAAGGGTCATAAATACTGACTCAATAGCATATCTTGAAAACTAGAGCCAATCAAGAATTTTAAGCATCATTTTCGTTCTCAGTGACCCAGAATTAGTAAAGTTGGACTCCATTTATTTCAGAAGCATTTTGGCTGTAGAGCAGTGTAACAAGCCTCTCCTAGCTGCCTCCTGGTGGGGGGAGGCTGGGGAGCTGTGGGGACCTGTTTGAGAGGGTCACTAGTAGCAGCATAGCACAGGAGGTGTCCTATCGGGTTGAGTCATTGCAGATGATGATGTAGTGCAGCAGACCCCCGTTTTGCCAACCTTGCATTAGGCAGCTTTCCATGTTAAGCGAACTCCCAGTGCCCACAGGTGCAGCAGCCGGCGATTTGTCCTGTGGCCGCTAGGTGGCGCTGCAGCCTGGCACTTTCCCGTTCCCCCGGGTATGGGAAAGTTTGAGAAGGTGAGCTGGCTCCACCCGGCCCCGGTTAGTTGCCGTCAGTGGGGTCTGCTGTGTAAGGGCTGAAAGAGTCAATTTGACTGGCATTTTATGATCTTTCAATCATGAAGGGGAGCAACTGCTTACCCTGACTGAAGCATCTTATCGCGTTTCTAAATTAAAGTGTCTCCTCTTTGTGTGCAAAGAGACAGTTTAAGGGGATGCCACAAACAGGAGATGATTTTGCTTTGGAAAGCAAAATATTTTTGCAATGATTTTTCATCCAAATTGATTCATGATTCCACAAATCAACCTTGATTAATGTTCCTGGTATTTTCTAACAGAAAACTGTGTCGATGAAAATTGCACACACATCCCTTCAATTGCTGTCCTCTGTCCCTCCCCAGGGGGTCTTGGTGTCTGCTGATGACAGCAAGAGTGAGAGCTGTTGGCTTTTCTCTCTAGCTGTGCCATCGCTTTGCTGTGTGAGCTGGGATTGGTCATTTCCTCTCTCTGTACCTCAGCATCCCAATCTGTGTAATGGGAAATGAGACACGTCTGTAATGCCTGGCAGGAGCAAGGCTGGGCGAGAGAATGGACATTAAAGCACTTTGGGGAGGAGAAAGGGTTGTTTCATGCTGTTGTGTGCCAAGGCATTGTGACATTTGTTAAAATGTCTCGTGTAGAGAAAGAAGAAATGGTTGGGGACAAAGCTTGCAGGAGGATATGAATCAGAGAGGCCAGGGTATGCGTTTGGGGTCTCACCAGTGCTTCCCACCCCTTGCTGTCCTGTGGCAGGTGTAGCCCCTGACCCATGGCTCTCCCTTGCGGTATAGGCTCTGCACAAGGTCTTGGCCAACCTCTCGGGTGCCATGCTGGGGAGCTGCTGCAGAATCCCCACATATAGACAGGCCCCAATACCTCTTGGTGGTGAGCCCAATGTGCGGGGCAGGGGCAGGAGAAGGAATTTGATCTTAATGCTGGGGAGACCTGGAACGGGTGACTGGAAGATCCATTTTCCAGCCTGTCCGCCTAGCTGGGATCCCACTGGGCCATCCAGAAGGTTGAAAAAGCTACTAGAGGAAGCTGTTCTAGAGTTGATTTTAACAAATAGGGAGGAACTCATTGAGAATTTGAAAGTAGAAGGCCGCTTGGGTGAAAGTGATCATGAAATCCTAGAGTTTGCAATTCTAAGGAAGGGTAGAAGGGAGTACAGCAAACTAGAGACAATGGATTTCAGGAAGGTGGATTTTGGTAAGCTCAGAGAGCTGATAGGTCCAGTCCCATGGGACTCAAGACTGAGGGGAAAACAACTGAGGAGAGTTGGCACTTTTTCAAAGGGACACTATTAAGGGCCCAAAAGCAAGCTATTCTGCTGGGTAGGAAAGATAAAAATGTGGCAAAAGACCAGCTTGGCTTAACCATGAGATCTTGCATGATCTAAAAATAAAAGAGTCATATAAAAATGGAAACTAGGACAGATTACAAAGGATGAATATAGGCAAACAACACAGGAATGCAGGGGCAAGATTAGAAAGGCAAAGGCACAAATGAGCTCAAACTAGCTATGGGAATAAAGGAAACAAGAAGACTTCTTATCAGTACATTAGAAGCAAGAGGAAGACCAAGGAGAGGTAGGCCCACTGCTCAGTGAGGAGGAGAAACAGTAAGAAGAAAGTTGGAATTGGCAGAGATGCTTAATGACTTCTTTGTTTCGGTCTTCACCGAGAAGTCTGAAGGAATACCTAAGAGAGTGAATGCTAATGGGAAGGGCAGGCTTAGAAGATCAAATAAAAAGAAGTTAAAAATCACTTAGAAAAGTTAGATGCCTGCAAGTCACCAGGGCCTGCTGAAATGCCTCCTAGAATACTCAAGGAGCTGATAGAGGAGGTATGTGAGCCTCTAGCTATTCTCTTTGGAAAATCATGGGAGACGGGAGAGATTCCAGAAGACTGGAAAAGGGCAAACATAGTGCCCATCTCTAAAAGGAAATAAAAACAAGCCAGGAAAGTACAGAGCAGTTAGTTTAACTTCTGTGCCAGGGAAGAGAATGGAGCAAGTAATTAAGGAAATCATCTGCAAACACTTGGAAGGTGGTAAGGTGATAGGGAATAGCCAGCATGGATTTGTAAAGAACAAATCATGTCAGAGCAATCTGAGAGATTTCTTTGATAGGATAACGAGTCTTGTGGATAAGGGAGAAGCGAAGGATGTGGTATACCTAGAGTTTAGTGAGGCATTTGATATGGTCTCGCATGATATTCTTATCAGTGAACTAGGCAAATACAATTTAGATGGGGCTACTCTAAGGTGGGTGCATAAGTGGCTGGATAACCGTACTCAGAGAGTAGTTATGAATGGTTTCCAATCCTGCTGGAAAGGTAGACCAAGTGTGGTTCCACAGGGGTCTGTTTTGGGACTGGCTCTGTTCAATATCTTCATCAACGACTTAGATATTGGCCTAGAAAGTACGCTTATGAAGTTTGCAGATGATAACAAACTGGGAGGGATTGCAACTGCTTTGGATGATAGCGTCATAATTCAAAATGATCTGGACAAACTGGAGAAGCGGTCTGAAGTTAACAGAATGCAGTTTAATAAAGACAAATGCAAAGTGCTCCATTTAGGAAGGAACAATCAGTTTCACACCTACAGAATGGGAAGAGACTGTCTAGGACGGAGTACGGCAGAAAGGGATCTAGGGGTTATAGTGGAAACAAGCTAAATGTGAGTGAACAGTGTGATGCTGTTGCAAAAAAAGCAAACGTGATTCTGGGATGCATTAACAGATGTGTTGTGAGCAAGACACGAGAAGTCATTCTTCCACCCTACTCTGGGCTGGTTAGGCCCCAAGTGGAGTATTGTGTCCAGTTGTGGGCACCGCATTTCAAGAAAGATATGGAGAAATTGGAGAGGATCCAGAGAAGAGCAACAAGAATGATTAAAGGTCTAGAGAACATGACCTATGAAGGAAGGCTGCAAGAATTGGGTTTGTTTAGTTTGGAAAAGAGAAGATTGAGAGGGGACATGATAGCAGTTTTCAGGTATCTCAAAGGGTGTCCTAAGGAGCCGTAGCCTCTAAGGAAAGAACAAGAAGCAATAGGCTTAAACTGCTGCAAGGGAGGTTTAGGTTGGACATTAGGAAAAAGTTCCTAACTGTCAGGGTGATGAAACAGTGGAATAATTGGCCTAGGGAGGTTGTGGAATCTCCACCTCAGGCGATATTTAAGAATAGGTTAGATAAATGTCTATGCAGGATGGTCTAGACAGTATTTTGTCCTGCCATGAGGGCAGGGGACTGGACTCGATGACCTCTCGAGGTCCCTTCCAGTCGTAGAATCTGTGAATCTATGAGGTGCTAAGCAATAGCCAGCATGGATTTATCAAGAACAAATTGTGTCAAACCAGCCCTTGATAGCTACTTTAAGGTGGGTGCATAACTGGTTGGAAAACTGTTCTCCGAGAGTAGTTATCAGGGGTTCGCAGCCAGGCTGGAAGGGCATAACGAGTGGGGTTGCACAGGGCTCAGTTCTGGGTCCAGTTTTGTTCAATATCTTCCTCAGTGATTTAGATCATGGCCTAGTTTGCAGATGACATGAAGTGGGAGGGGTTGCCAGTGCTTTGGAGTATAGGATGAAATCTCAAACTGATCTGGACAAACTGGAGAAATGGTCTGAGGTAAATAGGATGAAATTCAATAAGAAGAAATGCAAAGTGTTCCACGTAGGAAGGAACAATGAGTTGCACACATACAGAATGGGAAATAACTGCCTAGGAAGGAGCACTGCGGAAAAGGATCCAAGAATCCTAGTGGACCACAAACTAAATAAGAGTCAACAGTGTAATGCTGTTGCAAAAAAGCCAATATCATTCTGGGATGTATTGGTAGGAGTGTTGAAATCAAGACACGAGAAGTCATTCTTCCACTCCACTCCGTCCTGATTAGGCCTCAACTGGATTCTTGTGTACAGTTCTGGGCATCACATTTTTGGAAAGATGTGGACAAATTGGAGAAAGTCCAGAGAAGAGCAACAAGAATGATGAAAGTCTAGTAACATGACCTATGAGGGAAGATTGAAAGAATTGGATTTGTTAAGTCTGGAGAAGAGAAGACTGAGAGGGGACATTACAGTTTTCAAGTACCTAAAAGGTTGTTACAAGGAGGCGGGAGAAAAAATATTCTCCTTAACCTCTCATGATAGGACAAGAATCAAGAGGCTTAAATTACAGCAAGGGAGGTTTAGGTTGGACATTAGGAAAAACTTGCTAACAGTCAAGGTGGTTAAGCCGTGGAATAAATTGCCTAGGGAGGTTGTTGAATCTCCATCCTTGGAGATTTTTAAGAGCAGGTTAGACAAAGCCCTGTCAGAGATGATCTATATAATACTTAGTCTTGCCTTGAGTGCAGGCGACTGGACTCGATGACCTCTTGGGGTCCTTCCAGTCCTATGATTCTATGATCCAAAGGTCTCTTCTTGCCTTAACGTCTACAAATCTCTGCAAAACTAAGTATGGGCCATTGAGCAGCCTCTGATGTTTTCATGTGTCGCCTGCTTGATGTCCAGAAGTAACACTGAGTGAGTGGGGGTGGGGTTGTGACACAGCAGGAGCAGCTCAAAGATGCAAAGGGGCTGTCCAGGGCGGTGACATCACACTAGCCTTTTACAGGAGCTGGGCTGATTGGTCAAAGGAGGTTGGGAAGCGGTGACCTCACAGAGAGTCTATGAGCAGGGGCAGGTAAAGAGGCTGCAGGGTGGGGAAATGGCTTTGCTGCAGGAGTCTCCTTCTCAAGGTCTCCCCTTGAGGAGTGAGAGAGAATACAGGGTCACGCCTGTGAGCGCGAGGAGCCTCCTTGGGGTTTCCCCCTTTCCCCCTGCTAATTGAGTGAGAAGACAGACGTCCCTGTGGAGCAGATAAGAGCCACAGAGAGGTTTCATGTTGTTGTTTCATGTTGTCATAGGTTTCCTTCATATGGACTGCATGACCAAGTGGAATTGATGGCAAAACATTGCCATTATGCAGTAAAACATCTTTAAGACTCGTCTTCGATGAATCAACGAACAGTCTCCACTCATGTGGACTGTGAACGATGTTGAGGGCTGCCATCACACCATGGATGTTGTTGCAGGCTACAAGATGGCCTTCCATGAAGAAGAATGGGACAAGATCCTTTTGACGGTCCCGGAGCAGGCTACATGAGGAAATCAGTCCTTTCATTGGACTTTCTGGTAGAAGAGCCCAGTGATGTTGGAGCTCCCCGACCGTCAGTGACAAACGCAGCGCTCCAGCAACTGAGCTCTAGGGCTCGCTGCTGAAAGAAAAGCTTCACGAGTGACAAAGGGCAAAGGGAGGTGCTGGTCTTTAGCCAAGGGCAGGGAGCCCCACCCTCCAACACAGACCATTTCCCTCGTTGTCTGTCTGTGCTGGGGCAGGAGCAATAACACGGCCTCCTGCTTTTGCTATTGCAGAGAGTCGGTTCTGACGGTCTCCTCAAACCCAGGGTGCGAAACAGGCCTCAGAGCTGACTGGGTGTAAACAAGAACTACGCAGATAGACTGAGCCAGCTGGGAATTCAGATGTGCCCCTTTCCTGGAGAGATGGACTGAGCTGTGAGGGGACTGGAAGCGGAGCTCCCAATGTTTAACTTGCACTCGTTCAGCATCTTTCCTGCGAGTGCCGTCACTGTAGGTTAAATCCTCCAGCCCAGGACTCCCCACCAGCTGTGGGCCTGACAAGCTTTCCCTGGGATTGGATTCTGTAGAACAGGGGTGCAGGGAACCAGCAGGTGCATCTGACTCCTTGGTGAGGTTTTGCATGCAAGATGTGTGTGTGAGTCTTTGTGTGTCGGAAGCAGTGAGTGTGGCACTCTCAGTGAACCGACAGAGGGCAACGGTGGTCAGAGAGAGACAAAGGAAGAATCAAGAGGCACCGATGGGCATAAGGATGATGATTGTGTTGTGTTTCATTCCTTAGATGTAGTGCCACCGCCCGTCCCTTTAGCCTTGTAGTTTACCAAGAGTAAAACTAAATATCTGTTGAGATACAAGGGAGTGTGTGTGTCCATTCCTGCTAGCTGCACAGGGGTTTGATGTTGCTGCTTTCAATCCTCCGGCTCTGCCGGGATAAGGAACAATTGAGGCCGTCACTGAAGTGAAGGAGGGAGATGATTTTCTGACAGGGAGGGACGGCTCCTCTTAAAGGTGTTTGGCAGGCAGCCTCCTTCCCAGGTCTGTCCCAACAACACCCAGTTGAAAAGGGAGCCTCCCCAGCCCTCCTCAGCCCGATGAAAAGGAGCGAGTGAGTGAGCGTGGGGGAGAGCGAGCGACTGAGGGAGGTGGATTGAGCGGTCCGGGATCTCTGCGAAGGGGCGGGATGAGGGTGTTCAGTTTTGTTGGGTCAGAAAGTTGGCAACCCCAGATCCAGGGGAAACAACTCAAAGACCCAACGAGTCTGGCCAGGGGCAGGACATCAGCTTTGAGGGGAGGGGTGGGTGTGGCAGTGACATCACAAAGGCCTTTTGCAGGAACTCGGCCTATTGGGCAAAGGTGGTGGGGAGGGGGTGACCTCACAGAGAGACCCCGACATCAGCCGGGCAGGACAGAGGTGCAGGGCCAGGTCTGTCTCTGAGACCTCCCGGCTTTGCTGCCGCAAGTCTCCTTCGCGAGGTCTCTCCTCGAGGGCTGAGAGAGAATTCAGATTCATGGATGTGAGCATGAGGAGGAAAGACTGTGGAGTTTTCTCCTTTCCTACCATGGATTGTGCTGAAAAGAAACTTCCCTTTGAGAAGGTAAGAGGCTCAGAGAGGTTTGGAACCTGTTCAGTCTGATCCACCTGGCGCAGGCAGCATTCTAGGCACAGACAGCGCTGGCTTCAGGTGGCAGAATTTGATTTCCTCCCTAGGTTTTGATGGTTGGAATCCCTGGGGACATTGGGGTTTGTCCTTTTTCATTTCTCTTTTCCTCTTTCCTCCCTCCTTTCCCCTCTTCTCTTGCTTCTTTTTTCCCTTTTCCCAGCTTCCCTCCCTCTACCGAAGAGGGATGTGTGTGGAGTGCGGCAGGGGAGGGGTATTGCTCTCATTGCAGAGGTCCTCACCAAGAGGTGGGGCTGGATCTGAGAGTGATCCCCTGTGATGGTGACCTGGGCCGTCCTTTGGGACATCTGGTGAGACCCCTCAGCCGCCCGCCCCTCAGAGTCTCAGTGGTGATTGGCTGAGCAGGGGGCTATCGTGAGCGAGGAGACTCAGGTCCTTTTGGTCTTTTTTCAAATCAGGCAAAGAAGTCACAACCAATCCAATGTACGGGATTAATCTTGCTGCTTCTCTCCATTAATTGTCTCTTAGCAGGTGATGATTTCCTCTAATGTTCTAGGTCTTCTAAAATACTTGCTGAATAATTCCACTGAACCACTGTTGGTCTGTAGCTCACTTGAGAGCACTTTCTTCTGATGAGTCAATGTATGCAATTCAAGATCTGAGAGAGATTTTGAATGTCAGGAGCAGTGTTTCTCTAATTTGCTATGTCCGTGTGCGGAATGCATTTTGCTGAGTGCACCAATACGGAGGTGAGGTGTGACTCCTCACCTGTCTATTGGTGCTCATTCCAAACTTCATTCTGCAGCTGGATGGTGTGTGGCAGGGTGAGGCTGAAGTGTTAGGAGTGTGGAGGGGTCTGAGGTAGGGCAGAGGGTGGGGTGAAAGGGCTCTGTCTGGGGGTGCAGTGTGTGGGGTGGGGTTGGGGATGAGAGGCTGAGAGCTGGAGTAAAGGGTTGGGGTGCAGGGGTGTGAGGGCTCCGGCTAGGGATGCGGGCTCTGGGTTGGGGCTGGGAATGAGGGGTTTGGGATGTTATGCTTCAGTTTTCCCCTTCTAAACTTAATTCCTGTCTAACCTACAGGACGCTATGGGAATAAGACACCATGCTTTGTGGTGACATGACAAGAGGAGAGGGTGTGAGAACTACAGCAACAGAGATGGCAGTGGGGTTAGTGTCAGATTGTTTCAAATGTTGCATTAGTCTAATGACATTTAACAGCAACACTTAGCTAACACAAAGGAGAAAGGAATTCTTTGCTAAAGATTCAACCTTCCCCTTTGGCCAACTCCACCCCTTCCCTGACTGGAGTGTGCTCACAACACCCCCCCCCTCCAACACACACACACACACACACACAAGCCCACAGCTGGGCACCCAGTACAAAGCAAGGGAGGGGGTTGCTTGGCTTACACTGGGCTACAATTTTTCAGAAGTCGTCTGCTTCAGAGATCAAATGTGCTATTTAGAATGTATTTTGATTTGCTCAATTCAAATATGACAATTAAAACAACTGATTGGCTTCTGTTTCTAAGATATTTAAGTTTTTTACATTTTATGTCTATGTATATTGTGTAGATAGCAGAGTTTTAATCATCAATTTTAAACCTAGGTCTTTTTGTGTGTTTATGGTTGCTTTACATGATAATATTTCACCTCTCCTGTTTATGTAACAATTTAAAAATCAGCAAAAGGGTTATCTAGCTTAAATGTATTAGGAAACAAAAGGCAAAAAGCTATTCTGTACATAGTTTAGTCCTATTCAGTGTCTACTCGGCGCTTCTTGGCTTGTCTCTTGTATTCATTAAATGGAGCATCTCTTGTCACTGTCCAGCAATAGTCTGCCAGCATTGATGGGCTCCATTTGCCCTGATAGCGGTTCTCCATTGTTGCAATGTCCTGGTGAAATTGCTCGCCATGCTCGTCGCTCACTGCTCCAGTTGGGTGGAAAAAAATCTAGATGAGAGTGCAAAAATGTCTCTTTAGTGACATGTTGCAACCAAGGCTTTGTAAGCCTTGTGGAGGTTTTCCACCAACAACCTGTAGTTGTCTGCCTTGTTGTTTCCGAGAAAATGTATTGCCACTAAGTGGAAGGCTTTCCATGCCGTCTTTTCCTTGCCACGCAGTGCATGGTCAAATAAGAAAATAAGAACATAAGAAAGGCCGTGCAGGTCAGACCAAAGGTCCATCTATCCCAGTATCTGTCTACCGACAGTGGCCAATGCCAGGTGCTTGGTGGAGATTTTCTAGGTGTTGGTCTCTGTCTGCGGGGTTAGAGCAGATACGGTTGTAGCTCAGTGCTTGGCTGTAGACAATGGATCTTGTGGTGTGTCCGGGATGGAAGCTGGAGGCATGAAGGTAGGCATAGCGGTCGGTAGGTTTTCGGTATAGGGTGGTGTTAATGTGACCATCACTTATTTGCACCATGGTGTCTAGGAAGTGGACCTCCCGTGTAGATTGGTCCAGGCTGAGGTTGATGGAGGGGTGGAAGCTGTTGAAATCATGGTGAAAATCTCCACCAAGCATTCTCAAGACTACAGTACCCACACGAGGAAATAAGGAAACAGATCAGCAGAGCCAGACGTGTACCCAGAAGCCTCCTACTGCAAGACAAGCCCAAGAAAGAAACCAACAGGACTCCACTGGCAATCACATACAGTCCCCAGCTCAAACCCCTCCAACGCATCATCAGGGATCTACAACCCATCCTGGACAATGATCCCACACTTTCACAGGCCTTGGGTGGCAGGCCAGTCCTCCCCCACAGACAACCTGCCAACCTGAAGCATATTCTCACCAGCAACTGCACACCACACCATAGTAACTCTAGCTCAGGAACCAACCCATGCAACAAACCTCGATGCCAACTCTGCCCACATATCTACACCAGCAACACCATCACAGGACCTAACCAGATCAGCCACACCATCACCGGTTCATTCACCTGCACGTCCACCAATGTAATATATGCCATCATATGCCAGCAATGCCCCTCTCCTATGTACATCGGCCAAACTGGACAGTCGCTAAGGAAAAGGATAAATGGACACAAATCAGACATTAGGAATGGCAATATACAACAACCTGTAGGAGAACACTTCAACCTCCTGGCCACACAATAGCAGATCTTAAGGTGGCCATCCTGCAGCAAAAACTTCAGGACCAGACTTCAAAGAGAAACTGCTGAGCTCCAGTTCGTCTGCAAATTTAACACCATCAGCTCAGGATTAAACAAAGACTGTGAATGGCTTGCCAATTACAGAACCAGTTTCTCCTCCCTTGGTTTTCACACCTCAACTGTAACTATGTAACCTTCATCTGATAATCTCAAAGCATCTTACACAGCTGGGTCAGTATTCTTCTCCACATTTTACCAGTGCAGAAACTGAGTCACAGAGAGGAAGTGACTTGCTCAGAATCACACGGATAGTCAGAAGGACAGCTGGCTACAGAGCCATGGGACCCTGAGTCCCATTCCTTGGTCCTAACTAATAGATAAGTCCGTATCTCTACTTAATTTATAATAGTTTTCAGAAGATAAAACTCTCTGATTCAGCCATTGAAGCTTCTGCTGCTGCCCCATACATGTGAGAAGATGCTCGGTCAAATCCCATTATTGAATTGTGTGGGGATTGCGCCTTTCTCTTCCCCTTTTCCTGTGATGGAGCAGTATCTTCAGTCTGGAGGCCTGGGAACTGCAGGGAGCAGAGATGTACCTGAAACAGGAACTTTCAACTTTAAAAAAAATTGTAATTAAGTAACTTGAACTTTTTTAAACAAACACCTGCTTCTTTCTGCAGGATCTGCATGCCTCACAGAATGAGCACCCTACACACAATGTGTGTATGCCATCTCATCCTCATCCCACCCCAGCCTACACACAGCCAAAAATAAACACAAATAGCTTTAGTGTGTTTTTAAATTAAAAGCAATTTTCCAAGCTTTAAGAACATAAGAACATAAGAAAGGCCGTGCAGGTCAGACCAAAGGTCCATCTAGCCCAGTATCTGTCTACCGACAGTGGCCAATGCCAGGTGCCCCTGAGGAGTGAACCTAACAGGCAATGATCAAGTGATCTCTCTCCTGCCATCCATCTCCATCCTCTGACGAACAGAGGCTAGCGACACCATTCTTACCCATCCTGGCTAATAGCCATTTATGGACTTAGCCACCATGAATTTATCCAGTCCCCTTTTAAACATTGTTATAGTCCTAGCCTTCACAACCTCCTCAGGTAAGGAGTTCCACAAGTTGACTGTGCGCTGCGTGAAGAAGAACTTCCTTTTATTTGTTTTAAACCTGCTGCCTATTAATTTCATTTGGTGACCCCCTAGTTCTTGTATTATGGGAATAAGTAAATAACTTTTCCTTATCCACTTTCTCAACATCACTCATGATTTTATATACCTCTATCATGTCCCCCCTTAGTCTTCTCTTTTCCAAACTGAAGAGTCCTAGCCTCTTTAATCTTTCCTCATATGGAACCCTCTCTAAACCCCTAATCATTTTAGTTGCTCATATCTTAACCATTTCTAGTGCTAGAATATCTTTTTGAGGTGAGAGACCACATCTGTACACAGTATTCGAGATGTGGGCGTACCATGGATTTATACAAGGGCAATAATATATTCTCAGTCTTATTCTCTATCCCCTTTTTAATGATTCCTAACATCCTGTTTGCTTTTTTGACCGCCTCTACACACTGCGTGGACATCTTCAGAGAACTATCCACGATAACTCCAAGATCTTTTTGCTGACTCGTTGTAGCTAAATTAGCCCCCATCATGTTGTATGTATAGTTGGGGTTATTTTTTCCAATGTGCATTACTTTACATTTATCCACATTAAATTTCATTTGCCATTTTGTTGCCCAATCACTTAGTTTTGTGAGATCTTTTTGAAGTTCTTTACAATCTGCTTTGGTCTTAACTATCTTGAGTAGTTTAGTATCATCTGCAAACTTTGCCACCTCACTGTTTACCCCTTTCTCCAGATCATTTATGAATAAATTGAATAGGATTGGTCCTAGGACTGAAACTTGGGGAACACCACTAGTTACCCCTCTCCAGTCTGAGAATTTACCATTAATTCCTACCCTTTGTTCCCTGTCCTTTAACCAGTTCTCAATCCATGAAAGGACCTTTCCTTTTATCCCATGACAGCTTAATTTACGTAAGAACCTTTGGTGAGGGACCTTGTCAAAGGCTTTCTGGAAATCTAAGTACACTATGTCCACCGGATCCCCCTTGTCCACATGTTTGTTGACCCCTTCAAAGAACTCTAATAGATTACTAAGACACGATTTCCCTTTACAGAAACCATGTTGACTATTGCTCAACAGTTTATGTTTTTCTATGTGTCTGAAAATTTTATTCTTTACTATTGTTTCAACTAATTTGCCGGGTACCGACGTTAGACTTACCGGTCTGTAATTGCCAGGATCAACCCTAGAGCCCTTTTTAAATATTGGCGTTACATTAGCTAACTTCCATCATCATCTCGAAGAAGTTCATGAATCTGAGGACAAATAAAGACACCTTCCTTTATCTTAGCTTCACTTAACCTTGGGAATTTTCCACGGAGCTGCTTGTGTTTTGTCAATGGCCTTGACAAAGTTCTTCATCAGCCCCAGCTTGATGTGTAAGGGTGGTAACAAAATCTTCTTTGATGCAACAAGTGGTGGATGCTGAACACTTTCCCTCCCAGGCTCCAATGACTGTCGGAGTGGCAAATCTTTCTTGATGTAGTGGGAATCTGTTGCACGACTATCCCATTCGCAGAGAAAACAGCAGTACTTTGTGTATCCAGTCTGCAGACCAAGCAAGAGAGCAACAACCTTCAAATCGCCACAAAGCTGCCACTGATGTTGGTCATAGTTTATGCACCTCAAAAGTTGTTTCATGTTGTCCTAGGTTTCCTTCATATGGACTGCATGACCAAGTGGAATTGATGGCAAAACATTGCCATTATGCAGTAAAACAGCTTTAAGGCTCGTCTTCGATGAATCAATGAACAGTCTCCACTCATGTGGATTGTGAACGATGTTGAGGGCTGCCATCACACCATGGATGTTGTTGCACGCTACAAGATGGCCTTCCATGAAGAAGATGGGACAAGAGCCTTTTGACGGTCACGGAGCATGGAAACCCTAACGTCACCTGCCAGGAGAGTCCACTGCTGTAGTGCGGAGCCCAACAGCTCTGCCTTACTCTTGGGTAGTTCGAATCCCTGACAAGGTCATTCCGTTCACCTTGTGTTTTGAGGTGTGGTTCAGAGGAGGAGGATGGGAGAAAATGTGGGTCCTGTGACATTGATGGTTCAGGACCAGAAGTTTCGTCCTCTTCCTCTTCCTCGTCTGACTCAAGTGAGAATGATTCTGGTGCATCAGGAAGTGTCAGTCCTTCTCCGTGGGGTACTGGGCATAGAGCTGATGGAATGTTTGGATAATGCAGCGTCCACGTTTTCTTCTTTGTCACACCTTTCCCAACTGGAGGCACCATGTAGAAGTAACATTTGCTGGTATGATCTGTTGGCTCTCTCCACATCATTGGCACTGCAAAGGCATAGATTTCCTTTGCTGTTCAACCACTGGCGAAGATTTGTTGCACAAGTGTTGCAGCATATGTGTGGGGCCCACCTCTTGTCCTGATCTCCAATTTTGCAGCCAAAAGAAAAGTGATAGGCTTTCTTAGCCATAGTGGTTCTACTGCACTTTGGTGATGCAAAAGTCACTTCACCACAAACATAGCAGAAGTTATCTGCACTGTTCACACAAGTATGAGGCATCTCTGCTCACTTTGGCTAAAGAGAAATGGGTCCCTTTGCAAAATCAAACACTGACAAATAAGAGAGCACGACACTGTCTGATTTCTAGAGCTGATATAGGGCAATTGGTTCAGCTTCATTATGATTGCATCATCCATGACTTCTAGGAATAACATGATGCAATTCATATCATGTATGAGGCAATACCAGCTTCAGATTGTATCCTTCATTGTTTTGCCTAAAAAGCAAGTACTGTCCAAACCCATTCATAGATTTATTCATAGATCCAGTCAAAGATGGATTTTAGTCATTACTGGTTAAATTGAGATCCCGTCCCTTTATAACTCACTTCTCCGCCATTCCCAAGTCAAGGGTCATAAATACTGACTCAATAGCATATCTTGAAAACTAGAGCCAATCAAGAATTTTAAGCATCATTTTCATTCTGAGTGACCCAGAATTAGTAAAGTTTGACTATATTAATTTCAGAAGCATTTTGGCTGTAGAGCAGTGTAACAAGCCTCTCCTAGCTGCCTCCTGGTGGGGGGAGGCTGGGGAGCTGTAGGGACCTGTTTGAGAGGGTCACTAGTAGCAGCGTAGCACAGGAGGTGTCCTATCGGGTTGAGTCATTGCAGATGATGATGTAGTGCAGCAGACCCCCGTTTTGCCAACCTTGCATTAGGCAGCTTTCCATGTTAAGCGAACTCCCAGTGCCCACAGGTGCAGCAGCCGGCGATTTGTCCTGTGGCCGCTAGGTGGCGCTGCAGCCTCGCACTTTCCCATTCCCCCGGGTATGGGAAGGTTTGATAAGGTGAGCTGGCTCCACCCGGCCCCGGGGAGATGCCGTCAGTGGGGTCTGCTGTGTAAGGGCTGAAAGAGTCAATTTGACTGGCATTTTATGATCTTTCAATCATGAAGGGGAGGAACTGCTTACCCTGACTGAAGCATCTTATCTCATTTCTAAATTAAAGTGTCTCCTCTTTGTGTGCGAAGAGACAGTTTAAGGGGACGCCACAAACGGGAGATGCTTTTGGTTTGGAAAACGAACTATTTTTGCAAAGATTTTTCATCCAAATTGATTTAGGATTAATGGGGTCAAATTCCATGCTGTGCCCTGTGGCTTTAAGGCATTGGAGAACTGCTGAAGAGGTTAAAGGCCGCAGAGCTGGGGAGCTGGGTGTGGGGCTTCCAAAGTTATTGTGCTCTGGTGAGACTGAGCAGTTGTGGGGATTGTGCAAGCTGTGGTGTTTACATGCACATAGAAAATGTAATGAAACTCCATTTTTAAAACCACTCATGTCTGGGAATGGAAGAAGCTCTTTGAAATAAGTGTCCCCTTCATACTCTTCAAGATCACTAGCTCCAACACTCAGCTGCCTCAGGAACTCAGTGGTGGTGCATTTGAGGCGGATCGAGAGGTTTCTGGTTCAAGTCCAGCTGCTCTCTTACATGTCCTCTTTTTTAAGTGATCTATATTTTCATATCCATCTCCTGTATGTTCAGGAGTTCCGCTGAACGGGGACGTGAAATGAATTTCACCATTCAACATTTTCCTGTTAAAATGTAGAAACACTGAGCAAAGCTGTCCATCAGCTGAAATCCGTTCCGGTCCCCTGAGGCGCTAGTTTGTTTTTATTCTTGAAACAAAGATAGACTACGACTGTAGATTTGCAGGTCCTTGTTCTCCACGAGCGATGCCGTGGAGAAGAAGAAGAACCAGTGGCAATCAAGTGGACACTAGGGAGTTTAGACTTGCCTTCCAAGGGGAGTAGTGGGGACAAAAGACATATCTGGCTTCAAGACTACACTTAATACATTTATGGAGGGGATGGTATGATGGGATAGGCTAATTTTGGCAATTAATCTGGCAATTGATCTTTGATGATCAGCAGGTAAGTATGCCCAGTGGTCTGGATGGGATGTTAGATGGGTTGGGATGTGAGTTCCTGCAGAGAATTCTCTCGTGGGTGCTGGCTGGTGAGTCTTGCCCACATGCTAAGGGTTTAAGTGATCAGCATCTCTGGGGTCGGGAAGGAATTTTCCTCCAGGGCAGATTGGCAGAGGCCCTGGAGGTTTCTCGCCTTCCTCTGCAGCATGGGGCACTGGTCACTTGCTGGAGGATTCTCTGCAGCTTGAGGTCTTCAAAGCACAATTTGAGGAGTTCAGTAAGTCAGACATAGGTTAGGGGTTTGCTATAGAAGTGGATGGGTGAGATTGTGTGGCCTGCGTTGTGAAGGAGGTGGGACTAGATGATCATTATGGTCCCTTCTGGCCTTCGAGTCTATGAGCCCATGAGACCATGGGAGGGTGGGGAGGAGCTGTGAGGCCGGTGGGTGTGTGCGGTGCAGGGCATTTGGAGTGTGGGAGCTGCTGGGGGGCCGGTGGGTGCCTGGGCTGCTGCTGCTACTGCCCCAGCCGGGTCTGTATGGGGGAGAGATCTGCATTAGCCCCCTTTGTGCCCAGCTCTGGGGGGCAGGGAGGGTTCGGACTCTTTGCGGTGGCTGGAGCCAGCCGCTGAGCCGGAGCCTGCCGGCGAGGGGAGAGACCTGGGGGAAACAGCTGCAGCTGAGCAGGAAAGTGAGTCTGGAATTCAGCTCTCACCGCCCCAGATCTGCCGCTGAGGCCAAAGCAGAGGGTTCTTTTGGTTCAGTTCTTGGGTAACCTGCATTGAGCTGTGCGCTCATTGCTTACAATCCCTTCAAGCCTATCTTTGCATAGTTAATCAATGTGTGTTCTATTTCCCCCTAAAACTCTTCGTTTTGCTAGATGAGGTTGGGGCACCTGCTCAGGACCAGAGACTGGTGCATGATCCTCTCCACTTGGAGGGTGGAGCAGACTGGGTAATAAACAGATCCCGTCAGGCTTTTGGCCAGGGCAAGACTCTGCAGCACCGGGGACCTAGGCTGGGGAGCTGGGGAGAAGCTTCCTAGTCCCTGCAGCTGGGTGTGTCCCTGCCTGTGCAAAGGTTTGTGTGAGTGCAGGGCCGGGAGCGAGCTGCATCTTCTCCCAGCAGCTGTGTGAGAGGGAGCCCAGGCTGGGGAGACAGAGGGCTCAGCGGTACCCCAGGTCCAAGATGCACCCCTGGGGGGGTGTTGTGAGCACACTGCAGTCAGGGAAGGGGTGGAGTTGGCCAAAGGGGAAGGTTGAATCTTTAGCAAAGAATTCCTTTCTCCTTTGTGTTAGCTAAGCGTTGCTGTTAAATGTCAGTAGACGAATGCAGCATTTGAAACAATCTGACTCTAAACCCACTGCCATCTCTGTTGCTGTAGTTCTCACACCCTCTCCTCTTGTCATGTCACCACAAAGCATGGTGTCTTATTCCCATAGCGTCCTGTAGGTTAGACAGGACTTAAGTTTATAAGGGAAAAACTGAAGCATAACATCCCAAACCCCTCATTCCCAGCCCCAACCCAGAGCCCGCATCCCTAGCCGGAGCCCTCACACCCCTGCACCCCAACCCTTTACTCCAGCTCTCAGCCTCTCATCCCCAACCCCACACTGCACCCCAGACAGAGCCCTTTCACCCCACCTCTGCCCTACCTCAGACCCTCCACACTCCTAAGCCTTCAGCCTCACCCTGCCACACACGATCCATCTGCAGAATGAAGTTTGGAATGAGCACCTATAGACTCGTGATGTGTCACACCTCTCCTCCGTATTGGTGCACTAAGCTAAATTCATTCCTCTCACTGACATAGCAAATTAGAGGAAACACTGCTCCTGACATTCAACCTCTCTCTCAGATCTTCAATTTCATACATTGACTCATCAGAAGAAAGTGCTCTCAAGTGAGCTACAGACCAACAGTGGTTCATAGTAATTATTCAGCAAGTATTTTAGAAGACCTAGAACATTAGAGGAAATCATCACCTGCTAAGAGACAATTAATGGAGAGAAGCAGCAAGATTAATCCCGTACATTGGATTGGTTGTGACTTCTTTGCCTGATTTGAAAAAAGACCAAAAGGACCTGAGTCTCCTCACTCTCAATAGCCCCCTGCTCGGCCAATCACCACTGAGACTCTGAGGGGCGGGCGGCTGAGGGGTCTCACCAGATGTCCCAAAGGACGGCCCAGGTCACCATCACAGGGGATCACTCTCAGATCCAGCCCCACCTCTTGGTGAGGACCTCTGCAATGAGAGCAATACCCCTCCCCTGCCGCACTCCAAACACATCCCTCTTCGGTAGAGGGAGGGAAGCTGGGAAAAGGGAAAAAAGAAGCAAGAGAAGAGGGGAAAGGAGGGAGGAAAGAGGAAAAGAGAAATGAAAAAGGACAAACCCCAATGTCCCCAGGGATTCCAACCATCAAAACCTAGGGAGGAAATCAAATTCTGCCACCTGAAGCCAGCGCTGTCTGGGCCTAGAATGCTGCCTGCGCCAGGTGGATCAGACGGAACAGGTTCCAAACCTCTCTGAGCCTCTTACCTTCTCAAAGGGAAGTTTCTTTTCAGCACAATCCATGGTAGGAAAGGAGAAAACTCCACAGTCTTTCCTCCTCATGCTCACAACTCTGAATCCTAATTCTCTCTCAGCCCTCGAGGAGAGACCTCGCGAAGGAGACTTGCGGCAGCAAAGCCGGGAGGTCTCAGAGACTGGCCTGGCCCTGCACCTCTGTCCTGCCCGGCTGATGTCGGGGTCTCTCTGTGAGGTCACCCCCTCCCCACCACCTTTGCCCAATAGGCCGCGGTCCTGCAAAAGGCCTTTGTGATTTCACTGCCACACCCACCCCTCCCCTCAAAGCTGATGTCCTGCCCCTGGCCAGACTCGCTGGGTCTTTGAGTTGTTTCCCCTGGATCTGGGGTTGCCAACTTTCTGACCCAACAAAACTGAACACCCTCATCCCGCCCCTTCGCAGAGATCCCGGACCGCTCAATCCATCTCCCTCAGTCGCTCGCTCTCCCCCACGTTCACTCACTCGCTCCTTTTCATCGGGCTGAGGAGGGCTGAGGAGAGTCCCTTTTCAACTGGGTGTTGTCGGGACAGACCTGGGAAGGAGGCTGCCTGCCAAACACCTTTGAGAGGAGCCGTCCCTCCCTGTCAGAAAATCATCTCCCGCCTTCACTTCAGTGATGGCTTCAATTGTTCCTTATCCCGGCAGAGCCGGAGGATTGAAAGCAGCAACATCAAACCCCTGTGCAGCTAGCAGGAATGGACACACACACTCCCTTGTATCTCAACAGATATTTAGTTTTACTCTTGGTAAACTACAAGGCCAAAGGAACGGGCGGTGGCACCACATCTAAGGAATGAAACACAACACAATCATCATCCTTATGCCCATTGGTGCCTCTTGATTCTTCCTTTGTCTCTCTCTGACCACCGTCGCCCTCTGTCGGTTCACTGAGAGTGCCACACTCACTGCTTCCGACACACAAAGACTCACACACACATCTTGCATGCAAAACCTCACCAAGGAGTCAGATGCACCTGCTGGTTCCCTGCACCCCTGTTGTACAGAATCCAATCCCAGGAAAGCTTGTCAGGCCCACAGCTGGTGGGAGTCCTGGGCTGGAGGATTTAACCTACAGTGACGGCACTCGGAGGAAAGATGCTGAACGAGTGCAAGTTAAACATTGGGAGCTCTGGTTCCAGTCCCCTCACAGCTCAGTCCATCTCTCCAGGAAAGGGCACATCTGAATTCCCAGCTGGCTCAGTCTACCTGAGTAGTTCTTGTTTACACCCAGTCAGCTCTGAGGCCTGTTTGGCACCCTGGGTTTGAGGAGACCGTCAGAACTGACTCTCTGCAATAGCAAAAGCAGGAGGCCGTGTTACTGATTCTGCCCCAGCACAGACAGACAACGAGGGAAATGGTCTGTGTTGGAGGGTGGGGCTCCCTGCCCTTGGCCAAAGACCAGCACCTCCCTTTGCCCTTTGTCACTCGTGAAGCTTTTCTTTCAGCAGCGAGCCCTAGAGCTCAGTTGCTGGAGCGCTGCGTTTGTCACTGACGGTCGGGAGCTGCACCATCACTGGGCTCTTCTACCAGCAAGTCCAACGAAAGGACTGATTTCCTCATGTGACAATCCTGGGCTTGTCTGAGGGTATCCACACTGCACACTGAGCCTGTCTCTGTGTGGCCTGTCCTTGGTGACTTGTGTTGCCAAGCTGGTGTTTGAGCATCCAGGCTGCAGTGGAGACTCAGGCCTCAGGCTGTGTCCTTCCTACCGCAGTAAGTCGTCTAACTGATGCTGCTCCAGCCACATGACTAACACAGCTGGATTCGAGGTAGCTTAGGTCGACTTACTGCTGTGTCTACGCTGTGCTGGGCCGACGGGAGACTTACCTTACTCCTGTCGTTCCCAGGGTACTCCCAGAGTCACCCAAAGAGCGCTCCGCTGTCAATTTAGTGGGTCTTCACTAGACCCCCACTAAATCGACCCTGGTGCATCGATCGCAGCAGACAGCCTCACAGCTGTGCTGCGCATCCACCCTGCACTACTCAGCCCCGAGTCAGAAATTCAGCTCCTGTGGGGTGTGTCACCCTGCTCAGCTGAAGATGCTCCCCGAGTCCCCAGTGATTTCTGCGATAACTTGTCTCCAGCCTGTTTGGGTCCATACGCTTCCCACGGGGAGGCTGTGCGTGGTCTAGTGACAAGCTCTGGTTGCTCAGGCCTGTCAGGGAAGGCGAGCTCCGGGGAACATTGAGACTCCAGAGATCCTCAGTGGAAGCACAGGCGGTGGGTATAATAGTGGGGAAGCCTCCTGGCACAGCTGCTGCCAACCAGGCCCCGGATGCCTGGGCCCCAGTGCCCAGCCTGTGCTCCATCTCTTCCTGTATCTGCTTCCCCACTTCTCCCAACCCCATCTGCCCACTGCTGCCTGGCTGAGTTCCCCCTCTCCTCCACTGCACCCCCGTCTCTGGGGTCCCTGCTGCTCACCGTGTGCCTCCTCTTCTCCACCCCCCACCCCCCCCGCTGGGTCAGTCCTGGGGCCGATTTATTCAACATCTTCATAAATGATCTGGATGATGGGATGGATTGCACCCTCAGCAAGTTCGCACATGACCCTAAGCTGGGGGGAGGGGTAGATATGCTGGAGGGTAGGGATAGGGTCCATAGTGACCTACACAAATTACAGGATTGGGCCAAAAAAAATCTGATGAGGTTCAAGAAGGACAAGTGCAGAGTCCTGCACTTAGGACAGAAGAATCTCATGCACTGCTAAAGACTGGAGACCGACTGGCTAAGCGGCAGTTCTGCAGAAAGTGACGTGAGGATTACAGTGGATGCTAACTCATATCAAGCTTCTCAGTGTGCCCTTGTTGCCAAGAAGGCTAACGGCATATTGGGCTGCATTAGTAGGAGCATTGCCGGCAGCTCGAGGGAGGTGATTTTTTCCCCTCTATTCAACACTGATGAGGCCAAATCTGGAGTATTGTGTCCCGTTTTGGGCCCCCCCACTACAGAAAGGATGTGGAAAAATTGGAGACAGTCCAGCAGAGGGCAAGGAAAATGATTAGGGGGTTGGGGCAGATGATGTATGAGGAGAGGCTGAGGGAACTGGGCTTATTTAGTTTACAGAAGAGAAGAGTGAGGCGGGATTTGATAGCAGCCTTCAACTACCTGAAGGGAGGTTCCAAAGAGAATGGAGCTTGGCTGTGCTCAGTGGTGGCAGATGACAGAACAAGGAGCTATGATCTCAAGTTGCAGTGGGGGAGGTCTAGGTTGGATATTAGGAAACACTATTTCACTAGGAGGGTGGTGAAGCACTGGAATGGGTTCCCTAGGGAGGTGGTGGAATCTCCATCCTTAGAGGTTTTTAAGGCCCAGCTCGACAAAGCCCTGGCTGGGATGATTTAGTTGGTGTTGGTCCTGCCATGAGCAGGGGGTTGGACTGGATGACCTCCTGAGGTCCTTCCAACCTCATCTTCTATGAGTCTATCAGTCCTTTGTCCATCCCCTCAGTAGGCACCAACTTCCCCTCTGGCCAGTGGTGCTCAACTACGCTCTGCCCCAGGCCCCTCCCCCACTCCACCTCTTCCCCAAAGCACCGCCCCACCTTTTCCCTGGTCTGCCCGCTGCACCCCAAATCAACCCTTTCCTCTGCCCCTCTCTTCCTAACCCTGTTCCACCTCGCCCCACTTCTATCCCCACCCCGCCTCTCCTCCATCTCCTCCCCAAGTATACCATCTCCCCTCCGCCCCGACCCTCATGGAGCATCATGACTTCCATGAAAGAGGTGATGTGTGGTGGGCAGTTAAAGCTGGGAGGGAGCATGAGGAGTTGCTCACTGGGGCCACTTGCATGCTAGTCGCTCTGCAGGCAGGGCAGAGCTTGGCTGCCAGTGGGTGCTAAGCACCCACTAATTTTCCTTGTGGGTGCTTCACGCCCAGAGCACCCATGCAATTGGAGTCTATAATCCCCCTCCTCCAAATCAAAATTCCTAGAGATTTTGGGTGAGTCTCTCGCTGTTGTTAAGGTTATGAACTCTTCTGTGTCCGTGTCTCTCTGGGTGCATGTCCAGGGGTGTTTATGGTTAAGTTTATTGTGATGTCACGTATCCCAACTGCAAAGAATGTTCTGCTTCAGCATTCTTGCCCGGCCTTCAGTCTGCCAACTGGCTTGGTTGACAACGGCTGGTGACCCAAGGAGCTGCTGATAGACGCGGACTAGCCATCTCTCAACAACTTCTTGAATCAGCTATTTCCACAGGTGTTCGAAAGAAGATGAGTTTTTACAGAAGGTAATTCCCAGATTCTGTTCCTGCTCCTTAGATCACACATGACAGGTTGGTGCCTCTTTCTCCTAGCCCAGGGGTGGCCAACCTGTGGCTCCGGAGCCGCATGCGGCTCTTCAGCGGTTACTATGCAGCTCCTTGCATAGGCGCTGACTCCCAGGCTGGAGCTACAGATGCTGATGTTCCAATACGCTGTGGGGTGCTCACTGCTCAACCCCCGGCTCTGCCCCAGCTCCTGCCACCACCCCACCCCTTCCCCCAAGGCCCCTAGCCCCGAGCCGGCCATGCCCGCGCTCCTCCCCCGCCCCACCACAGCCTCCTGCGCACAGCCCAACAGCTGATTGCAGCGAGCGGGAGGAGTGGGGAGGAGGAGGCGCTGATTGGGGGGGCTGCCGGTGGGAGGGAGATGCCGGGGGCTGGGGCGGTAGTGGATGAGGGCTGCTGACATATGACTGTGGCTCTTTGGCAATGTTCACTGGTAAATTCTGGCTCCTTCTCAGGCTCAGGTCGGCCACCCGCGTCCTAGGGACTGGTGGGGGCCAGGGTTGCAACAGTCAGGTCTCAACGTTCCGTTTTGATTTGAACGTCGGCATCTTTCAGCTCCCTCCTGCGCCAGCCTCTCACCTTCTCTGGAGGCAGATTTCCACTGTTTTAACTTTCAGCAGACAGTGGGGTGAATTTCCAGGGTATCACCTAAAGGGAAGATAACAAAACTGGTGTAGAATTTAGACTGATATCTCCATAAATAGTATTTCCTCTGGAGTTGCCCCAATGCACTCCTTGCCTTCCCGTTGGGAATAGAAACCTTTTGTCTCATGTAATGATTGTCTAATGTAGGTGTATTGTTCATTCCCTCTGGGGCACTGGCTACTGTCTGAACACAGGATAATGGGCTAGATGGACCTTTGGTTGGACCCAGGAGGGGGGGTCTTGGGTTGGTTATGTTCTCAGTTGTATGAACCAGTCCTGGCTATTAGAGGAGCAGATGGCTTCAAAAGACCGGTCTCCTGGACCTGTGAATCCTGGGCAAACTAATTCCCTTCCTTTAGAGAATGACAGAAAAACCCATTTCCTCCTTCTTTCTATTCCAGGCTTCATTCCTTTTTCCAAAGACTCGTCTCTAGGGAGCACAGAGAGATCCATGTGCACAAAGTGCTTGTCAACCTGTAGCAATGGAGGCATGCTCTGACTTTAGCCAGCAAGAACAGGCCTTGCCAGAGAAGCCCCAGAGAAGGAAATGTTCATGGTCCATCCTGTCAGGCATGAAAAGACTCTGTGTCTGTAGCCAATCTGACACCTCGATGGCAGACAGGGATGAGGAGAGAACAATTTCCTCACAAAGAAGGTGGAGGCACTTGTCCCGGAAGAAGATAGCAGCTGAGAACCAGGTGGAGTCAGAGGAGGTGAAGCTGCAGGAGGATACAGGAAAGTTGAACTGGATCCTACAGGTGAGGATTCAATCCACATGGTTAGCGAGGAGCATGTGAGGAATACTCACACCAGTCACCCTACAAGCCTTACACATCAGGGCCTTCTCACGGGACAGCGATGGGGACCAGGGCCGGCTCTGGCTTTTTTGCCACCCCAAGCAAAAAAAAATTGTGCAGAGGCCGAAGTGGCGATGGGGTTGGGGAACAAACCTGCCAGCCAGCGGAAACAGCAAGGGAAACCAACCTGCCAGCCAGCCGGCGGAGCATCAAAGGGGTCGAAACCTGCCGGCGGTCGAGCAACAAGGGGGCTCAAAACAAACCGGCCGGCGGAGCAGCGAAGTGGGGAAACCAACCTCCTGGCGGAGCAGCAAAGGGGTGGGTGGGAAACCTGCTGGCGGTCGGAGTGACGAAGGGGCGGGGAGGATGAATCAAACCTGCTGGCTGGAGCAGTGAAGGGGCGTGAAACAAACCTGCCGGTCGGAGCGACGGGGGCGTGAAACAAACCGCCCAGCCGGCGGAGCAGTGAAGGGGTGAACAAACCTGCCGGCCATAGCAGCAAAGGAGGAGCAGCAGGAAACCTGCCGGCGGTCGGAGCAGCGGGGCGGGGTGTGTGCGAAACAAACCGCCCAGCCGGCCGGAGCAGTGAAGGGGTGAACAAACCTGCCGGCCATAGCAGCAAAGGAGGAGCAGCAGGAAACCTGCCGGCGGTCGAGCAGCGGGGCGGGGTGTGTGCGAAACAAACCGCCCAGCCGGCGGAGCAGTGAAGGGAGTGAACAAACCTGCCGGCCATAGCAGCAAAGGAGGAGCAGCAGGAAACCTGCCGGCGGTCGAACAGCGGGGGCGGGGTGTGCGAAACAAACCGCCCAGCCGGCTGGAGCACCGAAGGGAAGAAAAAATAAAAAACCAAAAAGAAAAAAATACCTGCGGGGCGACGGGAACACGGGTGCAGGGGGACTCCGAGCCCTGCAGACCCCGGGCAGCGGAGTGCACACTCCAGCTAGCGCGGGGGGTGGAGACAAGGGGGGCGGCCAGGGCTTCCTTAAGTGGGGTGCTCGCGCTGCCTGCTGGGAGGGCTCCACGCTGCTCCGGTGGGCGGGCTGCTGGGCTTGCTGCAGACCTGGCACCGCTCCCAGCAGCTCCCCTCCTCTGCGCTGCCACAAACCAAAAAGAAAAAAACCTGCCGAGGCAGCGGAAGCAGCAAAGCCCCCCCCCCCCCAAAATGGGATTGGACGGACTGCCGCCCCTTGGAATCTGCCGCCCCAAGCACCAGCTTGCTCGGCTGCTGCCTGGAGCCGGCCCTGATGGGTACCTCAGACTCTGGAATCCATTTAGTGCCAGATCCTTTTGGCAAGGGTGGCCGAGGTCCATCTCTGAGGTGGGGAGAGCTGAGTGTGTCAGGTCACCCCCCCTCTGGGGGTCTGGCACTGTGGGGTGGGGAGTACTAACATTGCTCCGGGCTGTAAGGAGAACAGAGAGGCTGGACGTTGTAGGAAATCATTTCTTGTCTCCTGGATCGGGTCCGTTTCATCAGTAAAATGCTCCAGAGGTCCCAGCTGGGAACCGTACCAGAGCTGAGCCATTACTTCTTGGGGTTAAATGCAAATGAGGCCCGTTGCCCATCACTGACAGGAAGGTGTGCAAGGGGAGGACAAGTAGAAAACACCATGGAAAAGAAACTTGCCCCAGGTCCGAGGAAGCCTCGTGTGGTAAAGCCCCAGCAAAGATCCATGAGATCGGAGTTCTCTGTAGCTGCCAACAACCTTCAGTCTGACCCTGGGCAATTCACTTCAGGGCTCTGGGCCCGACCTCCATCCTCTGTAAAGCAGGGATACTACATGGAAAAGGGAAATGTTACGAATGTTTCTTTCTGCTCCAGGGACGAAGAAGGAGGCGTCGGAGTCGCAGGGGAAGTGGGAAAAAGGAGCCCAGAAGAGCAGGAAGAAGAGCGCACTCCCACCCCTCATTACCAAGCAGCTCCCATATGACCATGGTAATGGCGGCTTTGTGACTGTGCTATTGGAAAGCCTCCCCTGCTGGGTGTATTAATATCTCCCGGAGCTGGGATCTCTGACAGGAGACCTACCTGCCCCTTGCTCAGGGAGCTGAAAGGAAACACTCTTCAAGTGTGATCGACTCCAGCCAGTCTTTACGAGTTTCTCTGGGTTGCTTGAACGAGGCCCAGGTTGACAAAGGGGTTCAGGCACCTCAGGAAGTTCAGAGGTGCTTAGTGGGATTCGCAGAAGTGCCTGACTCAGGTGCCTGATTCTGATGCACTCTCCATGGGACACAGGCACTGCTGAAAATCCTACCAGGCCCCTCCCTGCACTTGTAGGGGTAACCCACACACCTGCTGGGTGGGGTGTTCTGGCCCGTCTAGTGGCACCAGGACCACTTAGAGACAGAGATCAAAGGAGTCTGCTCTAGAGCCTTAGCTAACAGCCAGTTGGGTTTTAGCTGCTGCGGAGAGGCTCCTGCACTAAACTCAGAAATCCCAGGTTGGATCCCCTCTGCCAGGAGTATCTATGCGAGTGTGTCGCTCTGGTGTGCTCTACTGCATCCTCAGCTGCTGGCGTCCAGGACAGACAGGGCTAAGCCAGCCACGCAGGCCAGCTGCAGTAACACTCAGGAGGTGCCTGAGACACCAGGGCAAAGGCCTTCAGCACCCCAGGCCCTGGGTTTAGGTGACCCTGGAACCAGTCCCCCTGCAGTAACATTGTGCCCAGTGAGTTCTGACCCACGGGGGGCTGGCCCCAGAGGCCCACAGTTTGGGATTCTCCTCAGCCAGGCAGACTTGCTCCTTCAGTCAAGCTACTTTCTGTCCTGCCGGCGATTCCTGCCTGTTTTGTGGCAGCACCACACGCTGCAGGGTGGGGAAGGAAGAGGCATTTCCGCTTGGGCCCTGTTCTCAGTCCTTTCCTCGCAGACACTGTGGGCTGCTAGAGTTGCTGAGCCAATCTGCTCAGGTGCTCGGGGTGGGATGGGACATGGGGCAGGTTCTGCAGTGACCCTCGGCTGCACTCAACAAGCAACTTGACTGGGCTTTGCAGGCCATTGAGGCTTTCTCAGCAAAAGCTGGGCTTCCTGGGGAGGGCTAGAGAGGGAGGAAATGGGGGTGCCCGTGGGGTCCCAGCACCGGCTGAGAGGCTCCCATCTCTTCTCAGGCAGGGGAGGAAGCGTATGAAAGACTGAGGAAACCTCGGCACCTGTTGAGGTTTGTTAAGAAAAGGGCTCAGCCGGAGTCTCCACGCTCACGGGCGCTGCCAGCCTCCGCCGGGACAGACTGTTCCAGGGCAGCTGAGCGATGGAAATACTCAGTCCCCACAGGCTCTGTCCCTCTCATTGCAGACCCCCGGGGAGCAGCTTCCCTCAGCCCAGCTCCAAGCCCTGCTGATGAGAGCCGTGAAGGGTCTGACGACACCCACCCTGGAGCGATTTCAAGCCGCCGAGGAAGAGCTGAGGACCATCGTGTCTCTACCATGAGACAAGATCGAGAGAGTCAGAGACTCCGCCGTGGGGCAGGGGATGCTGCGCAGAGAGGGGAGGAGAATTTCCTCTCCTAGGAAACTGTTCCTGGGACACACGGGCATGGTGCTGTGAAGGGTGGCTGAGCCCCTTTCCCTTCATCGCTTGGCCGCGGGGATCCGCGGCGTGAGGTGTTTGACCTGTTCTCTGCCCGCTGGAGCTCTGACACGTCCCTGAGGACAGCCCAGCCCCACTGAAGGGGCGATAGCCCCAGCCCTGGCAGCGCAGCACTTACCTAGTCTGCCCAGGGGCCTCCACACTGGTTTCCTCAGACATGCTGCGGGGCCTTGTTTTTCCAGCTGAAGGATCAGGAGGAATTTGGCTTTGCACTTTTCTCTCTGTCTCTCCCTAGCTCTGATCCTGCTGCCCATCCCCACAGGATCTGAGTGCCTCCCCCGTGAATTAGACTGGCCTAGGGAGGTTTCTGGCAGACTTCATTTCTACATCCCCTGGGTAGGAGGCTCTCAGAGTCATTATTCCCCCTGATTAATGAAGCTCCACCACCCTCCTGGGAGGTAGGAATTCAACCCATTTGACACCTGGGGAAACTGAAGCCCAGAGAGCTCCTTGAGTTGCCCAAGCCTGCGCAGGTGGGGTTATCGAGAAAGGAATCAGGGTTCACGTTCCCTACAGTCCTTTAACTGTTGCCTTCAATCGCTCGGCCTGGAAATAGGTGACATTCCTGCCCTTCCCCAGATACCGCCTGCCCATGGCGCCTAAGTGCAGACTTATTCCCTTCCTGGGCTTTGGCTTTCCTGGAAACTCGGAGACTCATAAACAAACAGAATCCTGAGCCTGAGCTTCCTCCCCAAACCTGCCTGTTCCTGGGGTTTCCTGCAAGTCGTCCCTGTCTCTGTCCGAGTTCCCTGTTTCCAGCAGGTCCGAGGGGGAAGATAACAAATGGCCCCTCAATCAGGAGATTGATTTGTGCAGGGCTCTAACTCCTGCTAGCAGAACAGGGCACCAGAATCCAGCCACCCGGGTTGTAGCTCCTGCTCCTTGTTCGAGAGAGGAAAGAGCAATGACCAGTTCCTCATGGAAGAGCCCGAGGGCGGCTTGTCCCTTTCAGGTCTGTCTACCTTGTGCTGCAAACTCTGCAGCAGGGCCGGAAAGCCTGGCCCTATGGACGTGGGCTCCCAGGGCTGGCACAGTGGGGCCAAGCGGCAACGCAGCCTCTTCTGGGCTTGGGCTGGAACTGGAGCTCTGAAGCCTGGGGAGGAGGGGCTTCAGAGCCTGGGCTCCAGCCCAAGTCTCAGGTCTGCACTGCTGTTCCCAGTGCCATAGCCTGAGCCCGAGGTTAGAGACCCGGCTTTGAGATTGGTTACGGCAGGTTTTAAAATCCCGCAGTGTAGAGGTTCTCCTTAGGGCTGGGGCCTGGAGCTGGCTAGCCCCGTCCAACTAGCCCTGCCTGCCATCTCTGGGATGGGCTCTGGGGTACATCAGTGGAACCAGCTGGGTCTGGAGCAGCGCTTCTCTACCTGGGACATCCTCAGGGCCAAACAGGTGGTATTGGACGTGCCCCACACAGCACATATGGGGCCCACAATGGAAACTGGGTTGAGAAGCATGGGCCTGGAGGAACTGATTGTGCTAGAGATCAGCAGGAAGCTGCAGAGATGGAGGAAAGGCTCCTGCAGGGAAGCCCTTGAGAGCAGGCTGAGAGCAGTTTGCTAAGGCAGGGAAGGCCCTGGGATAGCAGGGGAGTTTGGGCTGTGCCCACAGTAAGGTTTGGGGGAAGTCTTTTGTGTGTGTTTCTGAGCTTTAAGGTACTAAACCAGACCTCAGGAAGGCTGGGGTTCCTGGACTTGTCAAAGCCTCTTTCTTCAGATTATGGAGGAGCCAAGATGGGCAACCGAGGTGAGAGGCGGCTTGCAGGGCTGCCAGGAGGGGTTACCTGGGAGGTTGTCACTCATGGATAAATCCATCCCTCAACTTTCTGGCATTCTTCCAGGTTGGAGACGTCGTGGGACGTATCTTAATCTGGCTGGACAACGTCTGTCATCCCAGAGCCAGAAAAGCAGCACTGAGGGCCACGGCCTTGCTGGCTCGTTCCCACCCCCAGGACGTGGTTCTGAGCTGTGTGGCACACACGCTGTCCTCGGACAGGTAGGGAGCTGCTCTGTTATCACCTCAGGCCATTATTTCTCTTCCTGCTCCTACCGACAGGCCACAGTCCGGGAAGGGTCCGTCGGGCTCACGCAGCTGGAGGGAGTTTCCTGCTGTGCAGAGAGCTGTCCAGGCTCACCAAGAGGAGATGCCCAGGCCCAGCCACTGAGGAGCCAACCCTCCTCCTGCACTCCCCAGGATGGAGACGTGCCAGTTTTCTGGGAAGTCCAGCACTGTCCTGATGTCGATGGGTCACCCCACTTCCTCTCCCGTCCAGTACAGGGCCAATAAATGACTTTGGGGCTCACTCCACATCCCTGGGTCATGAGGTCTGGCTGCTCCCTATTGTGTGAGAGAAGGCAGAGATGGAAAAGGTCCATGAGGTCCATCTGTCCGTCCGCTGGGGACCAGTGCAGGATTATTACCTGCAGTCAGATCCTAGTTATTCCATGGCTGAGGAAGTGGTGAAAAATGCACTCATCCTTATGGCGCTGCGCAGCAGGTAAATCTCTTCAGACAGAAAGTTCCAGACCTAATTGTTGCAAACTAAATAAATAAATAAATGATCCACACATGACCAGAGCGTAAATGCAGTGCAGCCTGCCTGAGTCTGCAGACAGCCGGCAAGAACAGCTCTGAGAGGGTGAGTGCCTCTTTTCATCTCAATACGTTGTGAACCCTGAGTCCTGCTGGTTATTGCCGATCACTTTGCAGAGTCATCCAGCTGAGGTGTTTATAATACAGTCTCCATGTGCCTAGGGGCCGTGAAACCCAACTGGACCCTCGCCAGAGGTCAAAACTCCGTCTTTCCTCAGCATCCTCTGCAATGCAGTTCTGCACTGACCATAGACAAATCTGTGTCACATGGGAGAGAGAATTGAAGAGCAGCATGAAAGAAACTGAATTTCTTACCCAGTTCCGTTACCAGAGGAATACAGTGTTGGTTTTCATATTGATTTGAGTGTTTGATTTGTAAACCTTTCAGGTTTGAATTCCTTGAAGCAGCCCCAGTGCTTTCCAGGGTCTGTGCTCAGAACCTATAGAAACTCGGCAGCGTTGGCACAGAATTTCAGTCAAGCTTCCTGAAGACCTTAAATCCAGGCCATTTGCTCTTGGTTTGTCAACCTAGTTCTCAGTGTCCCCAGGGCTTGACCACCATGTCCGACCTTCCTCACCAAACTTGGAAGTTAAATGACTGGAAGCCTTTTGGATCTGTCTGCAGTCTTCCTGTGCGGATGCCTGGGGACCAGGGCGGTTAGATCAGCAAGAATGGAGAGAAGAGAGGAGGATTTCAGTACTAGTTTCCTTCCAGCTCTGTCACACTGGGCAGTACAATCTCCCTGAACCCTCTCCTATCAGGGCATGTTCTGAGTCAGTGTCTGACCCGTCCACCACACTGCAGTAGGATTCAGCTGCTAAGAGACACTTGGCCAAATGCTGGGTCTCAGTTACACCCCAAATAGCCAGAGGACCTGCACTGAGGTCAGGCAAGTTCCTCGGGACTGAGCCTAGCGTAACAGAGCAGAATGTTGCACAGTCTGGTGGTCACACTGTGCTGGTCACTCGGTGGTCAGATCATGGTCACTGTCCTGGAAACAGCGGTGCTAGCTTCAGGAACAACAACCCATTAGGGAAAGGAATAAATACAACCTTCTCTGACAGGACTTGCCTGCCTCAGCCTCCCTGCACCAATCGGTGTCTCCTCTCTCAGACGCCTTTCCTGCCCGTTTTCCAAGCCTCTCCCTGGGGAGGGCAAGAGGTGGCCAAGCAGGGAAGGTCTGACTTCTCTTTCTGAATCTGCAGATGTGCCATTGAGCTGTGGAAGGCCCTGGGAAGAACCACAGCTCCCCAGGAGGTGCTGCAGCAGCTGCTGGACAAGCTCCAGCAGAGACACCGGGAGGAGAAGAGCGGCAATGTGTCTCTGGCTGTAAGTGAGGTTTGAGATGTCACTTTGAGAACCCGCAACCGCGGGGAGGATAGTGCATCTGTGTGTGTCTGTGAGCTTCACCCCTTCTTAGCTTCAGGCCACGGCTCCACTACACAATGAAGCCGACCTGCGTAATCTCGGCATACAGCCGCCACAGCAATTCTATCCCTTGTGTGTGTCTGCACTTTGCTGCTTGTGTCGGCAGTGCGTCCTCACCAGAAGCGCTCGTCTCGATTATGCGGTCAGGGTGGGGCATTGTGGGAAGGCTCCTGAAAGCCAGTTGACGTACGCGACGTTGTGTCTACACTGACACTGCATCGACCTGGACTCTCTGCCACTTATGGAGGTGGAGTTATGAATTTGGCACCAAGGGGCAGTTCTGCCAATGGGAAGGAAATTCCATAGTTAGGGTGATGCTGGGTGAGGGGCCTTGCATTGACATAACTCTGTAATGCAGACCAGGCCTTAGTGTGTCCTGGCCACCTGCTAGCAAACCAAAGAGGTGTAAATAAAGCTTCACCCAGGAAAAGTTACTGATCTGAAGCGGTTTATCTGCTGGTGCCCTGGCTCTGTTTGCCGCTCTAGGTGGCTCTTTAGTGAGCAGGTGCAGTTCAGGTGTCTCTTGGAAGTATCCAGGTTTCTGGCTCTCTAAATTGTGACTAGAAATCTTCCCAGCATGGGATCATGAGATGTCAGTACTTTTGACTGGGCCAGAAACACTGGGTCTACAAGAACAGATCTCCTCAGGATGGTTTCAGCCCGTGCAGTCATGGCTGGAAACCCAAAGCACAGAGTCTGCACCATTAAGCGAAATAATGGGGAATAACATCATCCAGACTCCTCTGACCTTTCCGTAGGGCTCCATCCTGCTTCCGTTCAGGAATGGGTGAAGGTTCAGGACCCTCCAAATGTCTCCTCCTCTCAGGAGCCAATCCTCTTTTGTAATAGGCTGGGAGGAAATGAGACCGAGAAAGGACAATAGCGAATGGCAATGGGGGCAGGTGGCAGATTGGGATAGTGGGTGAAATTCTTTCCCCCTCCAGGCAATGAGGACCATTTACGAGGTCCTTTTCCTATGGGGATACCGAGAAGCCATCCTGGAAATGTATCCCCAGATGCTCATCCTCTGCGTCAGGCAAGTGCAGTATGTGATGGATCTGCACTTGCCAGGGACCTACATGGCCAGCACGACATCCAGCCCCGAGGAGGATCAGCTGCCTCAACCCCTAAGGTAATGACTGAAAGGAAAGGAAGAACAGATGTGCTCTGCTAAACACATGTAGGCTGTTCATGGCCATCATTTGTTCAGGTGCTATAGTTAGCCCAGGCTCACTTACACCAACTAAGGATCTGGCCCCACATGCCCGCTTGAGTCCTGTTACCTGTCACAGTAAAGAATCAAGTATTCAACCGCATTGAGTGATGACATCAACCATCTTAGAAGCTACAGTGTCACTAACTGGTTACAAACTCAATGAAACTGCAGTGTCGACAGGGCCCATTGGGCAGGGGAGCACCATGATATCACACTGGATCTATCCTCAGGAGGCTAGCTCCTGCTGTCCATGCTGTGTGTGCCAGGGCGTGTGCAGCTTTGCCATGATTGGGGCTGATCTCGTTGCCTGACACTGGTATTTTTTGTCTTTAGCACGTCGGTGGAGGCTGTGAAGACTCTTTTTTCCATGCCCGGATACTGGAAGGAATTTGCCAGCATCCAATTTCAGCAGGGTTGGGACATGATAGCCTCACGATATTACTACTCGCAGGGTGTTGGCGTGATTGCAAGGTAGGAGCCCAAAGTTTCCTCTTCAGTGGGTCTCTCTTGGGAATGGGATTTCCGTGTGAAATGTTCCTCTGTTCCAGGCTGCCATCTCAGCCCAGCAACTAGAGAGGAACTCTCTCTCCCCCTTGATAACCACAAGGGACTTTCTGCTCCATGTTCCAGAGCCATGATCGAGTTTGAGAACCCTCAGCTCCCTGCCGTCTTCAGAGAGGCCGTCACCACTGTTCAAAGGAGAAGGAGGAGGAGCAGAGAAATATCGCCATAACTTTCTGCACTGAGGTGAGATTCATTAGTTGACAGGAGAGCAGCTCAGGCCAGTAAGCTCTGGGCACATTGTCAGCAGCTCAGCAGCCTTCCAGCCAGCTAGCTCCTCTCCGCACATGGATGGTGGTGGGGCATGGCACAGAGGGAGGGAGAGACAGGGTGAGATCGCTCCTGGCTGGATGTACTTAGGTGGGATCCTGTGACAAGAGGAGATGTTTCTCCGGTGCCCCAAGGCCATGCTTCTCTCCTCACCTTTTCCTGGGGTTCTGCTTTTCTTCTGCCCCAGGGTCTCTCCATGGCACTCAGTGGGGCCTGGAGATTCCCCTTTCCCTGGGGTTTATTTGTGACTTGTGCATTAGTCTAAGTTCTGGGAATGAGCCAACTGAAAGAGCAGCAACTGGCTCCCTACACACCGGAGACGTTGTATGGGAGTAAGTGGCCATTTGGTAAAGATGAGTGTCCAGGGGACAGACCCCACAGGAAGACCTCTGCTCCTCAACCCGATGTTGATTTGGCTCTTTCCAGTTTCTCCAGAGTCCTTCCATTGAGACAATACTGACAAAATCAGAGCTCCAGGCACAGCTCATGGAATGGACCCAAGATAAAAACCCCATTGTCGTCGGCTCAGTCTGCGAGGCCTTGGCAGTATTGTGCTCCAGCCAGAAAAGGTGAGGCGTGGATTGCCTGGGGACCGAGGAAGCCGATGTCTATTGAATCGCTCAGCAATGAGCGAGATCCCCACACAAGCCTTGTTGTTTAACGCACAGCACTCGAATGTTGGAGGTGCTTTACTGAGCAAATCAAGGCACGACGTGGTCCCTGCTCCCGTGAGCTGACCCTGATTGCAGATGTGATGCAGTGGGGAGGCGGGTGAGCAAAGACAAAGGTTACAGTGAGCAGCTGGCAGAGAGTGACAGGAGAATGACTTTGTGCCCCATTGGGCGGCTGTGCCAGCCGTGGTGTCTCATAGGTGGGAGTGGGATGGGCCAGCATATGCCCCAGGCTGTCATCCAGGGTAGTAATGAGCTGCCTTCTCCATTGCTGCAGGTGCACTCGTTACGGGCCCAGCTGCCAGCGATCATGGACATGTTCTGTGACACGGATAGAGGCGTGTCATGGGAGCCATGCATCAAGCTGCAGACATCATCTACCTCCTGGATGGGGAGGGCTTGGCTCCATCTCCCAGGACATTGCAGTCAGCCTTCGCCCCTTCATTGATGACGTAAGGCTGGGAAACACAGGAGAACCCCATTCCTCCCCCCCCCGCCTGTCGCTGGTGCCCTTGTCTCTCTCTTCCCCTCCCCTTCCCACCCCCCCCGCCGCCCTGCCCTGTTGCCTCCAAGGGGTGCCCCTGCCAGGGGTGGGAATCTCCTGCTCAGCCACCTCCCTGTCAGAGCTCTTCTCCGCAAACCTCAGCATCAGCGCCATGCTCCCAGCCCCTGCTGCCGCCTGGCCTCGGGAGAGGGGTCCTGGCACTGGGCAGATGACCAGCTGTCTGGAGAACACCGGCCCCAAAGAGGTGGAGATTCCCAGCAGGAAAGAGGTGGGTCAGGAATCTCCCGGCTCTCAGGGGCACCAAGGAGCAAAAGAACTGCTGTGTTTTGTAGCAGCACCTCCTGTAAGGCTCAGCAGCTGCTCCTCCCCTTCCCCAGACCAGTCTCCAGCAGCCTTCCCTCCCTCTCCCCTAAGCTTCTAGGGGTCTAGGATTCTGTGCTCTCCAGACAGAAATTGTGTCTAGGACACCATGGGGCTGCACTGCCCTGCACAGTGTCTCAGGCCTTGTTCTACACAAGATGTCTATGGCGCTGGCCTGGTGGCCTCACTGCTCCCGCGACCCAAGTCAGTTAACACGGGGGAACCGGAGCAGTGTGCGGATATGACTCTGTCACGTTATGCTCTGATCCTGCCTGGCTTTAACCGGGCTTCCCCACTCCCTGTGTGTCATTGCCAGGAGAGGGACAGCGTGCGCTCCGTTGCCATTTACTGCTTGGCAACGTGGTGAGCAGCGTGAAGGACCGGACAAACCCATCGTGCAGCAGAAGATGATCCACTGCTTGCTCCCGCTCCTGCTGCACCTTGAAGACCGGGATGAGAGTGTGACACTGGTAAGTGCCACGGTCATTATTTCCTTAAGAGTAAAGAGCCAGAATCTCCTGGGGCCCCCACTCCATTAATGGCCAGAGCCCCTTGCCCAAGCAGAGTCTTCTCCTCCCTGCTTCACTCCATGCTGGAGCCCAGTGCCTCATCCATTCTCACAGCACACAGCACAATTGGGAAGAAAAGCCTTCTTCTGGGAAAGAGCCTGACCCTCTCCTGCAAAGACGGGCCTCAGGCCTTTGGGCTGCTGCATCCAAGGTTCATAACAAGAGGCAGCAAAGAAAGGGAGCACAGATCTGTAAGAGCCCCTTCAGTTCAGGAGCTGATATCTGCCCACAGCCTTCTGGAAAGTGGGTGCAGCTGCCTGACTTCTTCCTGGAGCTCCTGAGAGAACTTCTCCAGGTCCCAGCTTCCCAGAATTCACGGACGTTGCCCTCTGTTGTTGGGCCAACTGGGATGTGGAGGAAGCCTGATCTGGGGCCCTTTGGTCCGACTCTTTGGGATCCCAAAGCTGACTCACGCTCTCATGCAGTCTCTTTGCACCTAAGGACTGAGCTGTGGAGATCTCTTATGAATCTTTCCAGGGCCGTCCATGGGGGCACAGGGCCTGGGACAACACCCCTACTCTGCCTAAGCCCCAGCCCCACTCCATCCCTTCCCCCAAGTGCCACCCCACCTCTTACCACCGCTGCTCCGCCCCTGCCCCATCCCTATTCCTCCCCTCCCCCAAAGCCCCACCCCTCATTTCCCAAGCGGCTGGGCGCTGGCGAGGTGGGGCATAGCATAGTGGGAGTACTGCTCCTGGCCCCAGCATGGCCACGTCCTGCGTCCCCTGAAGTGCAGGGCCCCCAAAGCGCAGGGCCCTGGTCAACCGCTCCAAACCATCCAAAGACAGGACGGCTCTGGCTCGCTCCAGCCAATTCCCTCTCCTGAGCACACTCCTGTGTACAACAAATGACAGGAATCTCCTCCACTAGCAGGAAAAGCAGGAGAACAAGTGACGGGGAAGGCTCCATGTCCCCAGACTGTCCCTCTCTCAGTGAGAACCCTCTTGGTCTCACCTTCTCTTGCAGAGATGCAAACTGGCGCTCTTCCGCTGCGCAGTGTTTCTCAGGTGGGCTCATTTGAAGGCTGTTCCGCAGCATGGCCTGGGATGGCTCCACACAGCTCCGGAAGTGTGCCTGGAAGTGCTTGGTAGGTGAATTCCTTGTGCCTTCAGAGTGGTGAATGGGGACTTGAGGAGACCTTTTAACCCCACACCCTGAGTACCCATCCGCTTCCATCGGGTGGCAGGACTCTATTCAGGCTCTCTGCTGGTTCATTTCTGCAGGAGTTACAATCCCTTCACATTTTTGAAATTTTTCTCCTGAACTGTTAGACCTGCAAACTTTCTGAAAACAAAAGCTGAGGTTCTGGAGAACACAACAGTAACTCAGAGAGGTGCTGCTATGGCGTATGGGCTCATACTGGCTGTTGCCATGCCCTGGCTCTATGCTTTGGCTTCCCTGGACTAGTCCTGTGGGAAGAACATGTCATTTGTATATTGTGCGTTTCTTCCTTCTTTCTTCCTAGATGCAGAACAACAAGAGCCACATCCCCAAATTCCTGTTCCACGCCTTAGAATACCTGGAAAGCTCACAGACAACAATCAGACATTCTGCAGCCCTGTTCAATGGTAATCAGAGCGACTTCACTTGAGCTTAATTTACCTGCTTCCTTCAAAGCCCTTTTCTCGACAGCTGCTCTGTACCCTCTCACAGCACCACAATCTTAAAACTGAGTGTGTGTGTGTGTGTGTGTGTGTGTGTGAGAGAGAGAGAGAGAGAGATTAACATGACTTCCAAGATGAGTGGAGCAACTTAGCTGTATCGATCGCACCAACTTCCCCTGCCCACAACTCCTCTTTGGCTGCGCCTTGGGAAACCAGCATGATGTGATTTAAATCTCCTTTGGAAATCAGTCTCTCAGTGACTTCTAGGCTTCTGATGCTTTATCTAATGTGCTTTGTGAACAGATGTAAGGAATGTATTTAATTTCCCAAGGGCTGTCTTGGGAGAATGGCTGCATCTTTCGCAGTTTTAAGCAAAGGATTTGAAAAGTCATGAGATTCATTGTCTGTCTAGGAAATACTATCCACCATTACTGTGACTTGTTGTCTGAAACAGTGACTGAAGATGGCATCTCCCGCCTGTATGAAGGTAAGGAAATACCTCTGTGTGTTTGTGCCTCTGTGGGAAGTACAGGGTGCAGCACAGGGCCTGAAAACAGTTTGAATATGTCCCTCTCTGTCTAAGGACAGTGTTTAAGGAAGAAGGATGATCACGTGAGCTTTGATCGAGGTGCCACAATATGTGTGCAGGAGCAGGAAATTCCATCCCTAGCTCCTAGAATAGACGTAGCCTTAGAACTGTGTGGGAGACTGTCTTCATAGAGGTCAGAACATCTCTGAAGGAAGGCCTGACAGAATTGAAAAGGGCTGTTGTTATTATTAAGGGTGGTGGTGGTGATGATGACAATTACCCTCTGTAGGGAAAGATTCATCACTTGCCCTCCCTGTAATGGAGAGATTTCAGGCCAGGAACCACTCATATCTTGGTTATCAGCTCATAGGAAATTCCCTGAGTGCACATTGGGAACATCTTTCCCTGTGACCTCTTAAGGAACGAAGGCCCAGGGCCACATAGGATTTCAGTAGATGTTGTTAGGAGTCTAAATTCCTATGCGGATCTGTGCGTAAATGTTGGATGATTTAACACCTCTGCTTTTCTGTTCCATCCCAAGCAGAGTTGCTCCCACCTGCCTGTGTTTTAGCGTGTGGACGTGCGTATGCTGGGGGAGGGGGAAGTTACGCACGGAATGGGGTCTCCTCTCTGTCAGGGCTATTTTGGGAGTAGCTGAGTTGCTGTTTCTTGCCTGCAGACTCTTGGGTAGCTAATAGCATGTGGCAATGGCCATCTGAAGGGGAGGTTTCCTAGGCACCAGTCACATCAGCACCATGGGGCTTCCAACCCGTTTCCTCTTTGTTTCAGCTTTTCAGGAAGTGCCTTTGACATGTGACAGGACCACAGGGCACATCCTCAATAGACATTACAAATGGCTGCAGAAGCTTGGAAATCTCGTGTCGGGTTCCGCATTCGACTAGGGAACCGGGACCGACACAGAAGACCTCTTTGTCCTGCTATGGTACGTACAACAGCGTCTTTGGAACAGGGACTGAACAACGAGGTGGATATTGGCAGATGACAGACAATTGTGTAGGTCAGTGAGGCGTAGAAGACTTTGAAGAAGTTGAAAGGGATCTAATAAAGCCATGTGACAGGGCAGCACAATGGCAGATGAAAACCAGAGCTGACAAAGTCAGGGCCATACGCATGGAAAGCCCGGAGGTGAGCGACTCCTACATATCGCTGGTGTCAGACACCAGAGCATGGACAGTTGGGCCCAGTGGCTGGAGCCGGGGTGGTGGGGCCTAGTGGAGGTCGAGCCGAGGGTTGGAGCTGGGTGAGGAGCAGCTAGGGGCAGGGCCAGGGTGGGATTAATGATTCGCAGCCAACAGGGCTGTAGGGGCGGAGCCTACAGGCAGAGCAGCTCATAGAGTATCACTAGCAGGGTTGGAAGGGACCTCAGGAGGTCATCTAGTCCAACCCCTCCTCAACAGGACCGATCCCCAACTAAATCCCCAAATGGCCGGGGCGGAGAGGAAGCGGCAGCGCGTGGAGCCGCCTCGCCCACCCCAGCCAGGCAGAGCCGGCCCGGCTGGGCGCAGCACACAGGGGCTTTAGCGGCTGTACCACAGGGCCCCCTTAGCCCTACTCCTTTCATGAGTGCATCACTGCCCCACTTCTGCCCCAGCCCCCACACGGTTACAGGGCAGAACCCTGTAGCTGAACTCTGAAATCTCTCTCACTGTAATGAAGTTACTGCAGAGTCAGGACAACCCCACCTTTGGGCTCCATGTCTGACATCTCTCCCCACTGCACAGAGCCCTACATTCACAGAGCTTCTCGCATGTGATTCCCTCAGTCATCAGAGCCAGGCGGAGAGAGGAGAAAGTCTCCCAGACTCCCTCTATCCATTGCCAGCCCACAGGGTAGCGGAGGTTGTGGGGGGTTGGGTGCTCTCTTTACGCAATGCCAGCTCTCAGGGAAGTTACAAAGGAGCATTAGCAAAGTGTGGTGGTTTTGTGCTGTGGAAAACTACCCTGCTGGAAGGTTTTGTTCTTCTGATTTGTGTTCCTGCCCTTTCTCCCTCTTACAGACATCTAGAGGCTAACAGGAGCCAACCAGGCCCACCACTGATCACATCTCTTGGGAGACGGCAAAGCAGCTGCTGCATGGGAAGGAGGAGAGAAAAGAGGCAGAGCAGGATGTGCCGGGGTGCACCAGTCACACATAACCTCACAGTCTAGGCGGCGGAAGCCAAGCCCCTCCCCAGCCCTGCCGGACATGCTACAACTGGAGCACCAGTGTGAAAGGGAGCAGCTCAGCTCGGTCTAGGCAGATGCCGAAAATGGAGGATGCACATTGTAGGCTCCAGTCCAGAAGCAGCTGATGCCCCTGACTGCAGAGCCCCAAGGTGCCGAGACCCAACCCCATCCCGGGTGCCTGCAGGCGTGCAAGGGAGCTCAGAGTCACTGGGAGATTCCCACGCCGGGAGCCCAGAGACCCCAGCCCATGTCCTAGAGACATCTCGTAGGAAGTAACCTGGGAGAACTAGCCATCGCCATGGTGACTGACGTCAGATGTTCTGGCTGGATCCCCACTGACTCAGTGCCGAACACATTGGCCATGGACAAGGCCCTGGGGTAGGACCGGGGAGTAACAAGGGCCTGGGTCCCCTACCCGGCCACCATCCATCCTTGGGTGGCAGCCCACCTCCCAATGTGCCACTAGACTGCACAGCCCCAAGAGGAGGGGCGGCCATCTTGTCTCTGAACTCTCAGCCAGACAGCCCTGTGCTGAAGGGCAGCGATATTGACTCTGCCCGTTGGGCCACACAGCACTGAGGAGAGAGCAGCCATATTGTCTGGAGCCATCGGGCCACACAGGCGTGAGAGACAGGATAGCGGCACGGACACTGGTCTCTGGGCCACACAGCCCTGCCGGAGAGGGAGGCGGCCGCACGGACTCTGGTCGTTGGGCCACACAGCCCGACAGAGAGAGGAGGCGGCCGCACGGACTCTGGTCTCTGGCCCCACAGCCCCGGCGGAGGCGGGCGGCCGCACGGACTCTGGTCGTTGGGCCCACAGCCCCGACGGAGAGGCGGCCGCACGGACTCTGGTCGTTGGGCCACACAGCCCAGCGGAGAGGCGGCCACGGACTCTGGTCGTTGGGCCCCACAGCCCAGCGGAGCGGCGGCCACGGACTCTGGTCGTTGGGCCACACAGCCCCGGCGGAGGCGGGCGCCACGGACTCTGGTCGTTGGGCCACACAGCCCGGCGGAGAGGGCGGCCACCACGGACTCTGGTCGTTGGGCCACACAGGCCCAGCGGAGAGGCGGCCGCACGGACTCTGGTCGTTGGGTCACACGGCCCCGGCGGAGAGGCGGCCGCCGGACTCTGGTCGTTGGGTCACACGGCCCCGGCGGAGAGGCGGCGCCGCGGACTCTGGTCGTTGGGTCACACGGCCCCGGCGGAGAGGCGGCCGCACGGACTCTGGTCGTTGGGTCACACGGCCCGGCGGAGAGGCGGCGCACGGACTCTGGTCGTTGGGCCACAGCCCCGGCGGAGAGGCGGCCGCACGGACTCTGGTCGTTGGGCCACACAGCCCCGGCGGAGAGGGCCGCCGCGGACTCTGGTCGTTGGGCCACACAGCCCCGGCGGAGAGGCGGCCGCACGGACTCTGGTCGTTGGGTCACACAGCCCCGGCGGAGAGGGCAGCCACGGACTCTGGTCGTTGGGCCACGCAGCCCGACGGAGAGGGCGGCCACACGGACTCTGGTCGTTGGGCCACACAGCCCGACGGAGAGGGCGGCCGCACGGACTCTGGTCGTTGGGCCACACAGCCCCGGCGGAGAGGCGGCTGTCGGACTCTGGTCTCTGGCCCCACAGCCCCGCCCGGAGAGGGCGGCCACGGACTCTGTTCTCTGGGCCACACAGCCCGACGGAGAGGCGGCCACACGGACTCTGGTCATTGGGCCCCACAGCCCAGACGGAGAGGGCGGCCACACGGACTCTGGTCGTTGGGCCACGCAGCCCCGACGGAGCGGGCGGCCATACGGACTCTGGTCATTGGGCCCCACAGCCCCGACGGAGCGGGCGGCCACATGGACTCTGGTCTCTGGGCCACACAGCCCTGAGGGGGAGGGCGGCCGCATGGACTCTGGTCGTTGGGCCACACAGCCCTGAGGGGGAGGGCAGCCATTTTGACTGTGGCCATTAGGTCAAACCACACTGAGGCTAAGGGCAGTTATTTGGTTCCAGCCAAGGGACCTCGCCCCTTCACCCCTAAGGCATCACTCGTCTGTCACCAGGAGAATGACCCCATGACATAAGACTTTCGGGGTCAAGATGCAAACGTGAGCAGAAGCAAGGAGTGGCATGTGACCCCTCTAAGAGCTCCTCCCACTCCTCCCCCAATCTGGGGGTATTTTATCACCATCGATCTACCTCAGGAATGGATCTGAGCAACGGGGGAAAGTTCTGGGGCAGAGTGACCCATCCGGAAGTGGGTCATGTAACCCCTCCAAGGACTCACCCCAGTTGGGGTGGGCCTCATCCTTAGGACCAACCAGAGGGGATTTCACCAGATAGGTGAAAGTGCCATGGTGGGGTGACCTGCCCATAAGAGGGGCCCATCACCCCTCCATGAAATCCCCCCACCGTCCTCTGCTAATCGATCAGGGTTTCACACTCATCCCTTAGGCCATCCCAGAAGGGAAACGTACCGATCAGAATAGGTAGTGCCCGAAGGCCTAGGCCAGAAGCCGCCGATCTCCGGAGCTCCATGTTTGCGTGACTGGCAGCATCGTCCTGGAAGTCGCAACCCAACACTGCGGGGAAGAGGCCGTCTCGTTCCAAGGATGTGTTTTGCAGAAATCATGGCCTCGACCTTCGGGCTATATCTGTTCTGATTGGTACATGTTTCCCTTCTGTGATGGCCCAAGGTGGGTTGAAACCGTCGCCAATTGGTAAAGGGTGGTATGAGGGCTTTTTAGATGGCCCATGTGATCCTGTTGCGGGCAGGTCACTCCGCCACATTACTTCCGTGTTTGGTCAAATCCTCTCGGGTGGTCCTACAGGGCTGACACCCACTTCAATTGGTAGAGGACAGGGGAGGAGTTCTCAGAGGATACACAACCCCTTCTGGATGGGTCACCCTGTCCCAGAACATCCCCTGATCGGTCAAATCCAGTCTCCAGGTTGTAAAATGCTAGTTGCCCCTGCCAAATTTTAGTAAAAGAAGGGAAGAAAGGCATGTACCTTTTGTGTTATCTATAAGGTGTCCATCTTGGACTTGGGAAAAGAATGTGGTGACCTTTTCCCATGTGCTCTATTATTTTGGGTGGGGAAGCACACTCCCACGCACGGATTGAATCCGCGTAGATAGGGTCTAACATCCAGGCAGAGACGACGCAAAGAGGGATAGGGAGGGGTTTTAGTTAGGTCTACTCACCGTTCCTATGTCCCTCATCGAAGTCCGTCCCTGATGTCCAATGTCAAGAGAGCAGCAGCCATCCACCACTGTCCTTGCAAGAGAAGAGAGAGAACATCAACAATACAGCAGGGGTGTACCGGTTTGGGAGAGTGGAGCATTTCCAGAGTTAAAGTTTTGTTAATCTGCCCCTTCTCTGTCCTATCCTAGCCCTTTTCCCCATAGGAAATAAAGGCTTGGGTGGGTGGTTACCACTGCGTGTCCTTTTTTTCTTGTGCTAAGGGAATCTCCGATAGCTGGGCTTTACAAAGGGGTCTATGTGGGAAGAATTTACTTTAAGATTCCCCATGTCTTCTGAATGGGTTTTGGGTCCTGCCCTCTTTAAAGGAAGGAAAATCCTTACAGGTGATCCCACGGGGTGAAACCCACTGTGATTACTTAGTCATCTGTCCTATTCACCACGATGTGTGACCCTGTGTATCACAGGAAGTAGCCCATGGGGCATTATAAATCCTCTGATTTCAAATGGACACTCGTGGATGAAGAAGGACAACTTTCAAATCCAGTGTGCACCGAGATTGTATGGACACTGAACGTATTGAGTACAACGCTCTTATCTTTCATCTGTTCATTAAACAAGGCCAAAGGAGCAGGGTTGGGAGGCTGGGCATTGACTTCCCCAGGATCATTCCTCTCCTAGTGATTCCCATTACAAATCTCCAGTCAAGGATGGGTAAGAATGGTGTCCCTAGCCTCTGTTCGTCAGAGGATGGAGATGGATGGCAGGAGAGAGATCACTTGATCATTGCCTGTTAGGTTCACTCCCTCAGGGGCACCTGGCATTGGCCACTGTCGGTAGACAGATACTGGGCTAGATGGACCTTTGGTCTGACCAGTGCGGCCTTTCTTATGTTCTTATGTATGGACAAACCCTAATGTCCTCAGTGATTCTAAGGGACAAGATGCCAGGTTTGGAATAAAATACTGCCTCCTTAAGATCATGTTTTCCATGAATTCAACTGTCACCAGATGGATCAGACTGAACAGTTTCAAACCTCGAGGAGGCTCTTACCTTCTAAACAGGGTCGGCTGTTTTCAAGTAAAATCACTAAAAGAGAAGGAGAAAACTCGAAAGAGGTTCCTCCTGGCGCTCAGGTACGTGAACCCCAATATTCCCCCAGTCCTCAAAGAGAGACCTGGAGAAGGAGACTTGCTGAAGCAAAGCCACAGGGTCTCTGAGGTTTCCCTGGCCCCTCGCCCCTGTCCTGCCTGGCTGATGTCAGCATCTCTCTGTGAGGTCACCACCTCCCCACCACCTTTGACCAATAGTCTGAGGTCCTGCAAAAGGCCTTTGTGATGTCACTGCCACACCCCTCCCTTGCTGGGCTAATGTCCTGCCCCTGGCCAGGCACTTTGAAGGTTTGAGCTACTCCCTGTGGATCACCCCACTCAAGGAGCGCTCGTTCTAGGAAGCAAGCCGGATAGACAGGAAAACATCAGACGCTGCTCCCAATGCTACACTCAGTTCTAAAGAAACTAGTCGACTTTATTGCCACAAGAGACCATTAGAGCATCTAATCTGACCCCTGCATATCACAGGCCTCCTGTATGACACACTAGCTACTTTTGGGGTAAACACATTCCAGAAAGGCATCCAGTCATCATGAAATGACGTCACGAGATGGAGAATGCACCACTTTCCTTGGTAGCTTGTTCCTGTGGTGAATGATCCTCACTGTTGAATATTAGTGCCTTAATTGTAATATGAATTTGTCTCTTTTCACCTTCCAGCCATTGGCTTTTTTTATGCCTTTCTCTGCTACATTAAAGAGCCCTTTAATAGCCAATCTTTTCTCTCCAGTAAGGCACTTCAACATTTCAATGAAGTCACCTTTCAATCTTCTTTTGAGAAGCTAAACAGGTTGAGCTCTTTCAATAGCTCACTAGAAGGCATTTTTCTCCAGCCCTCAGAACATTTGGTGGCTCTTTGCTGTCTCAGCTCCAATTTCACACCATCTTTTTCAAATGAGGACACCAAAACTGGAGGCAGTATTCCAGTATCAGTCTCGCTGATACCATGTCACCTCCTGTGACGTTCTTGACATAATCTGTAACTGTATAGATCACCGTTGCCACCACTGTTCTATATTTGCAGCCAATATTGTATAAAGGTGGTCACATAAAGGGTCTATGGAGAGGTTATGATTGGCTGATTATAATTGTGCTATCTCTAGATATGTATCATTTTTGTAGTTGACATTATGAATATTGGCTCTATGCTGCCTGTATTTCAAACTTGTGCTATGCTTCTGGGGAACACCCCAGCCAGACAAATTGGTGTCAGCTCTGCCTAGCCTGCTTGATGGCCCATTAAGGACCATCAGCTACACAATTGACCCATTTAGCGAAGGCAGATATGCCTTGTGGCTCAGCAAGGTGTGCAGGGACCTGCCTATGGACAGAACTCTAAGGTTTTTCTATGTCGTGTGCTGGATAGAGTGTCCTTGGGACAAAGAAAGCAAAGACCACATGGCAAGAGACTATAAAAGACTGACGCCTCATCTCCATCTTGTCTTCAGTCCTGCTTCCTACCTCTGGAGGGACTTGGCTACAAACTGAAGCTCTGTACAAAGGACTGAATGGCCCATCCCAGTTGTGGATGTACTCCAGAGACTTGATTTGAACCTGCAGTTTATTCCATCACTGCTACAAGCCTGAACCAAGAACTTTGCCAAAGTACAAGTTTTGCCCAGGGCACCATTTCCCCTGACGCTGGTCCTTGGTAACATTTCTTGATGGGGGAGGGGCGAGAGATGAGGCGTTTTCTCTCTGTTTCTTTCCTCTCCGTTTTCTGCTCCTTCCTTCAATTCCAGAAACCTCCCTTGTGTTTCAGACTGTGCAGTGACACCCTCCCCACCCCAGGACTATGGAGCCTTTGGAGCAGAAAGATCTTAGGAGCTAAGCATGAATCCAGGGGTGAGTAGCTGGCAGGAAGGAGTCCTAGCAACTCTTCTGGGAGTGCAGGGGAGGAATGACTCCCCCTTCTCTACATTCTCCCCATGGGGCTCTGGGGAGCAGGGAGGGTTGTGTGATATATTCCATCCAACATTCCCCTTTGATCCAAACCGAGAGACATCTCAGCTATGCACGATCCCCTTGGCAGCACCAAACAAGGGATGTTTTCCACTGCCCAGGAGACCCAGCCAGGGACTGATGTGCTGGAGATATGTTGGGAAAAGGGACTGTCTGAATTACCAAGGCAGGAAGCAAACAATGTACAGCAACATCATTAACCACAAACCATGCTCCAGCCAGAAGGGAAATGGGCAGGAATTCTTGCTGTTCAGCCATGGCCACACATCCAGAGCTGCACAGCAGTGAGGGTGCTGGGTAAGCTGGTCTGAGCGAACAATTGGAAATGATCCTTCCGTTAGAACAGAACCAGAGTGTAGAAAGGCCCCTATGTTAAGTGGTTGAGGCTGAGGCCTTAGGAAGCTGGCCTACGATACCATAGGGATCTTTCTGTGGAGGTGTGATACTTGCCAGCTAGGGGAAGCTGGTGTGTGGTGTCTTTGTGGCTGCACTTTCAGTGATGCAGGTTTCTCTATCCCATTGTTCCAGGGTCATCCTACTAGATTGCCAGCTGCTTTTCAGCTGCAGTGTGAGACTATTTGTGTGTGGGGAGAGACAGTGTGTGTGTGTGTTGGGAAGAGTGAATGTGTTGATGTAGGTAGGAGCGGATCATTATTACCCCTACTTGAAAGAGGGAGACGCTCAGGCTGAGAAAGGAGAACTGACTTGTCTTAGGTCACACAGCCAGTCAATGGCAGAATTGGGAATAGGACCCAGAGCCCTGATTGTCAAATTAACCATCGGATTTTGAATTTCATACATTGAATGACCTCAAGAAAGTGCTCTCAGATGAGCTCCAGTCCAACAAGTATGCACAGTAATTATTCAGCCAGTATTTTAGGAGAACTGCAAAGTTAGAGAGAATCATGAACTGCTCAGAGACAATTAATGCAGAGAAGCAGCAAAATCCATCAAACATATAAGTGGTTATGACTTATTTACTTGGTCTTAAAAGAGAACAAAAAGGCCTTGAGTCTCCTCCCTGTCATTAACCCCCTGCTCAGCCAATCAGGGTAGAGACTGAGGATGGGAGGCTGAGGGGTCTCACCAGAGAGCTCAAAGGATGGCCCAGGTCACTGGCGGGGATCACTGCCCCAGCACTACTGCCGCTCCACAGTTTTGGGTGGACCTCCCTCAGTGAGAGCTGCCGAGCACTCCCCCGCAACACACACACACACACACACACACACACACACCCCTCCTGGTGTTAGGAGGGGAACGGGAGAAAGGAGAAAAGAAGCGAGAAAGGAGGGATGGATGGAGGAAAAGTTGAAACAAAAAGGACAAACCCTAATGTCCTCAGTGATTCTAAGGGACAAGATCCCAGGTTTGGAATAAAATTCTGCCTCCTTAAGATCATGTTTTCCATGAATTCAACTGTCACCAGATGGATCAGACTGAACAGTTTCAAACCTCGAGGAGGCTCTAACCCTCTAAACAGGGTCGGCTGTTTTCAAGTAAAATCACTAAAAGGGAAGGAGAAAACTCGAAAGAGGTTCCTCCTGGCGCTCAGGTACGTGAACCCAAATATTCCCCCAGTCCTCAAAGAGAGACCTGGAGAAGGAGACTTGCTGAAGCAAAGCCACAGGGTCTCTGAGGTTTCCCTGGCCTCTCGCCCCTGTCCTGCCTGGCTGATGTCAGCATCTCTCTGTGAGGTCACCACCTCCCCACCACCTTTGGCCAATAGTCTGAGGTCCTGCAAAAGGCCTTTGTGATGTCACTGCCACACCCCTCCCTTGCTGGGCTAATGTCCTGCCCCTGGCCAGGCACTTTGGAGGTTTGAGCTACTCCCTGTGGATCACCCCACTCAAGGAGCATTCGTTCTAGGAAGCAAGCCGGCTAGACAGGAAAACATCAGACGCTGCTGCTCCCAATGTAAACTCCCAATGCAGTTTTAAAGAAATTAGTCGACTTTATTGCTAGAAGAGACCATTAGAGCATCTAATCTGACCCCTGCATATCACAGGCCTCCTGTATGACACACTAGCTACTTTTGGGGTAAACACATTCCAGAAAGGCATCTAGTCTTCATGAAATGACGTCACGAGACGGAGAATCCACCACTTTCCTTGGTAGCTTGTTCCTGTGGTGAATCAACCTCGCTGTTGAGTATTTGTGCCTTAATTGTAATATGAATTTGTCTCTTTTCACCTTAGGACCCTGCGAGGTGGGAGTGTGCCAGACCTGGGCTGCAGCCCAAGCCGGAACTTCTACATGACAATTAAACAGCCCCACAGCCTGAGCCGTGTGGGCCCAAGTCAGTGGTACGGGCCAGCCACCGTGTCTAACAAGTTTGCGTGGAGAATTTGCGGCAAAACTGGGAACTGAACCCAGATTGTTTCAATTCTTGCCTCCCCCCTTAACCGCAAGCCCAGCGTGTGTGTGTACAGCGTTGTTTTGGTCTGTGTTTGCCTTGCATTGGCTTCCAAGGGAGGCTGTGGAATTTCCTTCATTGGAGGTTTTTAAGACCAGGTTAGAGATACGCCAGTCTGCGAATGTCTAGGGATACTTGGTCCTGCCTCAGCACAGCGGGCTGGAGTAGATGACTTCTCAAGATCCCTTCCAGGCCTACATTGAAATAATTCTCTTTTTTGCTGCGTCATGTTCTACGCTGAGCTGTTTTGCATGGTGCCATTTGGAACTGTGATCGCACCATGTTGTGTAGCAGTTTTATGGTGAATTGTTTTGCCTCAGCTTGTTTTCCATTGTGTACTTTTGTCCTAGGATGTCATAGTTTGCATCGTGTTGCTTTCTTTTCCTTTGTATTGTCATTTTATGCTGTGGAGTGTAGGTTGTGTTTTTTTTCCCCCTGAATTTGCCTGACATTATGTTGTGGTGAGTTTTATTCTGTATGTTGTGTTTTTATATGTATATATTGCATCGCGTCCTAGAAATGTAGGGCTAGATAGGACCTCAAGATGTCATCAAGTCCAGCTTTCTCTGCTGAGGCAGGACCAAGTATATGTAGATTATCTCTGACAGAGCTTTGTCCTATTTGTTCTTAAAGACTTCCAGGGAAAGAGACTCCCCAGCCCCCTTGTAAGACTGTTCCAGAGCTGAACTGCCTTAGCTCTGGGGACACCCACACAGATTTTAGTGGTGAGCAGCTCTGGAGAGAGAGGAGACCCCAGTGAGTGGGCAGTTGGATAAAGAGACTAAAGTTGGGAGGAGAAACATTAACGTGTCCAAGGTCACCCAGGCTGTCTGTGACCGAGCTAGAAATAGGTTCTAGTGCCACCGTACTGCTGTTTCTGAAGGTCTCTGCCACACTGCTGTTTTAGGCACTGGTGCAAACCGTTAGTGTAGACAGAATTTACACTAGTGCACTCTGGCACTGCTGCACCATGTCCCAGTTTGAAGGTTTGGGGTGGGGAGAGGGGCTGTGACCTCCCTGAGGCCTGAGGCTCACTGAACAGTGCAGATGGTAACGGAGGGGCAGCAGTGAGTGCTGGAGGTATGAGCCAGGAGCACAGCCCTACAGGACTGGACACTGACTTCTCCTGACCCAGGGGACACACCCCCAGCAAGGTGGTTTATCCATGGATGGGCAGGCTGTCTTGGCAGAGCAGCTCACTTGCAATCTCTGCACAGCTCTTCCTACAGTGTGCACTGGGGACCTTTCCAAGCTGCGAGTGATGGGGCTCGGGAGTTAACAGGATGTGTTCCTGGCTCTGTCATGGACCTGTTTAGTGACCTTGGGGAAGTCACAGCTCCTCTCTGTAACACTGTCTTCAGTGACTCGAGAGCACTAGCACCAGCCTCAGGCAGACTGGTGAGAAGCAGGGCACAAACCCCAAATTGGGTGTGAGGTCTGTATGGAGATTTCACCAACCAAGTATCCAGTGTAAACGCTTCAGGCATTGTAACAGCATTAACATGGAGTCACAGACAGTCCTCTTGGGTGATCCCATATATCTCACCACGCAGGTGAGCTCACCTTTGTGACAGGTGGTCCCTTACTCCAGGGGTTCCCAATTTTTTCTTTCTGAGCCTCCCCACTCCCCACCCCCACACACGCTATAAAAACTCCACTGCCCATGTGGGCCACAATAACTGGTTTTCTGCATATAAAATCCAGGGCTGGCGTTAGGGGTAGCAAGCAGGGCAACTGCCTGCGGCCCCATGCCACAGGGGCCCCCGCAAAGCTACATTGCTTAGGCTTTGGCTTCAGCCCTGGTGATGGGGCTCAGGGCCCTGGACTTCAGCCCCATGCGCTGGGACTTCAGCTTTCTGCCCTGGGACTCAGTGAGTCTAATGCCGGCTTTGCTTGGCAGCCCCCTGAAAGCTGCTCACAGCCCTCCAGGGGGGCCCTGGTTGAGAACCACTGCCTTACAGCATGAATCACAGCAATGTTCAAGTTACTTCCAGTCCCAAAGGACCCGTCACTTCCTTGCTTATGCCTAGAAACTGTCCCCACCTCCACCTAGTCCAGGCAGCATACAGACAATCAGTTCCTTCTCTATGGGGTTTTTCATCCCCTTCCTACCATGTGCTCTGAGCAGGAAACTCAGCAAATGGGAAGTGAAGAGCACAACAACAGTCTTGTGTCCTTGTTAACATCCCATAATAGTCTCTCTGGTGTTGATGGACCTTTCCTGCCAGGCATTCTGTTGCCAATCAGCACTTCACGTAGGTAAAGTCTCTCTCCTGTCTGGTGATTTACAGAGCCACAGAGGCTCACAATGCAACTAGTCAGATGTTAACTCAGGCAGCAACTTACAAGCATTCAATAAAGTCTAAACACAAAACACATTCTTATGTTCACAGTCTGTATGAGGAGTATCTACTCATTTGGACTCACTGGGGAGCCACAGAAAGAAACAAGGTGTGCTGAGGTAAAAAGGCCCAGTCTCAGAGCCCCCAGGGTCACACTGAGAGAGCTGCCTTGGGGACAATGACAATGACAGGGAGAAACCCCAGAGTGACTTCTTTGATTCTGCTCATCTCTGGCCTTTGGTTCATAGAATCACAGAACTGGAAGGGACCTTGAGAGGTAGCTAGTCCAGTCCCCTGCACTCAAGGCAGGATGAAGTATTATCTAGACCAGGAGTGGCCAACCTGAGCCTGAGAAAGAGCCAGAATTCACCAATATACATTGCTAAAGAATCATCAGCTCCCACCTCCTGCTCCCAGTGCCTCCCACCCATGGGAAGCCACACTAATCAGCACCCCCCCTCCTCGCACTCCTGATCAGCTGCTCATGCTATGCAAGACACTCGGTGGGGGGAGACGGGGGGGATGGAGCGTGGGCACTGCAGGCTCAGGGAAGGGGGTGGGAAGGGGTGGAGTGGGGACAGGGCCTGTAGCTGAGTAGTGAGCACACCCAGCACATTGGAAAGTTGGTGCCTGTAGCACCAGCCCCGGAGTTGGTGCCTGTACAAGGAGCCGCGTATTAAATTCTAAAGAGCCACATGTTGAGAGGTATTTGTCCAGCCTGCTCTTAAAAATCCCCAATTATGGAGATTCCACAACCTCCCTAGGCAATTTATTCCAGTGCTTAACCACCCTGACAGGGAGTTTTTCCTAATGTCCAACCTAAACCTTCCTTGCTGCAATTTAAGCCCATTGCTTCTTGTCCTGTCCTCAGAGGTTAAGAACAATGTTTCTCCTTCCTCCTTGAAATGAACTTTTATGTACTTGAAAGCTGATCATATCTTCTCCTGACTAAACAAACACAATTTTTTCAGTCTTCCCTCATAGGTGATGTTTTCTAGACCTTTAATCATTTTTATTGCTCTTCTCTGGACTTTCTCCAATTTTTCCACATCTTTCCTGAAATGTGGCACCCAGAACTGGACACATTACTCCAGTTGAGGCCTAATCAGTGCAGAGTAGAGAGGAAGATATCATCTACAAACTGTATAAATGTAACAGAGTGACTCTGCTACTGGGAGGGTTTCACTATGTCTAGGAGGGTTACACCCTTGTGGGAGGGGGCTAGGCCTGTACTGGAATAAGGTCATTTTGTGCTACACAGTGTGGCAGAACCTAGAATGTCCATTACCAGGGAAAATGCTGGGGAATTGACATGTGGAAAGGACAGAACCCTGTCTGAATTCTCTCACATTGCCCTTCTTGCCCTGGCAGGCTACAGAATAATGTCCACCTTTCACCCTAAATCATCCCCTCCTCCCAGCTGGAAGGAAACGGCTGCAATGGAGCTGGCTCAGGTAAGGGATTATCAGGACGCTGGTGGTGGGTTCTGCTTGGAGGAGAGGAGAAGTAAATGTATAGGAGGGTGGGAGCTGCTAGAGGTAGTGGGAGGCAGGAACTGTCTAGGTGTGGAATGGGAGGAAAGGATGTGACAAACCTGCTGAGACTTGTGTACTCTAGGGTGTGATGGGTTGTCACCCCGGGGTGCAGTCTGGGGGGCTTCTGGGAAACACTGTCCCTCTAACCCTCAAACTGGGTTGGCCCTTCTCACACTGCCAGCCTCTCCAGGCCCTGTTATTACCCAACAGGACAGCAGGTGGCACCACGCATCCAACTAAGCTACCTGAGTGCGTTACCTAAGCCACTCAAAGACAGATAGAAGACAAAAGCCAATTTCCCAGCCATAAGTGGTAGCAAACAGATCAAAGCAGATTACTTAACAAATAACCAAAAACTCAAACTAAGCTTAACATACTATCTGGATAGAATTTGAATTAGCAGTTTCTCACCCTGACTGATGATACAAGCAGTCCACCAAGTTTCCGTACACAAGCTAAAAATCCCTTTACCCTGGGACCAGCAGTTCCCCCAGTTCAGTCTTTCTTCCTCAGGTGTTTCCAGGAGTTCTCTTGTGTGGGGAATGAGGCCAAGAAATGATGTCACACTCCACCTTATGTAGCTTTTCCATATTGCGGGAACCATTTGTTCCAAACTTGTTTCCCAGTCCAGTTTGTGGAAAAATACAGGTACAAAAATGGAGTTTGTTGTCATGTGGTCTGCTCACATGCCCTAGCATGCCCTGCTGAGTCATAGTATGTTGCATCGCAGGCGTATATGAACAAAGCTCTTCAATCAGTTTGATTGGCAGCAAAGGTCCTTTATTTCTTTCCAGCATACATCTTTATACTCTTGAAGCAGGCAAGCAAGCAGTTGCTAATTGGTTAACAAAATTTACACAGCCGCAGCTGTAACCCCATAGGGTAATTATCATCCTAACACCTGTTTGACTTATCATCCTATTTACTGCCTACCAGCAGATAAAAACTAGCCTCGACCTTGAAGTCTAAACACTTCAGCTCTCACATACTTATCTGCCAAGTTCCCACATCTCCCGCCTTTTCTCAAAATAAAAAAAGAAAAAAAAAGAAAAAAGGCATAAGCAAAACATTCCCAACTCATAACATCATAACACTACAATCTATCACAAACCAAAATTAAAACTTTATAAAACCAACCTATATAACCATGCAATTCTTAACATAACCCCAACAACACCAAACAAAAACAAAGCACAACAAATAAATGGTGTAAATTCTACAGGATTCCCCCCTTCTCTATAGCACACCAACTTGTGGCAAACTTAATCATCCCTCAGATGTCAGGTGATCAAACTGACACTGAGGGAGGGGGGGTCCTAGAAAAACACAACATAAACCACATAAAACGCAAAAGACAATTTTGGCCAGAAAAACAAACAAACACCACAAAACAAAACATAAAACACATAACATAAATTGAACTCCATAAATAAATGCATGGTACATAAAATGCTATGCAGCTAACACCAATTTTCTTAATATCTAAAAAACAAAACAAAACTACCCCTACTGGGCAAGCAATCATTACATACAATATACAAATACCCTTAGTACCATCAGGCAAAAAAGGAAAATTACATCATCAATTAAATCATTTACAGTAATACAATTGCATCCTGACTTACTTGTAAATTCAAAGCTATTCACAGCTTAAGGATTCTTACTATTAACTTCTACTTTTAAACACAAAAAAAAATCACCACTTATATGCCCGTAGCCTAATACAATTACATAGCACAATATACAATCTTCAATTAATGCAACAAAATTATTTATGGCCAAACAATTGCAAACTAATTTATTTGCCTAAATTTGTTTACAAACATTTCAAAAACACCAAAACTTTTCTCTTTAGCATCCTTACAAAATTCAACTGCTATTCCTCCAGCAACCACAGAGTTAACTTTGTACTCTGCCTAACATTACTCGCTTGTAGTTAATTACCTTTTCTATCAACTACACCCTCAAGGTTATCAACCAGTTTTCCAAGCTTGTTGTCTGTTGCCTGCCCGCTTGGGCCCGATCCTTTTTTCCTTTCCAAGCCTCTGTCTATTGCCTACCTGCCTCGGCCCGATCCAAAGCACTTTACATAAAGGTATTTTGGGTCACATAAATTCAAAGCCATTCTCCCAAATTACCTAAATTTATGCCTAAATAACACCATAAACTCCCCCCCCTTTGAGAATACTCAACAAACCTTTTGGCTGAGTTTTCTCAAACTTTAAAAACAAAAAACAATTAGGCTCTAAAAAACAGGGCTAGTAATGGGGGGGGGGGTAATATCATTTACAATCCAATTAGGGAGGGCAATACATGCTAAAAAAAAAAATTCCACAACACAGGGCGCAGCCTGTAAAATAAACCCCAAAATCCGATCAATACCACATTTTTTAGCAGGAGTCCCAAATTTTTTCCTGCCAGTGTGCAATTCTTTGCTTCTTTACCAGGGTCAGTTCTCAATGCCCTTTTAGTCAGGAATTTCTAGACATTGGCAATATCAATGATGTGAGTGTTTTTTCTTCTGTTCCACCACCATCGTGGTTCAAGTTTTACGGGGGAAATTATCAGGACACCATCCTATACATTCAGGCAAAGCAAAAATTATCTCAATCAATTAAATCAATCAGGGAGGATCAAACAAACGGGATCCTGGCACAGCTAACAAGCAGTTGTTCTCCAGGGGCTCAGGGTGTGTACATCTTGTTGCTTTCTCAGTCATTCCATCCACCACTGCAGCAGTCATCTCTAATACTGACACTGTTGCAGTTTCTTCAGTCCTACTGTTTGCAGCCTCAAATCCTGAATGAGCAGTGGTAATATCTTGGACCAGTTCAGGAAATAGTTTTCCAGGCACTGCTTCTAAAGGCTTTAAAGTTTCAGCTGAGGTTTCCATAGATGTTACAGTTTCTGCAATGATTTGTTCTTCAATTGCTGCAGCTGTAACAGGCACAAATGTTTTTTGAGCCCCAGAGCTTTCAGTACTAAAAATGGGTGAGCCAGTATCTGCCAGCTGCACAGCTAAATTCTCTTGCTCCTCTTCGTCTCCCTTTCTACACACAGGCAGTTCTTGAGGACACATGTCGCTCTGTAGAGGGGCCCCATTTACAACTGCCCCTGGGCATTCTGATACTAGGTTAGATGGCGCATCTCCTACATCATTCTGCATGGGGGCCTCAGCTGCAACCGCTTCAGTGGGCTCTGATTCCAAGGTAAACACAGGATCTTCTACCTCTGTCGTCACAGGTGCCTCAGTTACCCCACTCTGCATTGCATCCCCAATAAAACCTCCCTGAGTGATCTGCCGCCCATCGGATCCCTGAAGCCGAGTAGTTCGGGTGGGCTTGCGCAAAGTGATGTCCATAGCAAAGGCAGTGTGGGGAGGGCCAGTGGATCCAAACCCTCGAGACCCGCGGTCAATCGGGGTCGATCGGGGCACACATCCCTTGAAAGGTATTAACTGAGCAAGACGTGTATCAGCAGTTATAGTCACAGGGGGACAAAGGGCACGTACCATTATCCCAATATTCCCCGTATAGTCGGCATCAATAAGGCCAGGCAAAACAAAAATACCTTGTTTTGATGTTGACGAGCGGCCAATCAAAAGGGCACTCAATCCAAATCCTAATGGGCCATCGGTGTTGGAAGGAAGAACTTGAACCTCGTCAGTCTCTAAAACTACATCTGTCGCTGTGGCCAAATCCACTCCGGCACTGCCACGGGTTGCTCCGGTGAGGTGTTCCAGGCAGCCGGGTTGGCGGGTGGAGGCACTTGTGTCGTCGCGCTCCTCCGAGGGGCGCTCCGTGATCCGTTTCCCGGCAGCGGTGTTCCATCCTTCTTGTAACGCGCCCAACAGTCGGTGGCGCGATGTCCAAACTTATCACATCGTGTGCAAGCGCCAGTTGCAGCTTCAGGTAACACATCAGAGGCCCGCTGCTCATTTTGCATAGGGCAGTCCCACCGGAAATGCCCGGGTTTTCCGCAACCAAAACAGGGGCCGGCTGGCCGGGTCGGTTTTCTAGCCCCCCGCTGTCGCCCGAGCAGGGGTTGTAACGCCACGGCCAGTGCAGAGGCCTGCGCCTTAGCATGAATTGCTGCCTTATCCGTCTCCTCAAGCATAGCGGCCCTACCACATGCCTCAATCATTTCCATCAGGGTCGCAGTCTTGGGCAAGGTGGCTAATATACGGTGCAAGTGGGATTTGCATTCTGGGTTGCAAGATCAAGTCCAACTGCAGTTCTGGCCTCTGGCGTCAGATTAGGAGATCTATCAATAGCCTCTCGAAGGCGATCCAAAAGGTGGAATACGGTTCCGATGGGCCTTGCATAATTTTAGCGTAGGGAGGGCTCGGCTTTCCCATCTGGGGCACCGCTTTAAAGGCAGCCAAAGCCAGTTCCTGCGACTGCTGCAGGATCCGGGGATCGAGGCGGGCTTGCAAATGCGGGTCAACAAAGCGACCGGCTCCCAAAAACATATCAGCAGTGGCCACGCGCCGAGGATCATCATCCGGTAAATCCAAATTGCGGACAAGAGCCAAGTCAACTCTCTTAGCCCAATCATCTTTCCACAACAATTTCTGTGTAGGTGTAAGAAGCATGTCAGCTAGCTTAATCGCATCATACGGACACATTGCTTGGCCAGCAAATACCTGTTCAATGATAGACTGTACATACGGATTATCTAGTCCATAAGCCATGATCGATTTCTGTGCCTCACGGATCAACTTCCAGTCCAAAGGGGCCCACCGTCTATGATTAGGGTGTTGAGGGTCTGGCGTAATCACCGGAAAGGCCTCAGGTGTTAGACCTTCAAGGATGGCTTCTCTTAAAACTCCATGCCAGCGCTGTACCGGATCCGGAGGGTCCCCAGTTGGAGGGTCCCCGGGGCCAGGCGGGGCGGGGGGGCGAGTCGAATGAAAGCACTTGTGAAGATGCGATCGCGATGATCCAGGTGGAAGACCTTCCAATTGGTCCAACTTGTCACATATATGCTGCAGCTGTCGACCCTGGCGCTCCATCTCCTTATAGAAGGCATCAGACTGAGTAAACTGAGTAAACGTAGTCAAATCGGGATATGGGTTCGATGGCACATGTTCCACCCGAGCCCCCTTCGTTCCCCCGCAATCGTGGCACCCCCAGGTCCCGTGGACACGGCATGGCTTTGGAGGGGGCGCATACGGCAAGGCTGTCTCCATAGGCTCGGGCGTATCGGGGGGTAACGGGACCGTAGCAGGATCAATCATGTCGGGGCCAATAGCCACATTGGAGGGTAGTGGAGCCGTAGCAGGGGCAACATCATCCATAGGGTAGGGGTTGGAAGCCAAAGGTATCACCGTGTCCTCACCACCGAAAAACTCTCTGGCTCCAACCGGCAACACAGAAGGCATTCCGGGCGTTGGGCGGCAAAGCTCAGAAAGGGCCACCTGCACTCCTGCCTCGGCCGTGAGAGTTTCTACTATCTCCTTCGCCTTATTCCATACTGGACTCAGGGAGAAGGCCTCCTTATCGCCCTGAGCCACCGACTTCCAAAGCTCGGAGCCTAGCCGCTCCCAAACAGTTTTATCAAAGATTGTACTTGGTTGAACAGAAAGTCCCCTTCTCCGTCCCCATCGCAGCAGACGGGATAACGTATTAGAGGGGAGCTTCTCTCCCTGCCGCTCCGCGATGCGCATCAAACATTCATGCACCGTCCTTTCTTCCGCTGATGCAGTGGTTCCCATATTAGCTGCTCACCTCTGGGCTGGGGTGTGCCTCCCTTTTCAGACGCCCTGCGGCTTGCCACTCGACACTGAGCTCAGGTGCGCCCCTCTTTTCGGACGCCCTACGGCTCCTAGCCGCTCAACACTGAACTCAGGTGCGCCCTTCTTTTCGGACGCCCTGCGGCCGCCGCTCGACACTGAGCTCAGGTGCGCCCCTCTTTTCAGACGCCCTGCGGCTCCTAGCCGCTCGACACTGAGACTCAGGTGCGCCTCCTTTTCTTCTTTTCAGTTCAGGCCACCAACACTGTCCTCATTCAATCACGTCGGGGTCACCATTTGTTGCATCGCAGGCGTATATGAACAAAGCTCTTCAGTCAGTTTGATTGGCAGCACAGGTCCTTTATTTCTTTCCAGCATACATCTTTATACTCTTGAAGCAGGCAAGCAAGCAGTTGCTAATTGGTTAACAAAATTTACACAGCCGCAGCTGTAACCCCATAGGGTAATTATCATCCTAACACCTGTTTGACTTATCATCCTATTTACTGCCTACCAGCAGATAAAAACTAGCCTCGACCTTGAAGTCTAAACACTTCAGCTCTCACATACTTATCTGCCAAGTTCCCACAATAGTAGCCATGACTCATAGGCTAGCTGAAAAATTCACAAGAGGGCTAAGCTCTTCCACGGTCCATTGTCTTTCTTGATGAGCCATGAACACTGTCTGGCTTCTTTGTTGTACCTGAAAGGCTTGTTGTGAGTGTTACCCAGAGTAAACACATTTGAAATACAGATACAGAGTCAATATCCATAACTTCAGTTACGAACATGATACATGCACACAAATAGGACAGTCATATTCAGCAAATCATAACTTTTCCAATGACACTGAACATGATGCATCTTGCACAAAATGTAACATAATTATGTCTTAATCATTTTATAATCATACCACTATGCTGAATGTGTGGTGTAGTGTCAGGGCCTAATTTCAAGGCACAGGAGTTGGGAATGGAACTTCCACTCTTTGTGGAACAGGAAATAACCCTCCAGCCAGGGCTGGAAAAACTTCCCGGACTCCCAGTGCTGGAGCCTGAATCTTCTGACACTTCATTAGTTACCACGAACCCCAATCTTTGTGGCAACTGCAAACTTTATCAATGATGATTTTGTATTCTCTTCCAGGTCATTGATAAGAATGTTAAATAGCGCAGGGCCAAGAACCACTCCTTGTGGGAACCCCCTAGAAAGAAATCTACTCAAGCATGGTTCCCCATTTACAATCATAGTTTTTAATCTATTTAATGTATGCTGTGTTTATTTTGTATCTTTCTAGTTTTCTAGTCAAAATATTGTGCTGAACCAAGTCATATGCCTTACAGAAGTCTAGGTAATGTTTTCACCTCTTAGCTCATCAATACTATTAGCTGCAATCAAACTTTTGATCTCACCCAATAAGGATATCCAGTTAGTTTGATTGGATCTGTTGTCTCTGAACCTTTGTTAATTGGTACTAATTATATTACCCTCCTTTACCTCTTTATTAATTAAATCCATATTCGCTGCTCTATTATCTTGCCCAGTATCGGACTAACACTCTTGTAATTAGCTGGGTCATCTCTTTACACTTTTTAAATATTGGCACAGCATTAGCTTTTTCCAGTCTTCTGAATTTCCCCATTGGTCCAAGTCCTAATTAAAATCAACATTAACAGTCCTCCACCAGGTCTTTCAAAACTCTTAATACAAGTTATCTGGACCTGCTTATTTAAACATGTCTAACTGTAATAGCTGCTGTTTAACATCCTCGTGAGTTATTGTTGGGATGGAAAGACTGTCGTTGTCAGCGTCTTATATGATTACATCATCTGTTTTTCTCCAACTCCAGGAGTGAAATATTTATTGAACACTATTACCTCTTCTGTATTATTTTTGATAATTCTGCCATTTCCATCTAGTAATTTACCACTACCATTGTTAGGGATTAATTTTGTACTTAATATACTTTTTTAAAACTTCCTTCTCATTTTCATTAAGTGGTCATTGATTTCTGATAGCTTCCTTACCAATTTTCTACAATTCTGACTTTCTAACTTATATTCTTTACTGTTGACTTCCCCTTTCTTCCATATATTTTCTTTGGAGATTCCTACCAGGAAGCCACCAGCAGGGTCCAGAGACAGCCCCATCTCCTATATCAAGCCCTGGCTAGTAGCTATGTGATAAATGTGATGACTCTGCCTCTGTCTGTCAGCTGGGAGACACAAAGGTTCTCTCTTTCCACCCTCTGATGCCTCCTGGCTGCTCTAAGCAAGGTAGGGTGGGACTCTGTTAACATGTGCCTCCTGGAGCTTCCATTTACCTGGTGCTGCTGTTCCGTGAATAGTGGGGTTGTGAGTGGGGCAGCAGGTACTGAGTGTTGGACTCTTGCTCTTTCAGGGGCCGGTGACCTTCGAGGAGGTGGCTGTGTATTTCACTAGGGAAGAGTGGGTTCTGCTGGACCCCACTCAGAGAGCCCTCTACAGGGATGTCATGCAGGAGAACTATGAGATGGTGGTCTTGCTGGGTAAGGAGTCCTGTCGCCTGGGTTATTAGAAGCTGTGGGGTCTCTAAAGAACCTGAGTAGTAATAACAGTATACCTTTATTCATCATACAAGTTTTGCAGGTTTTCTTGCTCCCCTTTTTTTGCCTTATCTCCCACATGGTAGTATCATTTTTGGACATGTGCCTTTTTGGTGCCGTCAGTCATTTTAAAATTGGATTTAATATATCCTTATTGGCTATATTAATCACTGTAGCTTTCATGCCTTTTCCTCATTTTAAGAGGAAAATATGCCTCCTGTAGAATTCTAAATTGAGAAAATATGTGTATGACTCATGCATGATTTGTGTGACAGTGAGATGAGCTCTTTTAGGAGAGCGTGTAATGTTGCCATTCAGGATCCCATGGGTGAAGGGATAAGAGAGCCGTGGGAGGGGCGGAGAAGTGGGGGGAGTAGGTAATTCTGGGGTGCCAGGACAGGGGGAGGGTGTGTGCAGGGTTAGAGCTAAGCAGCAGCAGGGAGGTAGGAGGTAGTGAGAGATGAGGAGAAAATACAAGAAGCTCCCAAGGTGCCGGGAAGTGGTGCCGGCTGAGAGTAATGGGAAGAAGGGGAGGGGAGCGTGGAGGAAGGGCACCCGGGAAGTGGGCTGGGTGGGTCATTGGGAGGAGGAGAGGTTTGGGAATCTAGAGCTGTGGGGGATCCCAGACCTTTAACCCTCAATCCCTACTGAAGCCTTGTTGCTTTAGAGCCTACACTCCAGTTTTATTTCTGTTCAGTTTTTTACATTTTTCCCCCCAAATATCATTATTTTAACATTTGACCTCCCTCTCCCACTCATAACCCCTCTCCCCATATAACCTCCCCATGTCTATGCTCAGTGACCCTGGCCACTGATCCTGAGTCCTTGCTGCATTCCTCCCTGTGACGATGCGGTTCTGGCGGGACCCAGCGGAGAGTGCCAAACCAGGACCAATTGCTCAAACAGGGCAGTCACAGCCCTAGGCTGGGGTTTTTCCACCTCTAAGGCAAACCAAACCAGCCAGACAAAGAGGACTTTGGTTTCACCCCACTGGCTAACCACAAGTCACACAAGCAATTCCCTTAGACACTCCAGTCTCCCAGTATCACCACCAGTGCTACTCGTCCTGGGGATGAATGGTTATGAAAACCAACACCCCAATAAAAGAAAACGGTTCTCTCGATCCCAAAGGACCAAGCCCCAGACCCAGGTCAATATACACATCAGATCTTACCCACAAATCACGCTCTTGCCAATCCTTTAGAATCTAAAATCTAAAGGTTTATTCATGAAGGAAAAAAGGTAGAGATGAGAACTAGAATTGGTTAAATGGAATCAATTACATACAGTAATGGCAAAGTTCTTAGTTCAGGCTTGTAGCAGTGATGGAATAAACTGCAGGTTCAAATCAAGTCTCTGGAGCACATCCCCCGCTGGGATGGGTCATCAGTCCTTTGTGCAGAGCTTCAGTTTGTAGCAAAGCCCTCCAGAGGTAAGAAGCAGGATTGTAGACCAGATGGAGATGAGGCATCAGCCTTAGATAGGTGTAACTGGTTGGGACTCACCCCCGCGGCGCCTCCTGCTGGTGACTCTGGGAATTAGCTCATTCCAGTGGAGCACCTCCTCCTGGTGGTGTCCCGTCCGTTGTTCTGTCCTCTGTTATCTCTGGACCCGCGTTGCTGCGTGCTCGGCGGCGTCCTCTTTGAGGACGCTGCCCTCCGGCAGTGCCCCTTAGTCCTTCTGCGCCCCCTTCCGGGGGGGTCAGTGCTCAGTGGTCTCACACCCCAGTCACTATGTGCAATCGCCCTCTGAGTCTAATCCCTCCTGTCAGGGATCTGGCGTAGCAAGATGGCCGCTCCCTACAGCCAATGGCTGGGTGCACTGCAAAGGGGGGGACCCAGGCCCGCCCTCTACTCTGGGTCCCGGCCCAGGGACCCTCTGGCGTCAGCCTCGCTGTCCTTCTTTCCCCTTCTGCTGTCTGTTTCCCTGGGCCGCTTCCCCTACGGCCCCTTGCACCCGCTAGGCCCTTCCCTTCAGGGCCTGCAGCCTGGCAGGCTACGGGTTCAAGCTCCCTAGCCTCCCCGAGCATGGCCAGCACTGCGCTGTCCGCGGTGCTAGTCTCCGCCCTTGGAGACTGACCTTCCCCTGTCGAAGGCCTGGGACAGACTGACTGCTCCTGCTCTGGGCAGCCTTTATATACCCCTGAGCCTGGCCCTGATTGGCTGTCTCTAATCTGGGCCCTGATTGGCTCTCAATAAGCCCCTCTCTGATTGGCTCACTGTCTGCACAGGCGCCCTGGCCTGCCGCAGCCCACTCTCACAGGGAGTGGGGCAATTCTCCCCACTACAATAGGCTTTTCCAGGTGTAAGAACCTCTTTGTCCTTACTGTGGAAAATTACAGCAAAATGGAGTCTGGAGTCACATGGGCCAGTCCCTGCATACTTTGCTGAGTCACAAGGCGTGTCTGCCTTCTCTCCATGGGTCAATTGTGTAGCTGATGGTCCTTAATGGGCCATCAAACAAGCTGGGCAGAGCTAACACCAACTTGTCTGGGATGTTTCCCAGAAGCACAGCACCAACTTGAAATACAGACAGTATAGAGCCAATATACATAACTTCAACTAAAAATGACACATGCACACAGACAGCATAATCATAACCAGCCACCCATAACCTGGTCTTAGACACCTTATATGACCCCCTTTATCTAAGATTTGGTGCCACTACAGGACCTTGGTTGCAAACCATGTTCTATATGGTCCCAGTTTATACCAATAACGTCACACTCCCTCCCATAGCAGGGCCGCTACCCAGGCACAAATGGGGACTTTGTTGATGATGTCACTGGGTGGTTGTGTAGCCCGTACAATTGTTACACCTATAAGATTACATATTCCGAAGCCCTTCACACCACTCGGGCTTATCTCTATACACCCATACAGTCTGTTCCCCAGTGTTCCTTCCCAGCTCTGATGCTGCAGAGCATTTACCCCGTCCTCCTTCCCAGCCTTGCCTGTGTCCCTGTTCCTGTTCCCCACTTAATAAACATGATTCCAATTTCCTTCCCCTCCTGTTTGACCCCAGTTTATAGAGTCATATTCTCAGCTACACCTAGCACGATTGATTGTACAGAAGAGAGAAACAATTAGAGAACCAGACAGATAAACAACAGAAAAGTGAGGGCCATGAAGATAGAACAATACAGAAATGAGAGTTTCGCAGTCAGAGCCATTGATAAGTGATTTCTTGCCAGACAGGATGCTGTCAAACTAAGTTTCTTTTATCCACCTTAAGATCTGTTTCTTTATCTGGTGGTGATGGGCATCATACAGACAGGATCGTCTTCCTAACAGCCTAATAGCACCTTATTTCAGTGTGACTGGTTTGGGATGAGAGGATGTGACCTTCGCTTCCCAGCTAATGGCTGCCCCTGCTGCTTAGCCAAAGTCCTTAGCCTAAGAAAAGGCCTCAGACTATCCTAGTCAGGGCCGGCTCTGGCTTTTGCCGCTCAAGCAAAAAAAAAAAAATGGAGGGTGGGGGCCACCGGAGCTGCAGGGGAAAAAACAAAAACAAAAACAACGGGGCCAGAGCGGCAACGGAGAGTGCCAAATCAGGACCAATTGCTCAAACACCACCTCCGCGCCGCCTGCCGGGAGGGCTCCGAGCTGCAGCTGCTCCGGTTGGCAGGGAGGGAAGGATGCGGGCTGCCCTGCCGGGCTCGCTGCAGGGCGCTGCCCTCCTCCGCCCCCTACAGGGCAGCCAGAGCAGCAGAAAAAAACCCCGTCAGTGCCGCCCTAGGATTGGGCGGATGCCGCCCCCTAGAATCTGCCGCCCAACCACCAGCTTGCTCAGCTGTGCCTGGAGCTGGCCCTGATCCTAGTGAGAGAAGACCCATACACAGGCAGACTGAGATTTTCATTCTTTGTTTTCATACTCCTGTAACTAGTTAAGTGATAAAAAACAATTGTAAGTTCTTAATGTATAGGCTTTACAGGCAGGCCTGAATATCTCTATTCTAACAGAGGATTCGACCCCTTCCTCCATTCTGTGTTTGTCTTTTCTATTTAGATTGTAATTCTTCAGGGCATGGGCCATCTACTATTCTGCGTTTGTACTGTGCCTAGCACAATGGAGACCCCCTGTTAGTTGGTCCCTAGGCACTGAGGTAATGAATGTGATTTAGAATAATTACTCTCCTGCCACATTGAGCCAAGGAAGCTGGCCCTGGGATGTTACTGCTTAAAAAGGAGATTGGCTTAAAACCATGGACTATTATTTGTGAAAAGTATCCCACAAATTCCACTGACCTCCCTTGATTTCTTTGCCTTGAGTAGAGTTTCCAGTTTCCAAACCTGATGTGATCTCGCAGCTGGAATGAGGGGAAGAGCCGTGGGTCCCAGGTCTCCAGGGCTCTGAGAAAGAAGTGCCCCTGAGAGCTGCCTGCACAGGTGGGGAATTGGTTAAACCAACTCGAAAACTGTCCAGGAAACATTTGGGATGCCTACAAAGACCTTGTGAGCTCTCCAAGTTCAGGATTGTTCCCTGCAGATGTGGCATCATTAGATAGATGTCACTTACAGCATCCCACCTATCCTGACTGTCAACTGGCAGCAGGTCCCCCCCAATCTCGCTTTCCCCTGAGAGTTCTGGTGAGATGCAGACCAAAACTGATCCCTTCCATTCTCCTCTGGGGAGAGGTTTGGGGAAAATCTCCAACATATATTTTGGTTGGTTCATCCCTTTTTCCATTCCTATCTCTGAGATTTCCTTTCTCTCAGGCACAGAGAGTGACCTATGTCTCATTCTCTCTGTCTCCCATCAGGTGACGGGATGGTGAGTGATAACAAGGAGGAGAAACCCCAGCAGGAAGATGCTGAGCGAATAGAACCACATGGGACATTATCAGGAAGATCGAAAGGGAAAGTTTCCTGGAGTTGTGCACTCCCAGAAAAAGCAAAAGCAAAAGCCTGTGAGACTCAGCAGAGGCCAGAGGAAAACTTCAGTAGCCACACAGACCTTATTACAAGTGAGAGAATCAACTTGGAAGACACACATTACACATGCCATGAGTGTGGGAAACACTTCAATTGGAGCTCACACCTTATCACACATCGTAGAATCCACACAGGAGAGAAACCTTATGGATGCTCTGAGTGTGGAAATGCTTCACTCATAGTTCAACCTCATTTCACATCAGAGAATCCACACAGGGGAGAAGCCCTACACATGCTTTGAGTGTGGAAAAAGCTTCAATCAGAGCTCACACCTTATCAGATATCAGAGAATCCACACAGGAGAGACGCCCTACACATGCTCTGCATGCGGGAAAAGCTTCACTCAGAACTCTACCCTGATCGCACCTCAGAGAATCCACTGTGGAGAGAGACCCTACACATGATCTGAGTGTAGGAAAAGCTTCAGTCAGAGCACAAACCTTATTAAACATCAGAAAATCCACATGGGAGAGAACTGTAATAAATGCCTTGATTAGGGCTGGCCAAAGGTTGAGGGGGAGTTTTTTGTTGTTTTTATCGCATTTGCTCATTCCTGCATTGTGGTCTTTGCTCCATCTTCACTGTGGTCTCTCAGCTCCCACACATGAGTTACCTGCTTCTGCATTTTGCAGCTCACCCTTCATTGGGGTCAGTCCTGTGATCTTTTCTATCAACTCCTTTCCTTTTGAGTCGTAGGAGTGTGTGTCCCTCCAGCCAGGAATGTTCATCAGCTCCAGGTGAGAGAGAGGTTTGATCCCAACAAGCTACACTGAGGCAAAAACTACCTGTGCCTTCCATCCACTAGGGCTGTACATGGCATTGGCTGCTCAAGTTAGTGATCTTGGTGTAAAAAGACAATTATAGTTGTAGTGCAGATGCAGCTGCAGCCCAGGTGCAGTGGTTGGCATTAGCTTTCCTTTGACCTGACCTAAACTCCATCACTTTTCCTAGTCTAAACAAACCCTGAGCATCACGGTTATACTGTTCCCCATTTCAAACCAAGTGTTAGTCATCGAGTTCCCCTTTGGAAACCAATTGTTTCATTCCCAGTTGCTCTGATGTTGCTTCAGGTTGTGCTGGAGAGCAGATATTTTTATTATCATTTTCCTCACTTAAAATATATTGAACTATAACAAAGAGCAGGAACAGGGCAGGGATAGGGAAAATGTCATTTCACCCTTTGTAACAACAGAAGAAGTTAGTGTAAGTCAGAGGGATTCCCTTATTCCCGATCACCATTCCAATCCTCCATTTGTTCAATTGGTTAGGTCACTATTTTTCTAAAGGGCTGAGAAGAGGATTCCTTAGTAAATGACTTGGAATGAAGCAAAATACCAATGGATTTCACTACCAAAGTCGTTGTGGCCCAGGCCCTGCAAGAGTCGCTCCTGAAGATATCTCCTTCCTAATCAGCTGCTTATTGCCTATTATCTGGGAAATACAATCCATATTGAGGTAGGGATGGGAAAATGGAAATGACATTTGTCTTCAGCTCACCCCTGGAGGTGCTGCAAATGTGTAGAAAATGGAAGGTGTGTTGAATGTGATATAGCTGCAGAAAGATGCCTGTTTTTAATAGAGACCTGACATTTGGTGTCTTACAGGGATTCTAAGCTGCATCTGAATTTAGTCCCTAATTTAAATCTGTGCCTCCAGATTAAAGAAATAAAAGGGCATAGTTGGGGGAGTTGTACCTCACTATCACTACTGATCTGTTGTGCAGTTGGTGAAGAATTCTACGCCAGAGAAGTATAAAATTACTCCAAGCAAGGTCACAGATTTGACAAGAACTCGGGTAGAAATTGCAGGTACTGGTGGTTGATTTTCACCCCGAGACGGAAGCTATGGTGACCTGTGGCCCAGGTAAACTCTTTTTAGACCCCTGCTCCCTAGTTAAGTGGCCTTGGTCACACTCCTAAAGGACACCATGATTAAATTGGGAACAACTGTCCTTTACCATTTCAATCCAAAGTTTCATGAAGCGTAGAGAGAAACAGCTGATTCCTTCAGAGCCATTCCATGCCTATGGATCCCAATCTGGCTGCCTTGTTGGACAAAAAGCACTTCCATGCTGGGAAAACAATGGTAGCCAATGAGGGAATGTATCGGATTCGAAGTTCAGACTGCAGGATACTTGAATGCTGAGTCCAGAGTCTGTGGTTTAGTCCAGGACTGCACAACTCGTAAAGCGGCAAGGGCAATAGTACTCCAAAGAAAACAGCTGAGGGCCAAAACCCCCCTGGCTCCACTGAAACCCCCCAGTGCCACCCAGCCCCACAAAACACCCCAAGCACTGTCCGCCCTGTGGAAACAAACCCTCCTTCCCCAACACCACCCCGCCAAAACAGCAGTATTGAATGTTGGTAATAAGTTATAGCAGGCCCCTAAGGTAGTATAACGAAGGTAAAAGAAAACTCTTTTTGCTAGAAGTAGAATAAGATCTTCCCCACTTTGTAGTCAATTATGCTATTGAATGAATGAGGTGTGAATGTGGAAGGCAACACCCCAGACAGCTGCAACCCTCGGAGAGGGATGGGAGCCAGACCAGATCAGTAGAACAGGTCAGCCACTGACTCACTACTCGCCTTCTCAGCCTCCCACCCCCCGCTCACCTTCTCAACCCCTTCCCCACCGCCAGCTCACCTGCCAACCCACCAATTCCTGCCCGCTCACCTCCTCAGTCCCCCAGCTCACCTCAGCTCTCCCCTCCCCGGCTCGCATACTCATCCCCTGCCACTGCCCGCCTGCTCTCCTCCTCAGCCTCCCACCCCCCTGGCCAGGGATGAGCTACCAAAATCTTAACAACCAGTTCCCTCCTCACCCTAGGGGGTTGTGTCCCCCCGGGACTCATGCGCCTATCCAACCCCCTGCGTTCCTTTTATGCCCCCCCTCTGGATCCCACCCCATCCACTGCCCTTCCCTGTCCTCTGACTGCCCCCTGTCACCCCATCCAACCCCTCCTCATTCCTGATGGCCCCCCTGGGACCTTTGCCCCATTCAACCACCCCTTCTCCCTGTCCCCTGACCACCTCTGGAACCCCTGCCCCTGATGGTTCGCGCGGGACGCCTGGGAGGACTGAGAAGCAAATGGCGCCTTCACACTAAGGCCCAGGGTGGCAGAGGGGAGGTAGGTGAGCTGGGGTGGGGAGCGGTTCCCCTGTGCACCCCCCGGGTTACCTGCTGTGGTGCGGGCGGCCCCCCTGACCCAGCTCACTTTGTCTCTGTCTCCACCTTACTGGGCCTGAGCGCGAAGCTGCCACACCGCTTCTCTTCCCTCCAAGGCTTCCTGCGCGAACAGCTGATTCACGGAAGCGGGGTGGGACATTCAGGGGAGTAGGTGGAGCGGAGGTGAGCTGGGGTCAGCCGCTGGCTCACCTGTCCCCCCGCCACTGCCAACCCCCTCAGCCCCCTCCCACCCGCTATTGTGTCATACAGGAGGCCTGTGATATGCAGGGGTCAGATTAGATGCTCTAATGGTCTCTTCTAGCCATAAAGTCGACTAATTCCTAAAAAACTGAGTGTAGCATTGGGAGCAGCAGCGTCTGACGTTTTCCTGTCTACCCGGCTTGCTTCCTAGAACGAATGCTCCTTGAGTGGGGTGATCCACAGGGAGTAGCTCAAACCTCCAAAGTGCCTGGCCGGGGCAGGACATTAGCACAGCAAGGGAGGGGTGTGGCAGTGACATCACAAAGGCCTTTTGCAGGGGCTCAGACTATTGGCCAAAGGTGGTTGGGAGGTGGTGACCTCACAGAGAGATGCTGACATCAGCCAGGCAGGACAGGGGCGAGGGGCCAGGGAAACCTCAGAGACCCTGTGGCTTTGCTTCAGCAAGTCTCCTTCTCCAGGTCTCTCTTTGAGGACTGGGGGAGTATTGGGGTTCATGTACCTGAGCGCCAGGAGGAACCTCTTTCGAGTTTTCTCCTTCTCTTTTAGTGATTTCCTAGAAAACAGATGTCCCTGTTTAGAAGGCAAGAGCCTCCTCGAGGTTTGAAACCTGTTCAGTCTCAGTCATCTGGTGAGAGTTGAATTCTAGGCATGGAAAAAACGAGCTTAAGGAGGCAGAATTTTATTGTGTACCTGGGATTTTGTCCCTTAGATTCACTGGGGACATTGGGGTTTGTCCTTTGTTTCACCTTTTCGTCCATCCCTCCCTCCCTCCTGTCTCTTCGTTTCTTGCTTCTTTTATCCTTTCTTCTGTTCTCCTCCCAAAACCAGGAGAGGGCTGTGTGTGTGTGTGTGTGTGTGTGTGTGTGTGTGTGTGTGTTGCAGGGCAGTGATCCCCACCAGTTACCTGGGCCATCCTTTGGGCTCTCTGGTGAGAACTCTCAGCCTCCCATCCTCAGTTTCTTCCCTGATTGGCTGAGCAGGGGGTTATTGCCAGAGAGGAGAGTCAGGTCTTGTTGTTCTTTTTTAAGACCAAGTAAATAAGTCATAAGCAGTTGTATGTTTGATGAATTTTGCTGCTTCTCTGCACTAATTGTCTCTGAGCAGTTCATGATTCTCTCTAACATGCAGTTCTCCTAAAATATAGGCTGAATACTTAACTGTGCACTGTTGCTGGTCTGGAGCTCATCTGAGAGCACTTTACTCAGATCATTCAATGTAGAAAATTTAAGATCCGATGCTTAGTTTGAAAATCAGGGCTCTTGGGTCTTATTCCCAACTCTGCCACTGATTATGCGACCTAAGACAAGTCAATTATCCTTTCTCAGCCTTATCTTCTCCCTCTTTCAAGTAGGGATAATAATGATCCGCTCCTACCTACCTCACGGTGGGTGGAGATACGGCCAACTATAGGTTTTTGCTGTCCCAAGCAAAAAAATATTGGCTGTCCGCACCCCAGTCCTGGGCTCCTCTCTGAATCTCCCTGCTGCCCCAGCCCTGGGCTCTGCCCCTCCACCCACACCCCCGGCTGCCCCAGTTCTGGGCCTCCCCCCCAACCTGTACCCCCCTACTGCCAGCCCTGGGCTCTCTCCCACACACCCGCACCCCATGCCATCCCAGCCTGGGCTCTCCCCTACACACACCAGCACCCTCTGCCACCCCAGCCTTGGGATCTTCCCCACACATGCACCCCGTGCTGCCCCAGCTCTGGGCCCCCGCCCACTTGCACCCTCCTTCCACCCCAGCCCTGGGTCACTGGTAACTTGCTCCCAGAGTGGGTCATTCAGCAGGAATTTTGGATGTGCACAGAACACAGACAGGATTGGTTCCCATATGGTTACAGAACTGCAGTAACATGCAACAATTTCCAGCTTGTGTGATTAAAGGATATCTGGATGCATATTATAAGACTGTCCTACAGAAATGAGGAAACGTTGAGGTGCCTTTATTATTCTTATGTTCCATTCTTTGTTTCTATGGGCAATTTGCCAATGCAATATCACTTTCTTCCTTTTAAACAAATAAAACTATAAAACAAACAAACAAAGGCAATGGCTGTTGAAAATAGCAATTCCAGTCTTAAAAACCACTGGGAAGCATTTCTTGCTCAAGTTTATCCAACTTTTTCTACAGCAAATTACAGTGAATCAGTATATTTGATTTGGGAGAAATGAAGTAACAGCTGCCCAAATTGAGCTTCAGCACTCCTGAATTTTGAGGGTGTTCAAATCTGGAAGGCAGGTGCTAGATTCCCTTTCTGAATATTAGCTAAATCTGGAAAGGAAAAGTCAATTTCTGCTTCGATGGCTCCGAAGTGGAAATCCTCTACGTGCCTGGTACTGTATCTAAAGCTGCCCAGGTCCAGTAGAGCCTCTCCTCCCTTACTCTTAAATTCTAGTGGGATCCACGTACCTCCCTTGCTAGGATTCAGATAAAGAGGAACTGTCCATTTAGTCCACCCAATTCCTTCCTTGGGGCTGCAAGGTGAGGTCACACCAGTATCTCTAATCCAGTCTGGGGATGTCTTCTGAAGGGGATATCTAGGGCAAAGCCTTCTACAACTTGGGCACACTCGTTCCCCATTCACAGTGCCACCCCGCTCTAGCAGTGAGCTCTCCACTGACAGCAAGCTGCAGCTTGAGGTTTCAGCTACCGTACCCTCCCCTCCCTTTCCTGTTGATAGCGGCCAAGGGAATGCTGAGAAATGTAGTTTTTCCCTGCTCCAGAGCTGGCTCTATAGGCAGGGAGCTAACCAAGGAACTACAGCTCCCAGGGCCCCCTGTTGGTTCTCAGCTCCCAGGCTGGATCCCTGCTGGCTGCCGCCCCTGCAAATGGGCTGCTCCAAGCACCTGCTTGCTTTGCTGGTGCCTAGAGTCGCCCCTGCCTCCACCCATCCTGCACCCCCACCCTGTGCCCCAGCCTGGAGCCTGCACCCAGCACCCAAACTCCATTCCAGAGCCCAACCTCTCAACCATCCCACACCCCAAACCCCTGCCCCAACCCAGGGCTGCACCCCAGACCTCCTCGCCCGACCCAAACTCCCTTGCAGAGCCTGAGGCAGGTGAGGGGCAGAGTTCCTCGGGGAGGGGGGGAGGGCTCTGTGCAGTAATATAGTGACTCCTTGGGTCTTTGAATGAGGCTTTATACTTGGGGTGGGGGGGTGAGGAGGCAAGCAGCGAGTCGGTGGATGGAGAGGGGCAAATCTCCCAGATTCAAAATCTGTGACTGTGTCTGTTGGTCCTTCTAGCTGCTTTTCTCTGGGCTGGGGGTTGTTCCCACAGGAAGGTGTTTGCTTCTTATCCCCGAGGCCATCAGTATGTCTGCTCTTCTCTAGTCAGCCCACTTGCCAAGCCTGATTGTCCTTGGTTGGGCTGCCAGCCCCTCTCCAAGGATTGCAGCTGTCTGGAGGTACTGCCCTCCACGCCTTGCTCAGTCACACCTCATTCATTCAACAGGGCAGTTGATTACCAAGTGGGGGGGAGATCTTATTCTACTTCTAGCAAAAGACACTTTTCTTTTACCTTAATTACACTACCTTAGGGGCCCGCTATAACATATTACCAAGGTTCAATACAAAGTCATATACAAGTTATACAAAAATGCATAATGCAGAGATTTATCTACAACTGCATTGATTGACTGCATTGATTGACTGTGCAGTAATATAGTGACCCCTGGTCTTTGAATGAGGCTTCATACTTGCCTCATTAATGCAGAGAAGCAGCAAAATCCATCAAACATATAAGTGGTTATGACTTATTTACTTGGTCTTAAAAGAGAACAAAAAGGCCTTGAGTCTCCTCCTTGTCATTAACCCCCTGCTCAGACAATCAGGGTAGAGACTGAGGATGGAAGGCTGAGGGGTCTCACCAGAGAGCTCAAAGGATGGCCCAGGTCACTGGCAGGGATCACTGCCCCAGCACTACTGCAGCTCCACAGTTTGGGGTGGACCTCCCACAGTGAGAGCTGCCGAGCACTCCCCCGCAACACACACACACACACACACACACACACACACACACACACACACCCTCTCCTGGTGTTAGGAGGAACTGGAGAAAGGACAAAAGAAGCAAGGGAGGAAGAGAAAGGAGGGATGGATGGAGGAACAGGTGAAACAACCAGGACAAACCCTAATGTCCTCAGTGATTCTAAGGGACAAGATCCCAGGTTTGGAATAAAATTCTGCCTCCTTAAGATCATGTTTTCCATGAATTCAACTGTCACCAGATGGATCAGACTGAACAGTTTCAAACCTCGAGGAGGCTCTTACCTTCTAAACAGGGTTGGCTGTTTTCAAGTAAAATCACTAAAAGGGAAGGAGAAAACTCGAAAGAGGTTCCTCCTGGCGCTCAGGTACGTGAACCCCAATATTCCCCCAGTCCTCAAAGAGAGACCTGGAGAAGGAGACTTGCTGAAGCAAAGCCACAGGGTCTCTGAGGTTTCCCTGGCCCCTCGCCCCTGTCCTGCCTGGCTGATGTCAGCATCTCTCTGTGAGGTCACCACCTCCCCACCACCTTTGGCCAATAGTCTGAGGTCCTGCAAAAGGCCTTTGTGATGTCACTGCCACACCCCTCCCTTGCTGGGCTAATGTCCTGCCCCTGGCCAGGCACTTTGGAGGTTTGAGCTACTCCCTGTGGATCACCCCACTCAAGGAGCATTCGTTCTAGGAAGCAAGCCAGCTAGACAGTAAAACATCAGACGCTGCTCCCAATGCTACACTTAGTTTTTCAGAAATTAGTTGACTTGATGGCCAGAAGAGACCATTAGAGCATCTAATCTGACCCCCTGCATATCACAGGCCTCCTGTATGACACAATAGCTTCTTTTGGGGCAAACACATTCCAGAATTCTCCGGTTCTCCATATGAACCCAACAACCAGCACACACAGGTGCAGAAGTGGGCAATCTCTCCTATGGTCACTAGATGGCGATGCAGCCTGGCACTTTCCCATTCATGCGATGATCCGACCTTTTGGTTAACTAATCTGGCCCTGGTCCCAATTCGATGGGATAAAGGGGTTCCTCTCCTTGTGAGCGATCGTTTGATGCAGGATCTTCTGCTGGTGTTATTCCTTGTGGAAAAGTACAAATTGCAAAACTGATGGGAGGGGCCTTCTGAGGTGGTAGGGAGGGTCATGCTGTTACCTGCAATGTACACAGGCCCGCAGCAGGGATGCACCTCGGAATGTGCATAGAAACAGGTTAAAAGTGCATCACAACAGTGAAGCCGTTGTCAAGATGCTATTCTGTGCAGAGGACTTTAAGACAGCCCCTGCTCCTGATCTGAGGCCTGAATTGATTTCAATGGGAATTAGGAACTGAAATCCCTTTAAAAATCTGGCCCTAAGTGATTTGCTCAAGGTCACAAAGGAAGTCTGCAGTGAAGGCAGAACTTAAACTCAGACCCCTCAAGTGTTAGTCGAGTGCGATAACCTCTGGACCATCCTTCCTTTCTCCTGTGTCTGTCTAATGACGTGCTTCTGTCTATCTAACCCCAGATGTAACCATGTCTCTCTCTATCTAGCCCCATAGAAAAATAATCCGTCTGTCTAGTGTCTACCTACTTTTCCATAACTAAGCCAGGAGCTAGACTATTTATAAGAAGTCAATTAAAACCACAAACTAGGAATAAACTCTGATTACGTTCAAGAACCAGCATTCTTGTTGAAATCAGTAAGATTATGTTCACACTGGTTCACTGTATATTAACTGAGGAGATATGAATGAAGAGCAAAGTTAAGCAGCGGGAGCTCTATTAAAACTATGGGTGAAACCCTCATGCCTGCTCTGGCTTCTTGCACAGCCTAAAACTGGAGTTCTGCAGTGGGGAAGCATAATAGTAATAATTCTCTGCTACATTAAAGAGACCTTTAATACCCAATATGTTCTCTCCATTAAGGCACTTCAACACTTCAATGAAGTTATCTTTCAATCTTCTTTTGGTAAGTTAAACAGGTTGAGCTCTTTCAATAGCTCACTAGAAGGCATTTTTCTCCAGCCCTCAGAACATTTGGTGGCTCTTTGCTGCCCCAGCTCCAATTTCACAACTTCTTTTTCAAACGAGGACACCAAAACTGGAGGCTGTATTCCAATATCAGGCTCACTGATGCCGTGTTACCTCCTGTGATGTTATTGACATAAACTGTAACTGTATAGATCACCGTTGTGACCACTATTCTAGATTTGCAGCCAATATTGCATAAAGGTTGTCGTGTAAGGGGTCTATGGAGAGGTTATGATTGGCTGATTAGAATTATGCTCAGGGCCGGCTTTAGGAAGTGCGGGGCCCAATTCGAACAGTTTCGATGGGGCCCCGCCAGGGATGACTAAAACAAAAAAACCACGTTAAAAAAACACGTGGGGCTTGTACTCACCGGGCGGTGCTCCGAGTCTTTGGTGGCACTTCGGTGGTGGGTTCTTCACTCACTCCAGGTCTTCGGCGGCACTGAAGGACCCGCCGCCAAAGTGCCGCCGAAGACTCGGAGTGGGTGAAGGACCCGCCGACGACATGCCCCTGAAGACCCAGAGTGCCGCCGGGTGAGTAAAAATTAAAAAGGCGCCTCTAGCCAGGGAAGGGATTCTTACTGGGTACGGGGCCCTCTTAGGCGTGGGTCCCAATTCGGGGGAATTGGTGGAATAGCCCTAAAGCTGGCCTGCAGCTACGGTTAAAACTCCGCAGTGTTTGTTGGGGCAACTGGAGCCGTGGGACCTACCTGGAGATGCTGAAATCTCACCCTTGTCTCTCTCCTCCTGCCTCTACCTCCGAGCCAGGCACTGGGCAGTTCAGTGGGGAAGGGATGAACTGATGATCATCAGTTTGTTTTATGATGGTGGGGGAGTGGTTTAAACTATTTCCCTCAATCACGCCTCCCTTGCAGGGGCGGCTCTAGGGATTTTGTCGCCCCAAGCACGGCAGGCAGGCTGCCTTCAGCAGCTTGCCTGTGGAGGGTCCACTGAAGCTGTGGGACCAGCGGAGATCCCCCTGGCTTGCTTCCCCAAGCACGCGCTTGGCGTGCTGGGGCCTGGAGCTGCTCCTGCTCCCTTGGCAGCTCAGTCACCATTTTAGATAGAGCACTGCTGTGGTGCCTGGGCACTGGGCCATGCGGGGCCTTTAACACCACAGCCATGGGGAGGGGGGGCTGAGAGGGACCATCGTGCGAGGAACACGAGTCCTTCTACCATCCACCACACCCTAGTTTGGAACTGCTGCTGCCGGCTCACCCCATCTGTGGGGACTTCTATCCCCTCTGCCTCCCTCTAGCTGGGGGTTTTCCCTTCTGCACCTACCTGGCATGGCAGCCCCCGTCTGAACCCCTGATCCTGTCCCAGTTTTGTCCCTCTGCCCATCCCGCCTCCGATTCCCCCTTCAGGGGATTTTCCGACCTTTGATTGCAGGGAGCAGATTCTGATGGCGCGTGAGGGCAGCAGCTTGCAGCTGTTACTGAGCATGTGAGAAGAGCATTAGAAGGAAGACCGGCCAGACTGGGTCAAACCAAAGCTCCATCTAGCCCAGTGTCCTGTCGGCCGATAGCGGCCGGTGCCAGGTGCCCCAGAGGAATGAACAGACAGGAATCATCCAGGAGCCATCCCCTGTCGCCCAATTCCCAGCTTCTGACAGACAGAGGTTAGGGCACCATCCCTGCCCACCCTGGCCAACAGCCATTGATGGACCTGTCCTCCACAGAAACACAGAATCCTAGACAATGAGGGTTGGAAGAGACCCCAGGAGCTCATCTAGCCTAAGCCCCTGCTGAAAGCAGGACCACGAATCTCTCTAGTTTCCTTTTCATCACAGGACCCTGCTCAGGAACAGTGAAGTTGCAAGATCTAACAGGAAACAGCTTCAGAAAGAAGGGCAGCTCCTCTTCCTCCTCCTCCCGTGGGGACAGGCAGCCCCCAACAGCCTCTCTGCCCCGGCCTCCTTCCACCCCGTGCCCCCTGCAGCCGCCCCCCACTTCCCCCATTGCTCCTTTAGCCTCCCCCAACTTCCCCCATTGCTCCTTTAGCCGCCCCCAACGTCCCCCATCGCTCGCTTCAGCCTCCCCCAACTTCCCCATTGCCCCCTTCAGCCTCCCCAACTCCCCCACACTGCCCGGCTCCACCGCTCTCAGGTTCCCTTCCCCACAACCATCTGCTTCCTCACCATGGGGAACAGGAGCAGAAAATGCTTTTGAAAAAACCTTCTGCGTAGTAAAAATAAAACAAGCCAAGCAACCCCCTCCCTGGCTTTGTGCTGGGTGCCCAGCTGTGGGCTTGTGTGTGGGGGGGGAGGCTGTTCTGAGCACACTCCAGTCAGGGAAGGGGCAGAGTTGGCCAAAGGGGCAAGTTGAATCTTTAGCAGAGAATTCCTTTCTCCATTGTGTTAGCTAAGCGTTGCTGTTAAATGTCAGCCGACGAATGCCGCATTTGAAACAATCTGACTCTAACCCCACTGCCATCTCTGTTGCTATAGTTCTCACATCCTCTGCTCTTGTGATGTCACCACATGACATAGTGTCTTATTCTCATAGTGTCCTGTGGGTTAGACAGGAATAAGTTTATGAGGTAAATACTGAAGCATAACTCCATCCCTTCCTCCTTTTGACTTCGGAAAAATAAATCCTGTCGCATCCCTCAGTCCCAACCCAGCCCCACCGGCGCTGCTGCGGCTTGGAGACAGGTGCCCTCTCACCTGGCCCTGAGCTGCTGTGGGGAGAGAGGGCTGGAGGGGGCAGTTCTTTCTCCCTGGGGCAACCTGCTCCCCAATCTCCTCATTCCCAGCCCCACCCCAGAGCCCTCACCCCCTGCACCCCTACCCTCTGCTCCAATGCTGAGACCCTCATCGCTAGCCCCACTCCAGAGCCTGCACCCCCAGCCGGAGCCCTCACATCACTGCGCCCCCCCCCCCCGAGCCTCTCCCACACTCCAAACCTTTCAGCCTCACCCCTGCCACACACCATCCATGTGCAGAATGTATTTTGTATGGAGCGCAATATGCAGGTGATGTGTCACACCTCACCTCCATATTTGTGCCCAAAACAAAATTCATTCCACACATGGACATAACAAATTAGAGGAAACACTGCTCCTGACTTTCAGCCTCTCTCTCACATCTTGAATTTCACACATTGAGTGATCAGAATAAAGTGCCCTCAAGTGAGCTAGAGACCAACAGTGGTTCATAGTAATTATTCAGCAAGTATTTTAGAAGACCTAGGACATTATTGAAAATCATGACCTGCCAAGAGACAATTAATGGAGAGAAGCAGCAAGATTAATTCCATACATTGGATTGGTTGTGACTTATTTGCCTGATTTGAAAAGAGACCAAACTGACCTGAGTCTCCTTGGTGTCGATAGCCCCCTGCTCAGCCAATCAGCACTGAGACTCTGAGTGGCAGGAGGCTGAGGGGTCTCACGGGATGTCCCAAAGGACGGCCCAGGACACCATCAGAGGGGATCACTCTCAGACCCAGACCCACCTCTTGGGGAGGACCTCCCGCAATGAGAGCAATACCCCTCCCCTGCCCGCACTCCAGACCCGTCCCTCCTAGGTAGAGGAGGAAGCTGGAAAAGGGAAAAAAGAAGCAAGAGAAGAGGAGAAAGGAGGGAGGAAAGAGGAAAGGGAAACCAAAACGGACAAACCCCAATGTCCCCAGAGATTCCAATCATCAAAACCTAGGGAGGAAATCAAATTCTGCCACCTGAAGCCAGTGTTTCCTGGGCCTAGAATGCTGCCTGCGCCAGGTGGATCAGACGGAACAGGTTCCAAACCTCTCTGAGCCTCTTACCTTGTCAAAGGGAAGTTTGTTTTCGGCACAATCAGTGGTAGGAAAGGAGAAAACTCCACAGAGGTTCCTCCTCATGCTCACATCTGTGAATCCTAATCCTCTCTCAGCCCTCGAGGAGAGACCTCGCGAAGGAGACTTGCGGCAGCAAAGCCAGGAGGTCTCAGAGACAGACCTGGCCCTGCACCTCTGTCCTGCCCGGCTGATGTCGGGGTCTCTCTGTGAGGTCACCCCCTCCCCACCACCTTTGCCCAATAGGCCGAGTTCCTGCAAAAGGCCTTTGTGATGTCACTGCCACACCCACCCCTCCCCTCAAAGCTGATGTCCTGCCCCTGGCCAGACTCGTTGGGTGTTTGATTTGTTTCCCCTGCATCTGGGGTTGCCAACTTTCTGACCCCACAAAACTGAACACCCTCATCCCGCCCCTTCAGCGAGGTCCTGGCTCGCTCACTTGCAGAGCGGGAGGTTTAGGTTGGACATTAGGAAAAACTTTTTCACTAGGAGGGTGGTGAAGAACTGGAATGGGTTCCCTAGGGAGGTGGTGGAATCTCCTTCCTTAGAGGTTTTTAAGGTCTGGCTTGACAAAGCCCTGACTGGGATGATTTAGTTGGGGTTGGTCCTGCTTTGAGCAGGGGGTTGGACTAGATACCTCCTGAGGTCCCTTCCAATCCTGAGGTTCTATGATTCTATGATCTCCCTCCATCACTTGCTCTCCCCCACGCTCACTCAGTCGCTCGTTTTCACCGGGCTGAGGAGGGCTGGGGAGAGTCCCTTTTCAACTGGGTGTTGTCGGGACAGACCTGGGAAGGAGGCTGCCTGCCAAACACCTTTGAGAGGTGCCGTCCCTCCCTGTCAGAAAATCATCTCCCTCCTTCACTTCAGTGACGGTCTCAATTGTTCCTTATCCCGGCAGAGCCGGAGGATTAAGCAGCAACATCAAACCCCTGTGCAGCTAGCAGGAATGGACACACACACTCCCTTGTATCTCAACAGATATTTAGTTTCACTCTTGGTAAACTACAAGGCTAAAGGGACAGGCGGTGGCACCACATCTAAGGAATGAAACACAACACAATCATCATCGTTATGCCCATCGGTGCCTCTTTATTCTTCCTTTGTCTCTCTCTGACCACCGTCGCCCTCTGTCGGTTCACTGAGAGTTCCACACTCACTGCTTCCGACACACAAAGACTCACACACACATCTTGCATGCAAAACCTCACCAAGGAGTCAGATGCACCTGCTGGTTCCCTGCACCCCTGTTCTACAGAATCCAATCCCAGGGAAAGCTTGTCAGGCCCACAGCTGGTGGGAGTCCTGGGCTGGAGGATTTAACCTACAGTGACGGCACTCGCAGGAAAGATGCTGAACGAGTGCAAGTTAAACATTGGGAGCTCCGCTTCCAGTCCCCTCACAGCTCAGTCCATCTCTCCAGGAAAGGGGCACATCTGAATTCCCAGCTGGCTCAGTCTATCTGCGTAGTTCTTGTTTACACCCAGTCAACTCTGAGGCCTGTTTCGCACCCTGGGTTTGAGGAGACCGTCAGAACCGACTCTCTGCAATAGCAAAAGCAGGAGGCCGTGTTATTTCTCCTGCCCCAGCACAGACAGACAACGAGGAAATGCTCTATGTTGGAGGATGGGGCTCCCTGCCCTTGGCTAAAGATCAGCACCTCCCTTTGCCTTTTGTCACTCCTGAAGCTTTTCTTTCAGCAGCGAGCCCTAGAGCTCAGTTGCTGGAGCGCTGTGTTTGTCACTGACGCTCGGGAGCTCCAACATCACTGGGCTCTTCTACCAGCAAGTCCAACGAAAGGACTGATTTCCTCATGTAGCCTGCTCCGGGACCGTCAAAGGATCTTGTCCCATTCTTCTTCATGGAAGGCCATCTTGTAGCCTGCAACAACATCCATGGTGTGATGGCAGCCCTCAACATCGTTCACAGTCCACATGAGTGGAGACTGTTCGTTGATTCATCGAAGACGAGTCTTAAAGATGTTTTACTGCATAATGGCAATGTTTTGCCATCAATTCCACTTGGTCATGCAGTCCATATGAAGGAAACCTATGACAACATGAAACAACAACATGAAACCTCTCTGAGGCTCTTCTCTGCTCCACAGGGACGTCTGTCTTCTCACTCAATTAGCAGGGGAAAGGGGAAACCCCAAGGAGGCTCCTCCTCGCGCTCACAGGCGTGACCCTGTATTCTCTCTCACTCCTCAAGGAGACCTTGAGAAGGAGACTCCCTGCAGCAAAGCCATTTCCCCCACCCTGCAGCCTCTTTACCTGCCCCTGCTCATAGACTCTCTGTGAGGTCACGCTTCCCAACCTCCTTTGACCAATCAGCCCAGCTCCTGTAAAGGCTAGTGTGATGTCACCGCCCTGGACAGCCCCTTTGCATCTTTGAGCTGCTCCTGCTGTGTCACACCCACACCCCACTCACTCAGTGTTACTTCTGGACACGAAGCAGGTGACACATGAAAACATCAGAGGCTGCTCAATGGCCCATACTTAGTTTTGCAGAGATTTGTAGACATTAAGGCAAGTAAAGACCTTTGGATCATAGAATCATAGGACTGGAAGGACCCCAAGAGGTCATCGAGTCCAGTCGCCTGCACTCAAGGCCAGACTAAGTATTATATAGATCATCTCTGACAGGGCTTTGTCTAACCTGCTCTTAAAAATCTCCAAGGATGGAGATTCAACAACCTCCTAGGCAATTTATTCCACGGCTTAACCACCCTGACTCTTAGCAAGTTTTTCCTAATGTCTAACCTAAACCTCCCTTGCTGTAATTTAAGCCTCTTGATTCTTGTCCTATCATGAGAGGTTAAGGAGAATATTTTTTCTCCCGCCTCCTTGTAATAACCTTTTAGGTACTTGAAAACTGTAATGTCCCCTCTCAGTCTTCTCTTCTCCAGACTTAACAAATCCAATTCTTTCAATCTTCCCTCATAGGTCATGTTACTAGACTTTCATCATTCTTGTTGCTCTTCTCTGGACTTTCTCCAATTTGTCCACATCTTTCCAAAAATGTGATGCCCAGAACTGTACACAAGAATCCAGTTGAGGCCTAATCAGGACGGAGTAGAGTGGAAGAATGACTTCTCGTGTCTTGATTTCAACACTCCTACCAATACATCCCAGAATGATATTGGCTTTTTTGCAACAGCATTACACTGTTGACTCTTATTTAGTTTGTGGTCCACTAGGATCCTTGGATCCTTTTCATAGTGCTCCTTCCTAGGCAGTTATTTCCCATTCTGTATGTGTGCAACTCATTGTTCCTTCCTACGTGGAACACTTTGCATTTCTTCTTATTGAATTTCATCCTATTTACCTCAGACCATTTCTCCAGTTTGTCCAGATCAGTTTGAGAGTTCATCCTATACTCCAAAGCACTGGCAACCCCTCCCACTTCATGTCATCTGCAAACTAGGCCACGATCTAAATCACTGAGGAAGATATTGAACAAAACTGGACCCAGAACTGAGCCCTGTGACACCCCACTCATTATGCCCTTCCAGCCTGACTGCGAACCCCTGATAACTACTCTCGGAGAACAGTTTTCCAACCAGTTATGCACCCACCTTAAAGTAGCTATCAAGGGCTGGTTTGACACGATTTGTTCTTGATAAATCCATGCTGGCTATTGCTTAGCACCTCATAGATTCACAGATTCTACGACTGGAAGGGACCTCGAGAGGTCATCGAGTCCAGTCCCCTGCCCTCATGGCAGGACAAAATACTGTCTAGACCATCCTGCATAGACATTTATCTAACCTATTCTTAAATATCGCCTGAGGTGGAGATTCCACAACCTCCTAGGCCAATTATTCCACTGTTTCATCACCCTGACAGTTAGGAACTTTTCTTAATGTCCAACCTAAACCTCCCTTGCAGCAGTTTAAGCCTATTGCTTCTTGTTCTTTCCTTAGAGGCTACGGTGAACAAGTTTTCTCTCTCCTCCTTAGGACACCCTTTAAGATACCTGAAAACTGCTATCATGTCCCCTCTCAATCTTCTCTTTTCCAAAGTAAACAAACCCAATTCTTGCAGCCTTCCTTCATAGGTCATGTTCTCTAGACCTTTAATCATTCTTGTTGCTCTTCTCTGGATCCTCTCCAATTTCTCCATATCTTTCTTGAAATGCGGTGCCCACAACTGGACACAATACTCCACTTGGGGCCTAACCAGCCCAGAGTAGGGCGGAAGAATGACTTCTCGTGTCTTGCTCACAACACATCTGTTAATGCATCCCAGAATCACGTTTGCTTTTTGCAACAGCATCACACTGTTCACTCACATTTAGCTTGTTTCCACTATAACCCCTAGATCCCTTTCTGCCGTACTCCTTCCTAGACAGTCTCTTCCCATTCTGTAGGTGTGAAACTGATTGTTCCTTCCTAAATGGAGCACTTTGCATTTGTCTTTATTAAACTGCATTCTGTTAACTTCAGACCGCTTCTCCAGTTTGTCCAGATCATTTTTTATTTTGTCGATTTCATCCAAAGCAGTTGCAATCCCTCCCAGTTTGTTATCATCTGCAAACTTCATAAGCGTACTTTCTAGGCCAATATCTAAGTCGTTGATGAAGATATTGAACAGAGCCAGTCCCAAAACAGACCCCTGTGGAACCACACTTGGTCTACCTTTCCAGCAGGATTGGAAACCATTCATAACTACTCTCTGAGTACGGTTATCCAGCCACTTATGCACCTACCTTAGAGTAGCCCCATCTAAATTGTATTTGCCTAGTTCACTGATAAGAATATCATGCGAGACCGTATCAAATGCCTCACTAAACTCTAGGTATACCACATCCTTCGCTTCTCCCTTATCCACAAGACTCGTTATCCTATCAAAGAAATCTCTCAGATTGCTCTGACATGATTTGTTCTTTACAAATCCATGCTGGCTATTCCTATCACCTTACCACCTTCCAAGTGTTTGCAGATGATTTCCTTAATTACTTGCTCCATTCTCTTCCCTGGCACAGAAGTTAAACTAACTGCTCTGTACTTTCCTGGCTTGTTTTATTTCCCTTTTTAGAGATGGGCACTATGTTTGCCCTTTTCCAGTCTTCTGGAATCTCTCCCGTCTCCCATGATTTTCCAAAGAGAATAGCTAGAGGCTCACATACCTCCTCTATCAGCTCCTTGAGTATTCTAGGAGGCATTTCAGCAGGCCCTGGTGACTTGCAGGCATCTAACTTTTCTAAGTGATTTTTAACTTCTTTTTATTTGATCTTCTAAGCCTGCCCTTTCCCATTAGCATTCACTCTCTTAGGTATTCCTTCAGACTTCTCGGTGAAGACCGAAACAAAGAAGTCATTAAGCATCTCTGCCAATTCCAACTTTCCTCTTATTGTTTCTCCCTCCTCACTGAGCAGTGGGCCTACCCTGTCCTTGGTCTTCCTCTTGCTTCTAATGTACTGATAAAAAGTCTTCTTGTTTCCCTTTATTCCCATAGCTAGTTTGAGCTCATATTGTGCCTTTGCCTTTCTAATCTTGCCCCTGCATTCCTGTGTTGTTTGCCTATATTCATCCTTTGTACTCTGTCCTAGTTTCCATTTTTTATATGACTCCTTTTTATTTTTTAGATCATGCAAGATCTCGCGGTTAAGCCAAGCTGGTCTTTTGCCACATTTTTTATCTTTCCTACCCAGCAGAATAGCTTGCTTTTGGGCCCTTAATAGTGTCCCTTTGAAAAAGTGCCAACTCTCCTCAGTTGTTTTCCCCCTCAGTCTTGAGTCCCATGGGACTGGACCTATCAGCTCTCTGAGCTTACCAAAATCCACCTTCCTGAAATCCATTGTCTCTAGTTTGCTGTACTCCCTTCTACCCTTCCTTAGAATTGCAAACTCTAGGATTTCATGATCACTTTCACCCAAGCGGCCTTCTACTTTCAAATTCTCAATGAGTTCCTCCCTATTTGTTAAAATCAACTCTAGAACAGCTTCCCCTCTAGTAGCTTTTTCAACCTTCTGGATGGCCCAGTGGGATCCCAGCTAGGCGGACAGGCTGGAAAATGGATCTTCCAGTCACTCCGTTCCAGGTCTCCCCAGCATTAAGATCAAATTCCCTTCTCCTGCCCCCGCCCCCCGCACATTGGGCTCACCACCAAGAGGTATTGGGGCCTGTCTATATGTGGGGATTCTGCAGCAGCTCCCCAGCATGGCACCCGAGAGGTTGGCCAAGACCTTGTGCAGAGCCTATACCGCAAGGGAGAGCCATGGGTCAGGGGCTACACCTGCCACAGGACAGCAAGGGGTGGGAAGCACTGGTGAGACCCCAAACACATACCCTGGCCTCTCTGATTCATATCCTCCTGCAAGCTTTGTCCCCAACCATTTCTTCTTTCTCTACACGAGACATTTTCACAAATGTCACAATGCCTTGGCACTCAACACCATGAAACAACCCTTTCTCCTCCCAAAGTGCTTTAATGTCCATTCTCTCGCCCAGCCTTGCTCCTGCCAGGCATTACAGACGTGTCTCATTTCCCATTACACAGATTGGGATGCTGAGGTACAGAGAGAGGAAATGACCAATCCCAGCTCACACAGCAAAGTGATGGCACAGCTAGAGAGAAAAGCCAACAGCTCTCACTCTTGCTGTCATCAGCAGACACCAAGACCCCGGGGGAGGGACAGAGGCCAGCAATTGAAGGGATGTGCGTGCAATTTTCATCGACACAGTTTTCTGTTAGAAAATACCAGGAACATTAATCAAGGTTGATTTGTGGAATCATGAATCAATTTGGATGAAAAATCTTTGCAAAAATATTTCGTTTTCCAAACCAAAAGCATCTCCCGTTTGTGGCGTCCCCTTAAACTGTCTCTTCGCACACAAGAGAGACACTTCAATTGGAAACGAGATAAGATGCTTCAGTCAGGGTAAGCAGTTGCTCCCCTTCATAATTGAAAGATCATAAAATGCCAGTAAAATTGACTTTCAGCCCTTACACAGCAGACCCCACTGACGGCATCTCCCCGGGGCCGGGTGGAGCCAGCTCACCTTATCAAACCTTCCCATACCCGGGAACAGGAAAGTGCGAGGCTGCAGCGCCACCTGGTGGCCACAGGACAAATCGCCGGCTGCGGCACCTGTGGGCACTGGGAGTTCGCTTAACATGGAAAGCTGCCTAATGCAAGGTTGGCAAAACGGGGGTCTGCTGCACTACATCATCATCTGCAATGACTCAACCCGATAGGACACCTCCTGTGCTACGCTGCTACTAGTGACCCTCTCAAACAGGTCCCCATGGCTCCCCAGCCTCCCCACCAGGAGGCAGCTAGGAGGCTTGTTACACTGCTCTACAGCCAAAATGCTTCTGAAATTAATATAGTCAAACTTTACTAACTCTGGGTCACTCAGAACGAAAATGATGCTTAAAATTCTTGATTGGCTCTAGTTTTCAAGATATGCTATTGAGTCAGTATTTATGACCCTTGACTTGGGAATGGCGGAGGAGAAGTGAGTTATAAAGGGACGGGATCTCAATTTAAACCAGTAATGACTAAAATCCATCTTTGACTGGATCTATGAATAAATCTATGAATGGGTTTGGACAGTACTTGCTTTTAGGCAAAACAATGAAGGATGCAATCTGAAGCTGGTATTGCCCCATACATGATATGAATTGCATCATGTTATTCCTAGAAGTCATGGATGATGCAATCATAAGGAAGCTGAATCAATTGCCCTATATCAGCTATTTAAATCATACAGTGTCTTGCTCTCTTATTTGTCAGTGTTTGATTTTGCAAAGGGACCCATTTCTCTTTAGCCAAAGTGAGCAGAGATGCCTTGTACTTGTGTGAACAGTGCAGATAACTTCTGCTATGTTTGTGGTGAAGTGACTTTTGCATCACAAAAGTGCAGTAGAACCACTATGGTTAAGAAAGCCTATCACTTTTCTTTTGGCTGCATAATTGGAGATCAGGACAAGAGGTGGGCCCCACACATATGCTACAACACTTGTGCAACAAATCTTCGCCAGTGTTTGAACAGGAAAAGGAAATTTATGCCTTTTGCAGTGCCAATGATGTGGAAGAGCCAACAGATCATACCAGCAATTGTTACTTCTACATGGTGCCTCCAGTTGGGAAAGGTGTGACAAAGAAGAAAAAGTGGACGCTGCATTCTCCTAACATTCCATCAGCTCTATGCCCAGTACCCCACGGAGAAGGACAGCTGGTTGCTGATGCACCACAATCATTCTCACTTGAGTCAGACGAGGAAGAGGAAGAGGACGAAACTTCTGGTCCTGAACCATCAATGTCACAGGACCCACATTTTCTCCCATCCTCCTCCTCTGAACGACACCTCATAACACAAGGTGAAGGGAATGACCTTGTCAGGGATTCGGAACTACCCAAGAGTAAGGCAGAGCTGTTGGGCTCTGCACTACAGCAGTGGAATCTCCTGGCAGGTGATGTTAGGTTTCCATGCTCCCTGGCCGTCAAAGGATCTTGAACCATTCTTCTTCATGGAAGGCCATCTTGTAGCGTTCAACAAAACCGATGGTGTGATGGCAGCCCTCAACATCATTCACAATCCACATGAGTGGAGACTGTTCATTCATTCATCGAAGACGAGTCTTAAAGCTGTTTTACTGCATAATGGCAATGTTTTGCCATCAATTCCACTTGGTCATGCAGTCCATATGAAGAAAACCTATGACAACATGAAAAAACAATATGAAACCTCTCTGATTGGGATCAGTTTATTACCCAGTCTGCTCCTCCCTCCAAGTGGAGAGGATCATGCACCAGTCTCTGGTCCTGAGCAGGTGCCCCAAGCACATCTAGCAAAACACAGAGTTTTAGGGGGAAATAGAACACACATTGATTAACTACGCAAAGATAGGCTTGAAGGGATTGTATGCAATGAGCGTACAGCTCAATGCAGGTTAGCCAAGAACTGAACCAAAAGAACCCTCTGCTTTGGCCTCAGCAGCAGATCTGGGGTGGTGAGAGCTGCAGCTACAAACTCACTTTCCTGCTCAGCCCCAGCTCTTTCCCCCAGGTCTCTCCCCTTGCCGGCAGGCTCCGGCTCAGGGGCTGGCTCCAGCCACCGCAAAGAGTCCGAACCCTCCCTGCCCCCCAGAGCTGGGCACAAAGGGGGCTAATGCAGATCTCTCCCCCATACAGACCCGGCTGGGGCAGCAGCAGCAGCAGCCCAGGCACCCACCCGCCCCCCCGCAGCCCCCACCCTCCAAAAGCCCTTCACCACACACACCCGCCGGCCTCACAGCTCCTCCCCACCCTCCCATGGTCTCATGGTCTCATAGACTCTAAGGTCAGAAGGGACCATAATGATCATCTAGTCCCACCTCCTTCACAATGCAGGCCACACAAACTCACCCATCCACTTCTAGATCAAACCCCTAACCTATGTCTCACTTACTGAACTCCTCAAATTGTGCTTCGAAGACCTCAAGCTGCAGAGAATCCTCCAGCAAGTGACCAGTGCCCCATGCTGCAGAGGAAGGCGAGAAACCTCCAGGGCCTCTGCCAATCTGCCCTGGAGGAAAATTCCTTCCTGACCCCAAAGATGCTGATCACTTAAACCCTGAGCATGTGGGCAAGACTCACCAGCCAGCACCCACGAGAGAATTCTCTGCAGGAACTCACATCCCCACCCATCTAACATCCCATCCAGACCACTGGGCATACTTACCTGCTGAGAATCAAAGATCAATTGCCAAATTCATTGCCAAAATTAGCCTATCCCATCATACCATCCCTCCATAAACGCATTAAGCTTATTCTTGAAGCCAGATATGGCTTTTGTCCCCATTACTCCTTGGAAGGCAAGTCTAAACTCCTAGTGTCCACTTGATAGCCACTGGTTCTTCTTCTTCTGCACATCATCACTCGTGGAGAACAAGGTCCTGCAAATCTACAGTCGTACTCTATCTTTGTTTCAAGAATAAAAACAAACTAGCGCCTCAGAGGACTGGAACAGATTTCAGCTGATGGACAGCTTTGCTCAGTGTTTGTACATTTTAACAGGAAAATGTTGAATGGTGAAATTAATTTCACCTCCCCATTCAGCGGAACTCCTGAACATACAGGAGATGGATATGAAAATATAGATCAATTAAAAGGGGGACATGTAAGAGAGCAGCTGGACTTGAACCAGAAACCTCTCGATCTGCCATCAAATGCACCACCACTGAGTTCCCTGAGGCAGCTGAGTGTTGGAGCCAGTGATCTTGAAGAGTATGAAGGGGACACTTATTTCAAGAGCTTCTCTTCCATTCCCAGACATGAGTGGTTTTAAAAATGGAGTTTCATTACATTTTCTATGTGCATGTAAACACCACAGCTTGCACAATCCCACAACTGCTCAGTCTCACCAGAGCACAATAACTTTGGAGGCCCCACACCCAGCTACCCAGCTCTGCGGCCTTTAACCTCTTCAGCAGTTCTCCAATGCCTTAAAGCCACAGGGCACAGCATGGAATTTGACCCCATTAATCCTAAATCAATTTGGATGAAAAATCTTTGCAAAAATATTTTGTTTCCAAACCAAAAGCATCTCCTGTTTGTGGCGTCCTTAAACTGTCTCTTCGCACACAAAGAGAGACACTTAATTTGGAAACGAGATAAGATGCTTCAGTCAGGGTAAGCAGTTGCTCCCCTTCATGATTGAAAGATCATAAAATGCCAGTCAAATTGACTTTCAGCCCTTACACAGCAGACCCCACTGGCGGCATCTCCCGGGGCCGGGTGGAGCCAGCTCACCTTATCAAACCTTCCCATACCGGGGAACAGGAAAGTGCGAGGCTGCAGCGCCACCTGGCAGCCACAGGACAAATTGCCGGCTGCTGCACCTGTGGGCACTGGGAGTTCGCTTAACATGGAAAGCTGCCTAATGCAAGGTTGGCAAAACGGGGGTCTGCTGCACTACATCATCATCTGCAATGACTCAACCCGATAGGACACCTCCTGTGCTACGCTGCTACTAGTGACCCTCTCAAACAGGTCCCCACAGCTCCCCAGCCTCCCCCCACCAGGAGGCAGCTAGGAGAGGCTTGTTACACTGCTCTACAGCCAAAATGCTTCTGAAATAAATGGAGTCCAACTTCACTAATTCTGGGTCACTGAGAACGAAAATGATTCTTAAAATTCTTGATTGGCTCTAGTTTTCAAGATATGCTATTGGGTCAGTATTTATGACCCTTGACTTGGGAATGGCGGAGGAGAAGTGAGTTATAAAGGGACGGGACCTCAGTTTAAACCAGTAATGACTGAAATCCATCTTTGACTGGACCTATGAATAAATCTATGAATGGGTTTGGACAGTACTTGCTTTTTAGGCAAAACAATGAAGGATACAATCTGATGCTGGTATTGCATCATACATGATATGAATTGCATCATGTTATTCCTAGAAGTCATGGATGATGCAATCATAATGAAGCTGAACCAATTGCCCTTTATCAGCTCTAGAAATCATACAGTGTCGTGCTGTCTTATTTGTCAGTGTTTGATTGTGCACGGGGACCCTTTTCTTTTTAGCCAAAGTGAGCAGAGATGCCTCGTACTTGTGTGAACAGTGCAGATAACTTCTGCTATGTTTGTGGTGAAGTGACTTTTGCATCACAAAAGTGCAGTAGAACCACTATGGTTAAGAAAGCCTATCACTTTTCTTTTGGCTGCAAAATTGGAGATCAGGACAAGAGGTGGGCCCCACACTTATGCTGCAACACTTGTGCAACAAATCTTCGCCAGTGGTTGAACAGGAAAAGGAAATCTATGCCTTTTGCAGTGCCAATGATGTGGAGAGCCAACAGATCATACCAGCAAATGTTACTTCTACATGGTGCCTCCAGTTGGGAAAGGAGTGACAAAGAAGAAAACGTGGATGCTGCATTATCCAAACATTCCATCAGCTCTATGCCCAGTACCCCACGGAGAAGGACTGACACTTCCTGATGCACCAGAATCATTCTCACTTGAGTCAGACGAGGAAGAGGAAGAGGACGAAACTTCTGGTCCTGAACCATCAATGTCACAGGACCCACATTTTCTCCCATCCTTCTCCTCTGAACCACACCTCAAAACACAAGGTGAAGGGAATGACCTTGTCAGGGATTCGGAACTACCCAAGAGTAAAGCAGAGCTGTTGGGCTCCACACTACAGCAGTGGACTCTCCTGGCAGGTGATGTTAGGGTTTCCATGCTCCGTGACCGTCAAAAGGATCTAGTCCCATCTTCTTCACGGAAGGCCATCTTGTATCGTGTAACAACATTGATGGTGTGATGGCAGCCCTCAACATCATTCACAATGCACATGAGTGGAGACTGTTCATTGATTCATCGAAGACGAGCCTTAAAGCTGTTTTATTGTATAATGGCAATGTTTTGCCATCAATTCCACTTGGTCATGCAGTCCATATGAAGGAAACCTAGGACAACATGAAACAACTTTTGAGGTGCATAAAGCAGCTTTGTGGCGATTTGAAGGTTCTTGCTCTCTTGCTTGGTCTGCAGACTGGATACACAAAGTACTGCTGTTTTCTCTGCGAATGGGATAGTCGTGCAACAGATTCCCACTACATCAAGAAAGGTTGGCCACTCCGACAGTCATTGGAGCCTGGGAGGAACAGTGTTCAGCATGCACCACTTGTTGAATCAAGGAAGATTTTGTTAACACCCTTACACATAAAGCTGGGGCTGATGAAGAACTTTGTCAAAGCCATTGACAAAACACAAGCAGCTTTCAAGTACCTCCGTGGAAAATTCCCAAGGTTAAGTGAAGCTAAGATAAAGGAAGGTGACTTTGTTGGTCCTCAGATTCATGAACTTCGAGATGATGCATTTGACCATGCACTGCGTGGCAAGGAAAAGACGGCATGAAAAGCCTTCCACTTAGTGGCAATACATTTTCTCGGAAACAACAAGGCAGACAACTACAGGTTGTTGGTGGAAAACCTCCTCAAGGCTTACAAAAGCCTTGGTTGCAACATGTCACTAAAGAGACATTTTTTGCACTCTCATCTAGATTTTTTTCCACCGAACTGCGGAGCAGTGGTGACGAGCACAGTGAGCGATTTCACCAGGACATTGCAACAATGGAGAACCGCTATCAGGTCAATTGGAGCCCATCAATGCTGGCAGACTATTGCTGGACAGTGACAGGAGATGCTCCATTTAATGAATACAAGAGACAAGCCAAGAAGTGCCGAGTAGAGACTGAATAGGACTAAACTATGTACAGAATAGTATTTGCCTTTTGTTTCATAATACATTTTAGCTAGATAACCCTTTTGCTGATTTTTAAATTGTTACATAAACAGGAGAGGTGAAATACTATCATGTAAAGCGACCATAAACACAAAAAAAGACCTAGGTTTAAAATTGATGATTAAAACTCTGCTATCTACACAATATACATAGACATAAAATGTAAAAACTTAAATATCTTAGAAACAGAAGCCAATCAGTTGTTTTGTCATATTTGAATTGAGCACATCAAAATACATTCTAAATAGCACATTTGATCTCTGAAGCAGACGACCTCTGAAAAATTGTAGCCCAGTGTAAGCCAAGCAACCCCCTCCCTTGCTTTGTGCTGGGTGCCCAGCTGTGGGCTTGTGTGTGTGTGTGTGTTGGAGGGGGGGGGGTGTTGTGAGCACACTCCAGTCAGGGAAGGGGTGGAGTTGTCCAAAGGGGCAGGTTGAATCTTTAGCAGAGAATTCCTTTCTCCTTTGTGTTAGCTAAGCGTTGCTGTTAAATGTCAGTCGACGGATGCAGCATTTGAAACAATCTGACTCTAACCCCCCTCCCATCTCTGTTGCTGTAGTTCTCACACCCTCTGCTCTTGTCATGTCACCACAAAGCATGGTGTCTTATTCCCATAGCGTCCTGTAGGTTAGACAGGACTTAAGTTTAGAAGGGGAAAACTGAAGCATAACTTCCCAAACCCCTCATTCCCAGCCCCAACCCAGAGCCCGCATCCCTGGCAGAGCCCTCACACCCCTGCACCCCAACCCTTTACTCCAGCTCTCAGCCTCTCATCCCCAACCCCACCCCACACACTGCTCCCCCAGACAGAGCCCTTTCACCCCACCCTCTGCTCTACCTCAGACCCCTCCACTCTCCTAAGCCTTCAGCCTCACCCCGCCACACGATCCATCTGCAGAATGAAGTTTGGAATGAGCACCAATAGACAGGTGAGGTGTCACACCTCACCTCCGTATTGGTGCACTCAGCAAAATTCATTCCGCACATGGACATAGCAAATTAGAGGAAACACTGCTCCTGACATTCAAACTCTCTCTCAGATCTTGAATTTCATACATTGACTCATCAGAAGAAAGTGCTCTCAAGTGAGCTACAGACCAACAGTGGTTCAGTGGAATTATTCAGCAAGTATTTTAGAAGACCTAGAACATTAGAGGAAATCATCACCTGCTAAGAGACAATTAATGGAGAGAAGCAGCAAGATTAATCCCGTACATTGGATCGGCTGTGACTTCTTTGCCTGATTTGAAAAAAGACCAAAAGGACCTGAGTCTCCTCACTCTCAATAGCCCCCTGCTCGGCCAATCACCACTGAGACTCTGAGGGCAGGAGGCTGAGGGTCTCACCAGATGTCCCAAAGGACGGCCCAGGTCACCATCACAGGGATCACTCTCAGATCCAGCCCCACCTCTTGGTGAGGACCGCTGCAATGAGAGCAATACCCCTCCCCTGCCGCACTCCACACACATCCCTCTTCGGTAGAGGGAGGGAAGCTGGGAAAAGGGAAAAAAGAAGCAAGAGGAGAGGGGAAAGGAGGGAGGAAAGAGGAAAGAGAAACCAAAAGGACAAACCCCAATGTCCCCAGGGATTCCAACCATCAAAACCTAGGAGGAAATCAAATTCTGCCACCTGAAGCCAGCGCTGTCTGTGCCTAGAATGCTGCCTGCGCCAGGTGGATCAGACTGAACAGGTTCCAAACGTCTCTGAGCCTCTTACCTTCTCAAAGGGAAGTTTTTTTTCAGCACAATCCATGGTAGGAAAGGAGAAAACTCCAGTGTTTCCTCCTCATGCTCACATCCATGAATCTGAATTCTCTCTCAGCCCTCGAGGAGAGACCTCCCGAAGGAGACTTGCGGCAGCAGAGCCGGGGGCTCTCAGAGACAGACCTGGCCCTGCACCTCTGTCCTGCCCGGCTGATGTCGGGGTCTCTCTCTCTCTGAGGTCACCCCCTCCCCACCACCTTTGCCCAATAGGCCGCGGTCCTGCAAAAGGCCTTTGTGATGTCACTGCCACACCCACCCCTCCCCTCAAAGCTGATGTCCTGCCCCTGGCCAGACTCATTGGGTGTTTGAGTTGTTTTCCCTGGATCTGGGGTTGCCAACTTTCTGACCCAACAAAACTGAACACCCTCATCCCGCCCCTTCGCAGAGGTCCCGGCCCGCTCAATCCATCTCCCTCCGTCGCTCGCTCTCCCCCACGCTCACTCACTCGCTCCTTTTCATCGGGCTGAGGAGTGCTGGGAGGTCCCTTTCAACTGGGTGTTGTTGGGACAGACCTGGGAAGGAGGCTGCCTGCCAAACACCTTTGAGAGGTGCCGTCCCTCCCTGTCAGAAAATCATCTCCCTCCTTCACTTCAGTGACGGCCTCAATTGTTCCTTATCCCAGCAGTGAGGGGTATGGGGTTGTTAAGGTAGACAATTGGGGAGGGGTTTCTTTTTTGGTGAACAGTAAGGGGGTTTCAATAGTGGGGTACAACACAGTAGGATACAATACAGTGGGTAATCAGTTAACACTGAGGTATAAATGTAACAGGTAGCTAGCGATTTCTATGTAAAAAGGTGTGTCACAGCAGCATATAACCAACTAACAGTTATGGGTAAAATGTGTTAAATAACAAACAATTTCAGGTAAAAATGTGTCACAGTGGTGTAAATGTAGAATGTGAGGGTATCAGAGTGGATGAAAGTAACAATTGTGGTTTTATGATATAGATTTAAACTTAGTGAGACAGTACAAAAAGGATGCAAGCTTAAGCAGCAGTGAGTGTGTAACTAGGTAAAAATACACAGAGAAGCTGGGCGGGGATGTTTGCAGTGGGAAGACAGACAATTACAATTATACAGAACACAGCAAAATCTGATCTATGAGCTAACTTAACCAAGACTACACAAATTAAAACACAATGCAACAATTCTCTAAGCCTAACTTACAAAGTATAATGCTAAACTTAACTTAATGGGTGCACCTTATGCTGAGGATAGTTCCAGAGGGCTGAGTGGTGTGTGTCAGGACACAGCTCCAAGAGGGGGCAGTGACTGCAGCAGTGGATACAGCTGAAAACAGTCAAGGCAAAGCCCACAGGAGCAGAACTTAGCAGCAGCACAAACTTATTTTCAGTGGCAGAGTGCCACGGGGTTTAGAGAGAGGTTTTAAAACACAGACCAAGGTTTAGCTTGAGTCTGTGTGCTGAGAGACAGAGCCAGCAGCCAGGATGCGGGGGTTGTTTGTAAGAGAGGTTTTAGGACACAGACCAAGGTTTAGCTTGAGTCTGTGTGCTGAGAAGACAGAGCCAGCAGCTAAAATAATAAAATAAAAGTATAGAAAGTCTCACAGAGGATTCTTACCATCCCCAAGGCAGCAGCAGAGGCAGAAACAGCAAGCACATCAGAAGGCTCGGTACAGTCTTGATAATCAGGAGATCTCTCAGGCAGCAATTTGTTCTTCGTGGGGGGGGGTTTAAAAACGGGGATACGCTCAAAAATAAAACGAGAGCAGAGAAAGGACCCCCAGAACCCCTGGTTGATCAGACCAGGCAGCAATGCAAGAACCTTTCTGAAGTCTGTTCAAAAAATGTCTGTTTTTAAAGGCAAACCCTGGCAGCTTCCGCCAGTTACTCTGATTGGCTCCCCTCTTACAGGGAGGAGGAGGCAGAGAAAAAACTGCAGGCAGCCACAGAGGCATGTTTGGACTAGCCCTGAGCCCAGAGGTATGACTCATGCCCAGGATCCTAAAAACACAATAGGTCTTGCAGCTCTGGACAGTGGCCACCCTACACCAAGCCCAGGTTTTAACAAGGTGATACCAGGACTAACCCTTTGAACAGGGCAGTGGTCCCACTTAGCATAAGTGGCCATCCCTTTGAGAAGGGCAATGGCTCTGGTTAGACAACAGGGGCCCTCCCTTTGAGAAGGGCAGAGGCCCTGGTAAACAACTTAACAGCCAGGGAGGGGCGGCCATAGAGGAGAACAAGAACAAAATGGAGTAAGGGGACAGCTTTAAGAAACAAAATGGAGCTGTAACAGACAGGATATATTACAGGGGTAACAGTGTAATGGAGGACATGGCAGGGGCAGTGGCAACAAGGTGCCTTTGGTACTTGTCATTTAAAATCCAATTAGGGAGGGCAATACATGCTGAAGGATTTATCAAAACACAGGGCACAGCCTGTAAAATAAACCCCAACATCCAATCAATACCACATTCCCAAGCATGGGTCCCACAAATTTCTTCCTGCTAGTGTATAATTCTTTGTTTCTCCACCAGGCTGAGTTCTTAATGTCCTTTCTAGTCAGGAATTCCTGGACTTTGGCAATTTCGGTGGAGCAAGTGTCCCTTCTTTTCCCGAAACAATCGTGGTAGGGCATCCTACAGGGAGAGGTTACCAGCACATCACCCTGTCATGGTTTTGCTTCTTGAAGAAAAATCCAAAGGCACAGTAGGTCTGTCAGTGGACAAGGGAGAGGTTACTAGCACTTCACCTTGTCCTTTTCCCTGCTGTCCAGAAGGCACAGCAAAGCTAGAAGGAGAAATAGGCCAATCATCAGTAGGAGAATCCTCCCAAGGTGGAGGGGTCTTTTTGCAGTGAGAATCATGGGTCCAGGCAGGTAGTCCTTGGCACTTCATGGAAGTGTTGGTGGTTAACAGGACTCAGAAAGGGCCTTTCCAGTGTGGAGCCAGAGCAGTCTTTCGCTGATGGACCTTTACATAGATCCAGGCTCCTGGTTCCAAGGAGTGGCAGGGCTGCTAGGGTCTTTGGGCAGCGCTTCTTTACTTGTGAGAAAAGAAACCTAACTCATTTCATTGATGCCTGGCAGTGTTTTGCAGATCTCATAGCTGCTTGGGCACATTCAAGCCCCCCCTTTTCTTGGTTTTCAGCTAAGTCTTAGCTGCGAGCAGTGTCCTTGAATGGGGCCAATGTCTTATCTTTAGACTGAGCATACTAGCTATTTTTTCCCCCAGTTAATTCATTCTGTTCTAATTCCTTCTCCCCTTCTTGGCTTCTTTTAACCTACAAAGGAAACTTCCACTCTTCACTCATACACCTTTTCCCAACAATGAACACATAAACATTGCCACTATACAGTACATTAGTCTTATTATTCAATGTATGCCACATATACCCTTCCAGTAAAATAACTTTATTACAGAGCTTTGGAGCAACAAGCCAGGACAAGCACACCCACTTTGAGAGTCCACTCAGTACAACCTCTTGTGTCCAATGGCTTCCCACCCTCCCCAGCCCTCTGGCTAGAAATCTGAGGTAGCCAGAAGGATCCCATGTGCAATATGGGGAGTGGGTTAACTTTTCATGTCCTTGCTTCCAACGACTGTTGGTATGCAAATTTTAACAAGAATTTTTCCAGTTAAAAGATCTGGCCAATGAAGTTTCTTTTTCTTACTTAAGTAAATGTATTAGACTTTAGTATATCACGTTCTCCTGATTTATCCAAACACTTTGTATTCCAAAACTCCACCAGAGAGGTCCTTTGCCTGTCCCAAGTCAGGGTAAAGGAGGAGGGTTGGGCGTGGGGCTAGCAACTCCACCCTGTAAAAATCAGCTTGCTACAGAAACGCCAACAATAGAGTTAACAGAGACTTTTAGCCTGGAAAAAGAAGGGTCTTCAACTCGAAGATGCATGACGCTGGGTGGTGAAAGCCGCGAGGAAGCCACTAAGCCGATCACCCTTCTTGCAGCCAGGAGGATTACCATCGGCACATGGAATGTGAGGACCATGTACGAGTCAGGAAAGACGGCGCAGGTTGCAGCAGAGATGAGGAGCAACAACCTGACCCTACTAGGCATTAGCGAGACAAGATGGACACAAGCTGGACAGAGACGACTGTTGACAGGAGAGCTGTTGCTGTATTCAGGACATGAAGAGAGCGCGCACACTACACACAGGGAGTAGGCTTCATGTTGTCCAAGCAGGCACAGAGAGCACTGATTGGTTGGGAGGCACATGGTCCCAGGATCATCACAGCATCCTTCAGAACTAAAATGAAGAGGATTAAGATGAATGTTGTTCAGTGCTACGCTCCAACCAATGACAGTGAAGAGGAGGACAAAGACTACTTTTACAACAGACTCCAGAAAATATTAGAGACTCTCCCAGACAAAGACATTACCATCCTTATGGGAGACTTTAATGCCAAAATTGGACCTGATAACACCGGATACGAACAAGTCATGGGGACCCATGCTCTGGGAGAGATGAGTGAGAATGGAGAGAGATTTGTGGATCTGTGTGCACTTAACAATCTGGTCATAGGAGGCAGCATCTTTCCTCACAAGTGGATCCACAAGAGTACCTGGGTATCGCCAGCAGGCATGACAGAAAACCAGATCGACCATGTCTGCATTAGCAAGAAGTTCAGAAGATCCTTGCAGGACGTTAGAGTTAGAAGAGGAGCAGACGTGGCGTCCGACCATCACTTAGTGGTGGCCAGATTGAAGCTGAAGCTGAAGAAGAACTGGATAGACGCGTCAGACAGAAGAGCGAAGTACAACGTCAACCTTCTGAAGGACCATAAGACCAAGGAAGATTTTGGATTGACGCTGAAGAATAAGTTTTCAGTACTACAGGATCGGTCTGAGGAAGAGGAAGACAGTGTACTCAACAGATGGCAGAAAGTGAGAGACACACTTAGGTCAGCATGCCAGGAAGTGCTTGGAATTAAGAAACACCAGCAGAAAGAGTGGATCACAGCAGAGTCCTTGACAAAGATAGAAGACAGAAAGAAGAAGAAGGCAGCAGTCAACAACAGCAGGACTAGAGCAGCAAAGGCCAAAACTCAAAAAGAGTATGCTGAAGCCCACAGAGCAGTGAAGAGGAATATTAGGAAGGACAAGAGAGATTATGTGGATGGACTGGCAGCAGAAGCAGAGCAGGCAGCATACAGCGGTAACATGAAACAGCTGTTCGATACTACCAAGCGACTGTCTGGAAAGTTCAGCAAGCCAGAACGTCCCGTTAAAGACAAGCAGGGAAAGTCTATAACAGGAATAGAACTACAGATGAACAGATGGGCGGAGCACTTTGAGGAACTCCTGAACAGACCAGCACCACCAAATCCACCAGACATCGACCCAGCCAACGAGGACCTCCCAATCAATTGCGATAAACCAACCAGAGACGAGATCAGAAAAGCCATCACCATGATGAAGAACAGGAAGGCGGCTGGACCTGACGATATCCCAGCAGAGGCCCTGAAAGCAGACCTGGATGCCTCAGTGGAAATGCTGTACCCCTCTTTGAGAAAATATGGGAAGAAGAAGTGATTCCGGCTGACTGGAAAGAGGATATCTCATCAAAATCCCCAAGAAAGGAGACCTCAGCAACTGTGCCAACTATAGAGGAATCACACTCCTGTCGGTGCCAGGAAGGTCTTCAACCGAGTCCTCTTAGAGAGAATGAAGGATGCCGTCGATCCACAGCTACGAGATGAACAGGCAGGTTTCGGAAGAACAGATCATGCACGGACCAGATAGCAACGCTCCGCATCATAGTCGAGCAGTCTATGGGTGGAACTCCTCGTTGTACATCAACTTTGTTGACTATGAGAAAGCATTCGATAGCGTGGATCGAGAGACCCTCTGGAAGCTCCTTCGGCACTATGGCATCCCAGCAAAGGTGGTCAACCTGATCAAGAATTCATACGACGGCATACACTGTAGAGTGATCCATGGAGGGCAGCTCACAAACAGCTTCCAGGTGCAAACCGGAGTCAGACAAGGATGCTTGTTGTCACCACTTCTCTTTCTTCTCGTCATCGATTGGATTATGAAGACATCCACTTACAAGCGTAGGAATGGAATCCAATGGTCATTGTGGACCCAGCTTGATGACCTGGACTTTGCCGACGACCTTGCACTCCTTTCGCACAGTAAACAGCAGATGCAAGAGAAGACCAACGTAGTGGCAGCCACGTCATCACAGGTTGGCCTCAACATCCACAAGGACAAGACCAAGATCCTTAGGATCAATTCCATCAGCAACGACCCAGTCACACTGAATGGAAGCCCCCTGGAAGAAGTACAGTCCTTCACCTACCTAGGTAGCATCATCGACCAGCAGGGTGGCACAGCCGCAGACATCAAAGTAAGGATTGGTAAGGCAAGAGCAGCCTTCTTACAGCTCAAGAACATCTGGAGCTCCAGAGAGCTGTCTTTGGCAATAAAGATTCGACTGTTCAACTCCAACGTGAAATCAGTCTTACTGTATGGAGCTGAAACCTGGAGGACAACCAAAACAACCACCAGGAAGATCCAGACCTTCATTAATAGCTGCCTCAGAAGGATTCTCCAGATCCGCTGGCCAGACCCCATCAGTAACATCCACCTCTTGGAGAGGACCCATCAACTCCCAGCAGAGGAAGAAATTAGAAGGAGAAGGTGGGGCTGGATAGGACATACACTACACAAGCAGCCAACCAACATCACCAGACAGGCACTGCAGTGGAACCCCCAAGGCAAGCGGAAAAGAGGCCGCCCAAGAAATACCTGGCGACGCGACCTTCAGGTTGATAGCAAAAAATGGGCTATACCTGGAACCAGCTAGAGCGAATGGCCCAGGATAGAAGACTATGGAGATCTGTTGTTGGCGGCCCATCACCCGGTTGGGGTGCCGGGCATGAATGAATGAATGAATTTGTATTCCAAGTTGAATAAAACAAGTATCTGCTTTTTTTTTATTTAACCCTCCTGTTTGATTTTAAACTAGACTATTTGATGAAAATATTAAACACAGCAATTCTGGCCACGAGACAAACCCCACAAGACAGGACATAGAACACAGAACATAATTCCTATTGTGCCAGTAAATGCATGGTACGTTGAATGCTGTTCAGCTGGCAGCAGTTTTCTCTGATTATCTGAAAGACAAAAAAAACAGAGGTCTACCCTTCTGGGCAGTCAGTCATTGCTTAAAAGATACAAATACCCTTGTTGATTTCAGGCAAAGAGGAATTACCCTGTATTTTCTTGTATATGTTTCATAGGCAGCCCAGGTTTCAGTGGCTTCTACCTTATCAGTTAGCTAATTTGCATTAATGGAGATGCTTTCTGGCTTGCTTCTGGATCCAAAGCTATTCACAGCTTAAAGATTCTTACCTTAAAGGGACATAATTAACTTTACCAGAATTTTGATTGCTTTTTACTTTTAACTCCTGCTTTCAAACACTGAAAGAAAATATCACTACTTATAGTGGCCCCTTAGAGCCTAATAGGGTTTTAATTACATAGCACTATATACATTTCTTTAGCTAATTCGACTACATTGTTCATAGCCAAATAATTGCAATCAAATAATTTCTTGCCTGGATTTATTTACAAACATTTCAAAGACACCAAGAACTTTCCTCTTTAGCATTTTTACAAAGTTCAACTGCTGTTCCTCTAGCAACTACAGAGTTAACTTCTCACTTCTTCCTTAAATCACTTGCTTGTCTCCCAACAGCCAATTTTATCAACTCACATCACCATTTCAAGTATCATTTTCAAGTATTTCTCTTCCATTTTGGTGGCAAAGCCCACCAAACATCTCGATGAGATGGACGTGTTCCCAGGAATGTCTCAATTACAAAGAATCAACATTTCCCAGCTGAAATAAATGTTCTGCTGGAAAACTTTCTTCTTTTTTCTTTCGAAAGGACTTTTGGCTTCAAATTTTATTTTATTTTTAGACTGTGGCTTTTATGTTTTGTGGCACACAAGCAGACAAGTTAGAGAAAATATAAAATACTGTTGCTGAAAGTTTGCAATATCTTGTCAATTTGTTTATTAAGACCAGAACAACAGTACATAGGAACCCCAAAATCAGAGGAGAGAACATAGGCTACTGTCTATAACAGAGAGGCACAACTCACTGGGTACCTGCTGATTGACTGCTGCTAAGTCCCAATTTTGTTCTGCCTTACTGAGCTGCCTAGCATGCAAGCACTTACAGAAACCCTTCCCAACATGTAAAGTCACAGTATTCAATTTTAACACAACTGCAAATACACCAGAGCATCAATGGAATAAAATTGTCAGACACATAGAAAAACATAAACTCTTGAGCAATAGTCAACATGGTTTCTGTAAAGGGAAATCGTGTCTTACTAATCTATTAGAGTTCTTTGAAGGGGTCAACAAATGTGGACAAGGGGGATCAGGTGGACATAGTGTACTTAGATTTCCAGAAAGCCTTTGACAAGGTCCCTCACCAAAGGCTCTTATGTAAATTAAGCTGTCATGGGATAAAAGGAAAGGTCCTTTCATGGATTGAGAGCTAGGTAATAATTGGAGATATACCAATCTCCTAGAACTGGAAGGGACCTTGAAAGGTCATCAAGTCCAGCCCCCTGCCTTCACTAGCAGGACCAATTTTTGCCCTAGATTCCTAAGTGGCCTCCTCAAGGATTGAACTCACAACCCTGAGTTTAGCAGGCCAATGCTCAAACCACAGAGCTATCCCTCCCCTGGTTAAAGGACAGGGAACAAAGGGTAGGAATTAATGGTCAATTCTCAGAATGGAGAGGGTAACTAGTGGTGTTCCCCAAGGGTCAGTCCTAGGACCAATCCTATTCAATTTATTCATAAATGATCTGGAGAAAGGGGTAAACAGTGAGGTGGCAAAGTTTGCAGATGATACTAAACTACTCAAGATAGTTAAGACCAAAGCAGATTGTGAAGAACTTCAAAAAGATCTCACAAAACTAAGTGATTGGGCAACAAAATGGCAAATGAAATTTAATGTGGATAAATGTAAAGTAATGCACATTGGAAAAAATAACCCCAACTATACATACAACATGATGGGGGCTAAATTAGCTACAACGAGTCAGGAAAAGATCTTGGAGTTATCGTGGATAGTTCTCTGAAGATGTCCACGCAGTGTGCAGAGGCGGTCAAAAAGCAAACAGGATGTTAGGAATCATTAAAAGGGGATAGAGAATAAGACTGAGAATATATTATTGCCCTTATATAAATCCATGGTACGCCCACACCTCGAATACTGTGTACAGATGTGGTCTCCTCACCTCAAAAAAGATATTCTAGCACTAGAAAGGTTCAGAAAAGAGCAACTAAAATGATTAGGGGTTTAGAGAGGGTCCCATATGAGGAAAGATTAAAGAGGCTAGGACTCTTCAGTTTGGAAAAGAGAAGACTAAGGGGGGACATGATAGAGTTATATAAAATCATGAGTGATGTTGAGAAAGTGGATAAGGAAAAGTTATTTACTTATTCCCATAATACAAGAACTAGGGGGTCACCAAATGAAATTAATAGGCAGCAGGTTTAAAACAAATAAAAGGAAGTTCTTCTTCACGCAGTGTACAGTCAACTTGTGGAACTCCTTACCTGAGGAGGTTGTGAAGGCTAGGACTATAACAATGTTTAAAGGGGACGGTATAAATTCATGGTGGCTAAGTCCATAAATGGCTATTAGCCAGGATGGGTAAGAATGGTGTCCCTAGCCTCTGTTCGTCAGAGGATGGAGATGGATGGCAGGAGAGAGATCACTTGATCATTGCCTGTTAGGTTGACTCCCTCAGGGGCACCTGGCATTGGCCACTGTTGGTAGACAGATACTGGGCTAGATGGACCTTTGGTCTGATCCGGTATGGCCTTTCTTATGTTCTTAACATTTTCTGTTGTACAAGGTCTCTCCTTTTTTGGAACCCTTGTTTCTAAAAAAGCCATGCGAGACTTGAATCAAATTTCAGTGACTAATTATCATGTGTGTGGCATCATCATTAATGCGTGTTCTATGTAGTTAGGTTATTGTCTTCTTTAGGAAATTTGGGGAAACAGGAGCCCTGGGAAACCCTGTTCCCCTCATACACACTGCACATTTGCTGCTACCTGGTGCTGGCTGAGCAGTAGCATTGTGACATCAGAGAGGATCCACCACTCAGCACCCGTCCCTCCCGTTCATTTGCAGCCCAGCTCAGCCCCGGTCACTCTCGCCAGCTGGGGCCGGGCAGCTCCCCTGCGCTGCGATCCAGCACCGGGCACCGCGGAGCACCGGGCAGGCTGTGCAGGGTGGGGAGGGATACTCGCATTGCTGACACCTGCCTGCCTCAGGGCTTTCTCCCTGCCCGCCGCGAGGATCGCGAGGGAGGGCAGCAGCGTGCCGCTGAGAGCCGTGTCCAATTGGCCGGGTGGCTGCCTGCAGACAACACGGGGAGAGAACCAGACAGCCCTGTAACGCAGCCGCTGCTCGGGACCCGGATCCACGCTGCTGTGCCACCGAGACCCATCAAGTGCCACGGGAGCGGGGGACACCCCCCCCACCCCATGGAAGTGTCAGGGGCTGCTCGGGCTGGGAGCCCGGCGGAGAGTCCAGCTGGGGAGAGGCTCAAAGGGGGGGGGGGTAAAAACGTTGCACCAAAAATATGAAAAAGTTGCAAGACAAAAACCCTTTAATTACAGCTCGGACGGGCCCCTCCGGAGCAGGGGGGCGGGGCCAGCCGCGGTCCCGCCGCCGGGCAGCAGCAGCAGCAGCAGGAGGGGGCGGCGCGAGACGGCTCCCGGGGATTCCCTGCTCGCGCCGCTGCCGGGGGGAGCCGCTGCTGCTGCGAGCTGGTGCGCGGGGGGTGGAGGGGGGGTGTCCTCGCGGGCGGGGCTCGCGCCCAGAGCGCTGACACTGTCCGTTGGGAACTGTCACGCCGCGCGACCGGGCCGCCCCACTTGTGACGTCACCGCCCTCTGCCCCCGCCCAACCAGCGTGGTCACCCGGGCTCCGCCCACTATCGCCGCGGCAACCACTAAAACAAACGTTCTCTGAACACGTGGGGCAGGGAGGGGGGTAAGGATGGGCCGTGACGCAAACAAAGCAGCTCCTGGCAGCGCGCGGCAATGACGTCACCGAGGAGGAGTCCGCCCCCCCGCTCAGCGGCGGATGCAGGGACGGGACGGAGGGGACGAAGGGGGCAGGGACGGATGGACAGAGGGGACGGGACAGAGGACAGGGCTGGGGGGACGCAGGGAAGGGAGTGAAGGATGGAGGGAGCGGGAGGGTGAGCAGATCGCAAGCGTGAACTATCAGGCCACGTTGGTGGAGCTGGGGGGGAGACAGACAGACACAGGTGCGCAGCCCCGTTGGGAGCCAGAGGCACACTGGTCCGCCTGGCCCTGTGCTACCAGCGTGCCCTTTCCTATGTGCCCTAAGGCATTTCTATGTTATTCCATAACATTCCTATGTGCCATAACATTCTTATGTGCTGAATAAGAGCACATAACATTCCTGTGTTCCCCTCCCAACACCAGGAGGGGTGTGTGTGTGTGCCCTTTCCTATTCTTATGTGCTGATCAGTACTGTGGTAGCAGAACTGAAACTGAAAAGGGAGCAGGCAGGACTATGCACAAAGAGAAAAGGGATGTAGACCTGCCCTTTGTACCCTGCAGGACCTGTGGTCACAGGCCCTTCCTAATTTGGGGGGAACCAAGGAATATAAAAAGTAATCTCTTGTAAATTGAACCAATGTCTGACTGCTAGAGTTGGAATCTTGATATTAATTTTTCCTAATGATTGTAAGTTATTTACAGTCACCTGGCTGGCCTTTGAGGACTGACAAATCACAGCCAGAAGCTCTTTGATTTTTGGGAAGGCCCCAGATCATTTTGCAGCTGGAGTGGGCAGCACCACTCAGGCTACCGTTGATACATTAGGACCAGCACAAGTTCTTCTGCTGAGCATCCAGCATGACGTTTGACCACAAAAAGGGGCAGACAAATAGAAGAGGCAATATAGTATGTAGTGGGCTCAGGGATGAGAACAAAGGACTAATCCTAGCGTTGACACTGGCTCCCACTGTGGCCCTGGTCAAGTCACATAGGCCAAAATTTCCATACTTGAGTGCCTATAGTTATGTAACTAAATCATTGACTTTAATAGGGTATTAGAGCAGTGGAAGCTACTCCAGCCATTGATCTTTTCCCATTTTGCATACTGAGGAGGGGAGTGCTTCCTTGTGTCCCCCTTGCAAGGATTCCCAGCACCCACGAGTTACTCATGTGGGTATTGAACATAAAATTTTCCAATGCAAAAATACATTTTGTTTTCAAACAATCCAAGGACTTAGTTGACACGGAGAATTTTTTTAGAAAAAGGGCAAAATAGCTTGACATTTCAAAAGAAATCACTGTTTAATTTTCTTTATAGTTCAAACATTATTTTAAAGGAGTTGAACTCAGATGTTCCTGAGGTTTAACAATGAATTGTATACATAGCTCCCAGAATGGAACCTGTGCAAACAAAAAAATAAACAATAATAGTGTCTTTTAAATTCACTGTATTTTTAAAGACACACAGAGGAGAATCAGCCAGGCTGATTCATTGTATTTTCCCTGTGCTGATGAAGGAATTAGAGACAATAACAGAGCTTGACAAAACCAGCTAAAGCCACCAAACCAACTGGAGGGTTAAATCTATCAATCAGCAGTAAATATGAAATATAGGGGGGTGGGATCAGGGCGATGCCCTGGGGAGAAGCCCAGAGAACTTCTCTTCCCCAAATGTCAGAAGAGGGAAGGTGCTGGGATTTTTATCCAAATGCCCTCCCTGACTCCTGTTTAGAGATTCAGGTTCTTTAACATTATAGCTGTCCCAAGTTTGCATAGTGCAATGCTTGAATTTACATGAAGAGAAAGTAGAGAGTAAGTAGTAAAGTTCTTCCAATTTTAAACTAGATATATATTAAATTAAATCTGTGCTAATTAATCAGAGGCATAAAGAGTATTTAAGACAACAGCTCAGCCCCTCTCATCCACCCTCTCTCCATCACCATTGTCAACTTTCTCTGGATGTGTTTTTATGGATAAACTGAACTGATCTGACTGGCTGAATCAAACAATAAGTTGTTCTAAACGAATCACGATGCTTCAGGTCAATAACTGTTTGGGAAACATCTGTTACGTTACTGCTTCAACATTCAGCTGAGAAAATTATTAGATATATATTCTGATAATTTGAACAGAAACAAAGTCATCGTAACAGAACATTGAGAGAGGATCAAAGCCTTAGGTTTTGAAAATAAATATCACACGTCAACATTTTTTCCATAAATTCTTCGGCAGCGGGAGACCATTATCCTAAGATAACATTCTCCAGCAGAGAGATGATCTCTTAATTAGAGCAATATGTAAACTACTTTAGGATGCTTGATATAAATCCTGCAAACTGATTCATTGATACTTTTACTAAGATGAATTTTGATATCATGGGATGAAATCCTGGCCCTATTGTAGTTTATAGAACGAGGAGTACTCGTGTCACCTTAGAGACTAACACATTTATTTGGGCATAAGCTTTCATGGGCTAAAACCCACTTCATCAGATGCATGCAGTGGAAAATACAGTAAGAAGATATATATACAGAGAACATGAAAAAATGGGGGTTGCCATACCAACTCTAACAAGATTAATCAATTAAGGTGGGATATTATCAGCAGGAGAAAAAAAAACTTTTTGTAGTGATAATCAGGATAGCAAACAGTTGACAAGAAGGTGTGAGTAACACTAGGGGAAAAATTAGCATGGGGAAATTTATTTGGAGAAGTTATTTTGTTGAAGAATTGCGACTTTTGGGTCTGTAATCAAGCGTCTAGGGAGGTTGAAGTGTTCTCCGACTGGTTTTTGAATGTTATAATTCTTGACGTCTGATTTGTGTCCTTTTATTCTTTTATGTAGAGACTGTCTGGGTTGGCCAATGTATATGGCAGAGGGGCATTGCTGGCACATGATGGCATATATCACGTTGGTAGATGTGCAGGTGAAGGAGCCCCTGATGGTGGGGCTGATGTGATTAGGTCCTATGATGGTGTCCCCTGAATAGATATGTGGACTGAGTTGGCAACTGGCTTTGTTGCAAGGATAGGTTCCTTGGTTATTATTGTTGTTGTGTGGTGTGTGCTTGCTTCAGGTTGGGGGGCTGTCTGTAAGTGAGGACTGTCCTGTCTCCCAAGATCTGCGAGAGTGAGGGATCATCCTTCAGGATAGGTTGTAGATCCTTGATGATGCGCTGGAGAGGTTTTAGTTGGGGGCTGAAGGTGACGGCTAGTGGTGTTCTGTTATTTTCTTTGTTGGGCCTGTCCTGTGGTAGGTCACTTCAGGGTACTCTTCTGGCTCTGGAACACCTGGCATTGGCCACTGTCGGTAGACAGATACTGGGCTAGATGGACCTTTGGTCTGAGCCGGTACGGCCGTTCTTATGTTCTTATACTTGGGGAAAATGACTAGCAACCTGGCTACCATGGCATGAGCTACCTTTGACAACTGATTGCCTCCTTATTACCAGAACATCATTACAGAAAGGAAGCTTGTAATGAAACAGGGCCAGATGTGGATAGCCGGGATAGCCTCCTGCTGTGTTTTAATACAGTTTAATTTAATTACTTTCAATTCTCTGATAAACACAGCATTGAGTGGTGAAAAAGGGACTGTCACAAAGATAAGAATGGCAATAAAATATATACTGAAAACAACAGATGAGTAAGAGCTTCATTGTTTAAACAGTACATAGAAAGAAAAAACTATTATATATTAAGAAAAAATAGGGAAATTAACAAACCAAAAAACCCCTCATTTAACGTTACTTACGTTTGCTTTCATCAATAAAATAAACCATAAAATAATTAGGAAATACAAAGTCAAGATTTTCAAAAACGATTAAAAGGTTACGAAATTTTACGTTCTCTTGTTAGCAAATGTCCAAATAAGTGTTGCCCTGGGCACCCTTAATTCAGTCCTCTTGTGCATTTCCATGATGATGCAGTCTTTCATTACCTGATCCCAGGAAGAAGATCAGCAGGAAGAAATGGAATAAGAGGAAAGAGAAGATGAGAAAAGAGGAAAGGAGGAAGAGGGAAGCCCAAAAGGACAAATTTCAAACACCATGGAGTCACAGATTCATAAATTCCAAGGCCAAAAGGAACCACTCTGGTCTGACTTTCTATTTAACATCGGCCATTGAATTTCCCTGAAAATAATTCCCACAGAAATTAAAGCAGATTGTTTAGAAAATCACACAATCTTGATTTTTTTTTAAAAAAGGCTAGTTGTGGAGGATCCAGCACAACCCTTGGTGAATGGCTCCAAACCCTGAGGTTAAAAATGCGCGCTTTCTCTCTAGTGTGAATTGGTCTAGGCTTCAACTTTCAGCCATTGTCTGCTCTTAACCTTTATCTGCTAAAGTGAAGAGCTCATTAGTAAATATTTCTTCTCTTAGGCTCAGCGCTTACCCTTCTCTTTGAATGAGCTGCTGTACTCTGTCAGCACAAGGAGGGTTTTCTAATCCTTTCATCATTCATGTGGCTCTTCTGTGAACCCTGTCCAATGTGAGAGCATCTGTCTCAAACTGTGGACACCAGAAGTGGACACAATTTTCCAGGAGTGGTTGCACCAGTGCTCAGTATACAAATATGGAACCTCTCTATTTCTACTTGAGATTCTGCTCTTTGTATGGCTCCAAGAGTCACATTTGCCCCTTTGGCCACTGGGAACTCATGGGGAGCTGATTATCCCCCATGACCCCAAGTCTTTTTCAGAGCTGGTGGTTCCCAGGTTTGAATCCTCTATCTTGTACACAGAGCCTATATTTTGTCTTACTTTCTACACAGGTGATGACTTCTTTCGACAAAATCTAAACACAGAAATGAAAAAAACTGACAAAGTATCTCCTCCCCACCAATCCCCTTGGTCCTCACAGAGAGACAGCAAAGATGGAGGCTTGCTGCAACCAGGCTACAGGGGTCTCCGAGCTTCCCCCTGCCCCATCCCTGTCCTGCCTGGCTGTTGTCAAGGGAGCTCTGTGAGGTCACATCCGCCTCATCGCCTTTGCCCAATAGGCTGAATTCCTGCCAAAGGCCTTTGTGAAGTCACTGCCACACTCACCTTTCCCTTGCAGGCCTGATGTCTGCCCCTGGCCAGCCCGGTTTGATGTTTGAGTTGCACCCCAAGATCTCCCCACTTGGTCATTATTGATTCTGGGGAGCAAGCAGGCTACCCAGTAAAACAGCAGAGTCTGTTCCTCACCCCACAATGAGTTTTTCACAGAGGTGTCAGTTGAGAAACAATTTGATGGCCTAATCCGGCCTCTATTTCTCAAGCTATGAAATTTCACACACTTAGCACCATATTAAGCCCAATCGCTTGTAGGAATTCACTAAAAGGCACTTTCCAGAATGACAACAAGTTGTGATGTGAGGATAGCTGGAAACAGAGAATCCACCTTTCCCCTAGGTAATTTGTTCCAGTGGCTAGTGTCTCTCACTGTCAAAAATGTGTGCCTTACATTTCATTTGAATTTCTCAGGCTTCAGCTGACAGCCATTGGTTCTTGTTGTGCCTTTCTTGGCTAGATTGAATTAGCCCTGCCCCATGAAATCCGATCTCCCCGTCCTGCTGGGAGCCCCTCAGGCAGGAGCACCCCAGTAGGTGCCTCCTAGCTGTTTGTCTTCTGGATTTGGGACAGGACTTCCCCTGTATGGATGCTCTCCGTAGGGATATCAGATGCACCTCCAGAGGCAGTGCAGAAGCAAGTGCACTGCATCAGCCTGTCATTGGGATAAGGGCTTTGGCCTTAGCAGCTTCTGCTTCAGCCACATCTCTGGGTGCCCAGGCTCAGGGCTTCTGACCCCTGTGGCCACCTCCACATTTGGGAATGTCTTGTAGTTTCAGAACGGTTGGTGGCTCCTTCCCTCCAAGCCCAGGTCTGAAGGCAGGACGGCAGTGAGGGTGGCAATGCTGTGACTCTTCCACTGTTCCATTTTGGTGGGGAAGCCCACCAAACAACATCTCATTGAGATGGACGTGTTCCCAGGGAATGTCTCAATTACAAGGAATCAACATTTCCCAGCTGAAATAAATGTTGTGCTGGAAAACTTTCTTTTTTTTTTTTTCCTTTCGAAAGGACTTTTGGCTTCAGATTTTTTTTTTTTATTTTTTTTTTAGACTGTGGCTTTTCTGTTTTGTGGCACACAAGCAGACAAGTTAGAGAAAACATAAAATATTCTTGCTGAAAGTTTGCAATATCTTGTCAATTTGTTTATTAAGACCAGAACAATAGCACATAAGAACCCAAAAATCAGAGGGAGAGAACATAGGCTACTGCCTATAACAGAGAGGCACAACTCACTGGGTACCTGCTGACTGACTGGTGCTAAGTCCCAAGTTTGTTCTGCCTTACTGAGCTGCCTAGCATGCAAGCACGTACAGAAACGCTGCCCAACATGTAACGTCACAGTATTCAATTTTAACACAACTGCAAATACATCAGAGCATCAACATTTTCTGTTTTACAAGGTCTCTCCTTTTTTGGAACCCTTGTTTCTAAAAAAGCCATGCGAGACTTGAATCAAATTTCAGAGACTAATTATCATGTGTGTGGCATCATCATTAATGCCTGTTCTATGTAGTTAGGTTATTGTCTTCTTTAGGAAATTTGGGGAAACAGGAGCCCTGGGAAACCCTCCTCCCCTCATACACACTGCACATTTGCTCCTACCTGATGCTGGCTGAGCAGTAGCATTGTGACATCAGAGAGGATCCACCACTCAGCACCCGTCCCTCCAGTTCATTTGCATACTTGCGGAGAATGAATAGCAACCTGGCTACCATGGCAAGAGCTATCTTTGATGACTGATTGTCCCCTTATTACCAGAGCATCATTACAGAAAGGAAATTTGTAAAGAAACAGGGCCAGATGTGGATAGCCGCGATAGCCTCCTGCTGTGCTCATTTGAGTTTGTACTGTAGTAGGGTGCAGTGTTTCGTTACAAAGGGCAATTGTTTGCTACTTTCCTTAGTAAGGACTAGGTGAAAATAAGATGAAAAATTCCAGCTCTTTTTCTTGGATATTATTTATCTGCTCCTTGCACATTCAGGGTTATAGCTTAGAACTTTAGCGGAAACTGAAGTTGCATAAAATGAGTTTTGTTTTAATACAGTTTAATTTAATTACTTTCAATTCTCTGATAAACACAGGATTGAGTGGTGAAAAAGGGACCTTCACAAAGATAAGAATGGCAATAAAATATATATTGAAAAGAACAGATGAGTAAGAGCTTCATTGTTTAAACAGTACATAGAAAGAAAAAACTATTATATATTAAGAAAAAAATAAGGAAAGTAACAAACCAAAAACCCCTTCATTTAACATTACTTAAGTTTGCTTTCATTAATAAAATAAACCATAAAATAATTAGGAAAAGAAAGTCAGGATTTTCAAAAATGATTAAAAGGTTACGAAATTTTTACTCTTCAGCTGACAGCCATTGGTTCTTGTTGTGCCATTTTTGGCTAGATCGAATTAGCCCTGCCCCGTGAAATCCGATCTCCCTGTCCTGCTGGACCCCCCAGCCAGGAGAACCCAGTAGGGGCCTCCTAGCTGTTTCTCTGCCCGGCTGGGGACAGGACTTCCTCTCCGTGGGGATATCAGACGCACTTGCAGAGGCAATGCAGAAGTGAGTGTGCTGCATCAGCCCGGTGTTGGGCTCAGGGCTTTGGCCTTGGCAGCTTCTGCTCCAGTCACATCTCTGGGTGCCCGGACTCAGAGCTTCTGGCCCCCTGTGGCTGCAGCCAGGGCTGGGGCACTGGGCTCAGGACTTTCATGCCCTTCCCAACTCCTGACGGCACTCTGGGTACCTGGGCTCAGGGCTTCTGCCTGGCATCTGAAGTGAGAGCTCTGGGCTTCCCTTGCAGTTCCTTCTGGGGCTCAGGGGTCCATTTCTCTGAATGCCCCGAAAATGGTAGGAGCCGAGCTGTTCCCAAGTAATAGGTAGGAGCTGAGGTGCTACAACATGAAACCTCTCTGAGGCTCTTATCTGCTCCACAGGGACGTCTGTCTTCTCACTCAATTAGCCGTGGGAAAGGGGAAAACCCCAAGGAGGCTCCTCCTCGCACTCACAGGCTGTCGGGGGCAGAGAATTCACCCAAGGCCACGCTTGTGAGTCTGTATCATAACACGCATGCACAACAGCACTGCACAAAGTTTATAAACGTCACCTTAACTCTGATGGTTCCTAACGTTTAAAGGCCCCCCGGGATGCAACTTGGAGCTGGGGTACCGCTGAGCTCTCTGTCTCCCCAGCCTGGGCTCCCTCTCACACTGCTGCTGGGAGAAGATGCCGCTCGCTCCCGTCCCTGCACTCACACAAACCTTTGCACAGGCAGGGACACACCCAGCTGCAGGGACCAGGAAGCTTCTCCCCAGCTCCCCAGCCTAGGTCCCCAGTGCTGCAGCGTCTTGCCCTGGCCAAAAGCCTGACGGGATCACTTTATTACCCAGTCTGCTCCTCCCTCCAAGAGGAGAGGATCATGCACCAGTCTCTGGTCCTGAGCAGGTGCCCCAACCACATCTAGCAAAACGAAGAGTTTTAGGGGGAAATAGAACACACATTGATTAACTATGCAAAGATAGGCTTGAAGGGATTGTAAGCAATGAGCGCACAGCTCAATGCAGGTTACCCAAGAACTGAACCAAAAGAACCCTCTGCTTTGGCCTCAGCGGCAGATCTGGGGCGGTGAGAGCTGAATTCCAGACTCACTTTCCTGCTCAGCCGCAGCTCTTTCCCCCAGGTCTCTCCCCTTTCCAGCAGGCTCCGGCTCAGCGGCTGGCTCCAGCCACCGCAAAGAGTCCGAACCCTCCCTGCCCCCCAGAGCTGGGCACAAAGGGGGCTAATGCAGATCTCTCCCCCATACAGACCCGGCTGGGGCAGCAGCAGCAGCCCAGGCACCCACCGGCCCCCCCGCAGCCCCCACACTCCAAATGCCCTGCACCGCACACACCCGCCGGCCTCACAGCTCCTCCCCACCCTCCCATGGTCTCATGGGCTCATAGACTCGAAGGTCAGAAGGGACCATAATGATCATCTAGTCCCACCTCCTTCACAACGCAGGCCACACAATCTCCCCCATCCACTTCTATAGCAAACCCCTAACCTATGTCTGACTTCCTGAACTCCTCAAATTGTGCTTTGAAGACCTCAAGCTGCAGAGAATCCTCTAGCAAGTGACCAGTGCCCCATGCTGCAGAGGAAGGCGAGAAACCTCCAGGGCCTCTGCCAATCTGCCCTGGAGGAAAATTCCTTCCCGACCCCAAAGATGCTGATCACTTAAACCCTTAGCATGTGGGCAAGACTCACCAGCCAGCACCCACGAGAGAATTCTCTGCAGTAACTCACATCCCAACCCATCTAACATCCCATCCAGACCACTGGGCATACTTACCTGCTGAGAATCAAAGATCAATTGCCAAATTCATTGCCAAAATTAGGCTAGCCCATCATACCATCCCCTCCATAAACGTATTAAGCGTAGTCTTGAAGCCAGATATGTCTTTTGCCCCCAATACTCCCCTTGGAAGGCAAGTCTAAACTCCCTAGTGTCCACTTCTTAGCCACTGGTTCTTCTTCTTCTGCACAGCATCGCTCGTGGAGAACAAGGACCTGCACATCTACAGTCGTACTCTATCTTTGTTTCAAGAATGAAAACAAACTACCACCTCAGAGGACCGGAATGGATTTCAGCTGATGGACAGCTTTGCTCAGTGTTTGTACATTTTAACAGGAATATACTGAATGATTAAATTCATTTCACGTCCCCGTTCAGCGGAACTCCTGAACATACAGGAGATGGATATGAAAATATAGATCACTTAAAAAAGAGGACATGTAAGAGAGCAGCTGGACTTGAACCAGAAACCTCTCGATCCACCCTCAAATGCACCACCACTGAGTTCCCTGAGGCAGCTGAGTGTTGGAGCCAGTGATCTTGAAGAGTATGAAGGGGACACTTACTTCAAAGAGCTTCTCTTCCATTCCCAGACATGAGTGGTTTTAAAAATGGAGTTTCATTACATTTTCTATGTGCATGTAAACACCACAGCTTGCACAATCCCCACAACTGCTCAGTCTCACCAGAGCACAATAACTTTGGAGGCCCCACACCCAGCTACCCAGCTCTGCGGCCTTTAACCTCTTCAGCAGTTCTCCAATGCCTTAAAGCCACAGGGCACAGCATGGAATTTGACCCCATTAATCCTAAATCAATTTGGATGAAAAATCTTTGCAAAAATATTTTGTTTTCCAAACCAAAAGCATCTCCCGTTTGTGGCGTCCCCTTAAACTGTCTCTTCGCACACAAAGAGGAGACACTTTAATTTGGAAACGAGATAAGATGCTTCAGTCAGGGTAAGCAGTTGCTCCCCTTCATGATTGAAAGATCATAAAATGCCAGTAAAATTGACTTTCAGCCCTTACACAGCAGACCCCACTGACGGCATCTCCCCGGGGCCGGGTGGAGCCAGCTCACCTTATCAAACTTTCCCATACCCGGGGGAATGGGAAAGTGCGAGGCTGCAGCGCCACCTAGCGGCCACAGGACAAATCGCCGGCTGCTGCACCTGTGGGCACTGGGAGTTCGCTTAACATGGAAAGCTGCCTAATGCAAGGTTGGCAAAACGGGGGTCTGCTGCACTACATCATCATCTGCAATGACTCAACCCGATAGGACACCTCCTGTGCTACGCTGCTACTAGTGACCCTCTCAAACAGGTCCCCATAGCTCCCCAGCCTCCCCCCACCAGGAGGCAGCTAGGAGAGGCTTGTTACACTGCTCTACAGCCAAAATGCTTCTGAAATAAATGGAGTCCACCTGCATATTGCGCTCCTTACAAAATTCATTCTGCACATGGATGGTGTGTGGCAGGGGTGAGGCTGAAAGGTTTGGAGTGTGGAAGAGGCTCGGGGGGAGGGGGGGGGTTGGGGCGCAGTGATGTGAGGGCTCCGGCTGGGGGTGCAGGCTCTGGAGTGGGGCTAGCAATGAGGGTCTCAGCATTGGAGCAGAGGGTAGGGGTTCAGGGGGTGAGGGCTCTGGGGTGGGGCTGGGAATGAGGAGATTGGGGAGCAGGTTGCCCCAGGGAGAAAGAACTGCCCCCTCCAGTCCTCTCTCCCCACAGCAGCTCAGGGCCAGCTGAGAGGGCACCTGTCTCCAAGCCGCAGCAGCGCCGGTGGGGCTGGCTTGGGACTGAGGGAGGCGACAGGATTTATTTTTCCGAAGTCAAAGGGAGGAAGGGATGGAGTTATGCTTCAGTATTTACCTCATAAACTTATTCCTGTCTAACCTACAGGACACTATGGGAATAAGACACTATGTCATGTGGTGACATCACAAGAGCAGAGGATGTGAGAACTACAGCAACTGAGAGGGTGGGGGATTTAGAGTCGGATTGTTTCAAATGTTGCATTTGTCGGCTGACATTTAACAGCAACGCTTAGCTAACACAATGGAGAAAGGAATTCTCTGCTAAAGATTCAACTTGCCCCTTTGGCCAACTCTGCCCCTTCCCTGACCGGAGTGTGCTCAGAACAGCCCCACCTCCCCCCGCACACACACACACACACAAGCCCACAGCTGGGCACCCAGCACAAAGCCAGGGAAGTGGTTGCTTGGCTTGTTTTACTTTTTGCTTTGCAGAAGGTTTTTTCAAAAGCATTTTCTGCTCCTGTTCCCCATGGTGAGGAAGCAGATGGTTGTGGGGAAGGGAACCTGACAGCGGTGGAGCCGGGGAAGTGGGGGGGGAGTTGGGGGAGGCTGAGGAGGGCAACCGGAGGCTGGAGGTGACTGGGGCAATGGGGGAAAGGGAACAGATTGGAGGAGGCTGAAGGGGGAGATGGGGGAATGGGACATTTGGGGGGGGCTAAAGGGGGCAATTGGGGCAGTTGTGGGAGGCTGAAGAGGCTGATGGGGGAAGTTGGGGGAGGCTAAAGGGAGCAATGGGGGAAGTTGGGGGAGGCTGCAGAGGGTGATGGGGGAAGTTGGGGGAGGCTGAAGAGGGCAACGGGAGGCTGGAGGTGACTGGGGCGATGGGGGGTAGGGAAAAGTTTGGAGTAGGCTGATGGGGGAGATGGTGGAACGGGACATTTGGGGGCTAAAGGGGACAATTGGGGCTGTTGTGGGAGGCTGATGCGGGTGATGGGGGAAGTTGGGGGAGGCTAAAGGAGCAATGGGGGAAGTTGGGGGAGGCTGAAGGGGGCAATGGGTTGAAGGAGGCCGGGGCAGAGAGGCAGTTGGGGGGCTGCTCGTCCCCACGGGAGTGGAGGAGGAAGAGGAGCTGCCCTTCTTTCTGAAGCTGTTTCCTGTTAGATCTTGCAACTTCACTGTTCCTGAGCAGGGTCCTGTGATGAAAAGGAAACTAGAGAGATTCGTGGTCCTGCTTTCAGCAGGGGCTTAGGCTGGATGAGCTCCTGGGGTCTCTTCCAACCCTCATTGTCTAGGATTCTGTGTTTCTGTGGAGGACAGGTCCATCAATGGCTGTTGGCCAGGGTGGGCAGGGATGGTGCCCCTAACCTCTGTCTGTCAGAAGCTGGGAATTGGGCGACAGGGGATGGCTCCCTGGATGATTCCTGTCTGTTCATTCCCTCTGGGGCACCTGGCACCGGCCGCTATCGGCCGACAGGACACTGGGCTAGATGGAGCTTTGGTGTGACCCAGTCTGGCCGGTCTTCTCTTCTAATGCTCTTCTCACATGCTCAGTAACAGCTGCAAGCTGCTGCCCTCACGCGCCATCAGAATCTGCTCCCTGCAATGAAAGGCCGGAAAATCCCCCTGAAGGGGGGAATCGGAGGGGCAGGATGGGCAGAGGGACAAAACTGGGACAGGATCTGGGGTTCAGACGGGGGCTGCCCTGCCAGGTAGGTGCAGAAGGGAAAACCCCCAGCTAGAGGGAGGCAGAGGGGATAGAAGTCCCCACAGATGGGGTGAGCCGGCAGCAGCAGTTCCACACTAGGGTGTGGTGGATGGTAGAAGGACTCGTGTTCCTCGCAGGATGGTCCATCTCAGCCCCCCCTCCCCAGGGCTGTGGTGTTAAAGGCCCCGAGTGGCCCAGTGCCCAGGCTCCACCGCTCTGCTCTAGCTGAAATGGTGACTGAGCTGCCAAGGGAGATGTGATTCATGGAAATAGTTTAAACCTCCCTCCCCCCATCCCCTCATCATAAAGCAAACTGATACTTTTAGACGTGTTTACGCCGTTTCAAAGAATTCCTGGCCAGTTTCCGTCTCGGTAACATGTCTGCTTGGAGCCTCAGAGTAGCTCAAGATTTGTCTTATCTGCTGCTCTGATTGCCGGAGTTAGTCTCCTGTCCTGAGCTCCTGGAGTTCTGCACCTTTTCATTGTTTATGTCTAGCAATGGTATTTGGATGACAGTGTCCAGTAGTTCAGGCACCCAGCTGAGAGGCAGGAATTAGGACACACCGGGAGCTGATCCCCTGCCCCACTCGCTCTCATTAGTTAGCCCCAATGAACCCCCTTCAAAGGGAGAGCTGGACAGAGCCCCACCACGGCACACTGCTTCGTGCACTGACCTGAAACATGGGGGACCCTGGTTCAAATCCTTTCTCCCTTATGGATAGTGGCGGGGGGGCGGGGGTGATGCTGGCAACCCAAGCTCATGCCGGTGGCCTCAGGCCTCCCTGAGGCACAGAACGAGCCCAAAGGCAGACTTGGCAAGGGGGCCGGAAAGCCCCGTGAGCCCCAGGGGCCGGTCTGTGACACCCTGCTCAGGCTGTTCGTGTGCCTGGGGAGTTCGCTCTCGGGGGGTGGAAGCTCCCAGTCCCCATGGGGGGTGCCCTGGTGTGTAACAGTCTGCCCTGAGCTTGGTACTCGCGTCCCTGAGCTACTCTCTGCAGTTGGACAGAGGGAATTGAACCTGGTTCTCCCACATGGCAGGTGGGTGCTGGGAGCACAGGACCTATCTGTGAGAGAGGGGCAGGGCTAGGACACCTCCCCGTTGTCAGTGTCTCCCTGGGCGGGTTTGGCTGGCTCCCTGCCTGGGGAGCTGGTGGTTGTGAGTTGTGTTGTAAGGTGCCTGTGTCGCCCGTGCATCGTACAAGGAGTTCAGGCCCTAACTCCGCTTAGTGGATCACTGGGTTGTTCCTGTAAAAGCAGCAAAGAATCCTGTGGCACCTTATAGACTAACAGACGTTTTTGCAGCATGAGTTTTCGTGGGTGAAACAACAATTCGGTTGTTCCTGGATTTTCTCGCTGCTGAAACCAGGTCCTGTGACGCTCAGCACTGCCCCCCCTCAGTCCCGTCACGGGGTGTAGCCAGTCCGGTCTTTGCAGAGCCCAGCTGAGCAATGCCTGATTGACATGGGTGTGCACAGGAGAAGAGACAGAGCACAGGCTGGAAAGTGACACATCACAGAAAAGCCCAAACGCTCCTCCTAGGGGCACGATATTCCCTGTGGGTGCTGGGGGGACACGCTGTGATGGGATCCGCTGTGCCCCCAAATCCTCTCCAGCCTGGGCTGTCTCCCACAATGCCCTGCTAGTGACCAGCAGCAACCCCTCCAGGCGCTGTTATCCCTCGGCACAACGGCATGTGGAGCGGCTTGATTGCATGGATGCTCCCGGAGCCACTCGTGAATCCCACAGTGAGGTGCCCGCCAGATCCCCCCAGCTCCCAGCACTGCGCCTCAGGAATATGCTGTGTGTGTTAGTAATTGGTTCCCCACTTCCCCACTGGAAGGTGGAGCTACACCAGGAACGTGGGGTCTGTGGTGTCGCGGTTTGGGTGGGTTATTGGAAGAGCGGGGAGGACTAGTCTATGGCAGAAGCCTGCGATTTGCCTTGCCTGCCCGGCTTGCGCTTTTGGCTTCACTTTTGGTTTTGATTTTTTTCCTCCACTGTCATCAGTTCATCCCTTCCCACTGAACTGCCCAGTGCCTGGCTTGGAGGTGGAGGCAGGAGGAGAGAGACAAGAGTGAGATTTCAGCATCTCCAGTAGCCCCAACAAACACTGTGGGGTTTTAATTCATAGCTGTTGTCGGTCTGGGGGAGACCCTGGTGCACCAGCGGGGGAGGGTGTCTGATGGGGTTGGTGGTCTGGCTGGGGGCAGACATTGCATCCCCTTTCCCACTGCTAATTGAATGAGAAGACAGACGTCCCTGTGGAGCAGATAAGAGCCTCAGAGAGGTTTCATGTTGTTGTTTCATGTTGTCCTAGGTTTCCTTCCTATGGACTGCATCACCAAGTGGAATTCATGGCAAACCATTGCCATTATGCAGTAAAACATCTTTAAGACTTCGTCTTCGATGAATCAATGAACAGTCTCCACTCATGTGGATTGTGAAAGATGTTGCAATGTCCTGGTGAAATCGCTCGCCCAAAACTGTGGAGCTGCAGTAGTGCTGGGGCAGTGATCCCCACCAGTGACCTGGGCCATCCTTTGAGCTCTCTGGTGAGACCCGTCAGCCTCCCATCCTCAGTCTCTACCCTGATTGTCTGAGCAGGGGGTTAATGACAGGGAGGAGACTCAAGGCCTTTTTGTTCTCTTTAAGACCAAGTAAATAAGTCATAACCAGTTATATGCTTCATGGATTGTGCTGCTTCTCTGCATTAATTGTCAATTCTCCTTTTCAGCCTGAGCGTCTCCTCTTTCAAGTAGGGATAATAATGATCTGCTCCTACCTACCTCAACACACTCACTCTTCCCCAACACACACACACTGTCTCTCCCCACACACAAACAGTCTCCACACTGCAGCTGAAAAGCAGCTGGAAATCTAGTAGGATGACCCTGGAACAATGGGATAGAGAAACCTGCATCACTGAAAGTGCAGCCACAAAGACACCACACACCAGCTTCCCCTAGCTGGCAAGAATCAAACCTCCACAGAAAGATTCCTGTGGTATCGTAGGCCAGCTTCCTAAGGCCTCAGCCTCAAGCACTTAACACAGGGAACTTTCTACACTCTGGTTCTGTTCTAACGGAAGGATCATTTCCAAGTGTTCGCTCAGACCAGCTTGCCCAGCACCCTCACTGCTGTGCAGCTCTGGATGTGTGGCCATGGCTGAACAGCAAGAATTCCTGCCCATTTCCCTTTTGGCTGGAGCATGCTTACAGTGTGTTTGTGGTTAATGATTTTGCTGTAGATTGTTGGCTTCCTGCTTTGGCAATTCAGACAGTCCCTTTTCCCAACATATCTCCAGCACATCAGTCCCTGGCTGAGTCTCCTGGGCAATGGAAAACATCCCTTGTTTGGTGCTGCCAAGGGGATCGTGCAGAGCTGAGATGTCTCTCGGCTTGGATCAAAGGGGAATGTTGGATGGAATTTATCACACAACCCTCCCTGCTCCGCAGAGCCCCATGGGGAGAATGTAGAGAAGGGGGAGTCATTCCTCCCCTGCACTCCCAGAAGAGTTGCTAGGACTCCTTCCTGCCAGCTACTCACCCCTGGATTCATCCTTAGCTCCTAGGATCTTTCTGCTCCAAAGGCTCCATAGTCCTGGGGTGGGGAGGGTGTCACTGCACAGTCTGAAACACAAGAGAGGTTTCTGGAATTGAAGGAAGGAGCAGAAAATGGAGAGGAAAGAAACAGAGAGAAAACGCCTCGTCTCTCTCCCTTCCCCATCAAGAAATGTTACCAAGGACCAGCGTTAGGGGAAACGGTGCCCTGGGCAAAACTTGTACTTTGGCAATGTTCTTGGTTCAGGCTTGTAGCAGTGATGGAATAAACTGCAGGTTCAAATCAAGTCTCTGGAGTACATCCACAACTGGGATGGGCCATTCAGTCCTTTGTACAGAGCTTCAGTTTGTAGCTAAGTCCCTCCAGAGGTAGGAAGCAGGACTGAAGACCAGATGGAGATGAGGCATCAGTCTTTTATAGTCTCGTGCCATGTGGTCTTTGCTTTCTTTGTCCCAAGGACACTCTATCCAGCACGCGACATAGAAAAACCTTAGAGTTCTGTCCATAGGCAGGTCCCTGCACACCTTGCTGAGCCACAAGGCATATCTGCCTTCTCTCAATGGGTCAGTTGTATAGCTGATGGTCCTTAATGGGCCATCAAGCAGGCTAGGCAGAGCTGACACCAATTTGTCTGGCTGGGGTGTTCCCCAGAAGCATAGCACAAGTTGGAAATACAGGCAGCATAGAGCCAATATTCATAATGTCAACTACAAAAATGATACATATCTAGAGATAGCATAATTATAATCAGCCAATCATAACCTCTCCATAGACCCTTTATGTGACCACCTTTATACAATATTGGCTGCAAATATAGAACAGTGGTGGCAACGGTGATCTATACAGTTACAGATTATGTCAATAACGTCACAGGAGGTGACATGGTATCAGTAAGACTGATACTGGAATACTGCCTCCAGTTTTGGTGTCCTCATTTGAAAAAGATGGTGTGAAATTGGAGTTGAGGCAGCAAAGAGCCACCAAATGTTCTGAGGGCTGGAGAAAAATGCCTTCTAGTGAGCTATTGAAAGAGCTCAACCTGTTTAGCTTCTCAAAAGAAGATTGAAAGGTGACTTCATTGAAACGTTGAAGTGCCTTAATGGAGAGAAAAGATTGGCTATTAAAGGGCTCTTTAATGTAGCAGAGAAAGGCATTAAAAAAGCCAATGGCTGGAAGGTGAAAAGAGACAAATTCATATTACAATTAAGGCACAAATATTCAACAGTGAGGATGATTCACCACAGGAACAAGCTACCAAGGAAATTGGTGCATTCTCCATCTTGTGACGTCATTTCATGAAGACTAGATGTCTTTCTGGAATGTGTTTACCCCAAAAGTAGCTCTTGTGTCATACAGGAGGCCTGTGATATGCAGGGGTCAGATTAGATGCTCTAATGGTCTCTTCTGGCCATAAAGTCAACTAATTTCTGAAAAACTAAGTGTAGCATTGGGAGCAGCATCTGATGTTTTACTGTCTAGCCGGCTTGCTTCCTAGAATGAGCGCTCCTTGAGTGGGGTGATCCACAGGGAGTAGCTCAAACCTCCAAAGTGCCTGGCCAGGGGCAGGACATTAGCCCAGCAAGGGAGGGGTGTGGCAGTGACATCACAAAGGCCTTTTGCAGGGGCTCAGACTATTGGCCAAAGGTGGTGGGGAGGTGGTGACCTCACAGAGAGATGCTGACATCAGCCAGGCAGGACAGGGGCGAGGGGCCAGGGAAACCTCAGAGACCCTGTGGCTTTGCTTCAGCAAGTCTCCCTCTCCAGGTCTCTCTTTGAGGACTGAGAGTATTCGGGTTCACGGACGTGAGCGCCAGGAGGAACCTCTCTTGAGTTTTCTCCTTCCTTTTAGTGATTTTACTTGAAAAGAGATGTCCCTGTTTAGAGGGTTAGAGCCTCCTCGAGGTTTGAAACTGTTCGGTCTGATCATTCTGGTGAAAGTTGAACTCATGGAAAGCATGATCTTAAGGAGGCAGAATTTTATTCCACACCTGGGATTTTGTCCCTTAGAATCACTGGGGACATTAGGGTTTGTCCTTTTAGTTTCAACTTTTCCTCCATCCCCCCCCCGCTTTCTCTTCCTCTCTTGCTTCTTTTGTCCTTTCTCCTGTTCCCCTCCCAACACCAGGAGGGGTGTGTGTGTGTGTGTGTGTCTGTGTGTCTGTGTGTGCGCGTGTCTGTGTGTTACGGGGGAGTGCTTGGCAGCTCTCACTGTGGGAGGTCCACCCCAAATTGTGGAGCTGCAGTAGTGCTGGGGCAGTGATCCCCACCAGTGACCTGGGCCATCCGTTTAGCTCTCTGGTGAGACCCCTCAGCCTCCCCTCCTCAGTCTCTACCCTGATTGGCTGAGCAGGAGGTTATTGACAGGGAGGAGACTCAGGTCCTTGTTGTTCTCTTTTAAGACCAAGTAAATAAGTCATAACCAGTTATATGTTTGACAAATTTTGCTGCTTCTCTGCATTAGTGGTCTCTGAGCAGTTCATGATTCTCTCTAACATTGCAGTTCTCCTCAAATACTGGCTGAATAATTACTGTGCACACTTGTTTGACTGGAGCTCATCTAAGAGCACTTTATTGAGGTCATTCAGTGTATAACATCCAAGATCCGACGGTTAATTTGAAAATCAGGGCTCTGGGGGTCCTATTCCCAATTCAGCCATTGACTGGCTTTGTGACCTAAGACAAGTCAATTCTCCTTTCTCAGCCTGAGCGTCTCCCTCTTTCAAGTAGGGATAATAATGATCCGCTCCTACCTACCTCAACACACACACTCTTCCCCAACACACACACACACTGTCTCTCCACACACACAAACAGTCTCCACACTGCAGCTGAAAAGCAGCTGGCAATCTAGTAGGATGACCCCGGAACAATGGGATAGAGAAACCTGCATCACTGAAAGTGCAGCCACAAAGACACCACACACCAGCTTCTCCTAGCTGGCAAGAATCAAACCTCCACAGAAAGATCCCTATGGTATCGTAGGCCAGCTTCCTAAGGCCTCAGCCTCAACCACTTAACACAGGGGCCTTTCTACACTCTGGTTCTGTTCTAACGGAAGGATCATTTCCAAGTGTTCGCTCATACCAGCTTGCCCAGCACCCTCACTGCTGTGCATCTCTGTATGTGTGGCCATGGCTCAACAGCAAGAATTCCTGCCCATTTCCCTTCTGGCTGGAGCATGCTTAGAGTGAGTTCGTGGTTAATGATGTTGCTGTAGATTGTTGGCTTCCTGCCTTGGCAATTCAGACAGTTCCTTTTCCCAACATATCTCCAGCTCATCACTTCCTGGCTGGGTCTCCTGGGCAGTGGAAAACATAAGAACATAAGAACGGCCGTACCGGGTCAGACCAAAGGTCCATCTAGCCCAGTATCTGTCTACCGACAGTGGCCAATGCCAGGTGCCCAAGAGGGAGTGAACCTAACAGGCATTGATCAAGTGATCTTCCTCCTGCCATCCATCTCCATCCTCTGACAAACAGAGGCTAGGGACACTATTCTTACCCATCCTCGCTAATAGCCATTTATGGACTTAGCCACCATGAATTTATCCAGTTCCCTTTTAAACATTGTTAGAGTCCTAGCCTTCACAACCTCCTCAGGTAAGGAGTTCCACAAGTTGACTGTGCGCTGCATGAAGAAGAACTTCCTTTTATTTGTTTTAAACCTGCTGCCTATTAATTTCATTTGGTGACCTCTAGTTCTTGTATTATGGGAATAAGTAAATAACTTTTCCTTATCCACTTTCTCAATGTCACTCATGACTTTATATACCTCTGTCATATCCCCCCTTAGTCTCCTCTTTTCCAAGCTGAAGAGTCCTAGCCTCTTTAATCTTTCCTCATATGGGACCCTCTCCAAACCCCTAATCATATTAGTTGCCCTTTTCTGAACCTTTTCTAGTGCTAGAATATCTTTTTGAGGTGAGGAGACAACATCTGTACACAGTATTCGAGATGTGGGCGTACCATGGATTTATATAAGGGCAATACTATATTCTCCGTCTTGTTCTCTATCCCCTTTTAACGATTCCTAACATCCTGTTTGCTTTTTTGATCGCCTCTGTACACTGCGTGGACATCTTCAGAGAACTATCCACAATGACTCCAAGATCTTTTCCTGACGTTGTAGCTAAATTAGCCCCCATCATATTGTATGTATATTTGGGGTTATTTTTCCCAATGTGCATTACTTTACATTTATCCACATTAAATTTCATTTGCCATTTTGTTGCCCAATCACTTAGTTTTGTGAGAGCTTTTGAAGTTCTTCACAATCTGCTTAACTATCTTGAGTAGTTTAGTATCATCTGTAAACTTTGCCACCTCACTGTTTACCCTTTCTCCAGATCATTTATGAATAAATTGAATAGGATTGGTCCTAGGACTGACCCTTGGGAACACCACTAGTTACCCCTCTCCATTCTGAGAATTTACCATTAATTCCTACCCTTTGTTCCCTGTCTTTTAACCAGTTCTCAATCCATGAAAGGACCTTCCCTTTTATCCCATGACAACTTAATTTACGTAAGAGCCTTTGGTGAGGGACCTTGTCAAAGGCTTTCAGGAAATCCAAGTACACTGTGTCCACTGGATCACCCTTTTCCACATGTTTGTTGACCCCTTCAAAGAACTCTAATAGATTAGTAAGACACGATTTCCCTTTACAGAAACCATGTTGACTACTGCTCAATAATTTATGTTTTTCTATGTGTCTGACAATTTTATTCTTAACTATTGTTTCAACTAATTTGCCCCGTACCGACGTTAGACTTACCGGTCTGTAATTGCCGGGATCACCTCTAGAGCCCTTTTTAAATATTGGCGTTACATTAGCTAACTTCCAATCATTGGGTACCGAAGCCGATTTAAAGGACAGGTTACAAACCTTAGTTAATAGTTCCGCAACTTCACATTTGAGTTATTTCAGAACTCTTGGGTGAATGCCATTTGGTCCCGGTGACTTGTTAATGTTGAGTTTATCAATTAATTCCAAAACCTCCTCTAGTGACACTTCAATCTGTGACAGTTCCTCAGATTTGTCACCTACAAAAGCCAGCTCAGGTTTGGGAATCTCCCTAACATCCTCAGCCGTGAAGACTGAAGCAAAGAATTCATTTAGATTTTCCGCAATGACTTTATCGTCTTTAAGCGCTCCTTTTGTATTTTGATCGTCAAGGGGCCCCACTGGTTGTTTAGCAGGCTTCCTGCTTCTGATGTACTTAAAAAACATATTGTTATTACCTTTGGAGTTTTTGGCTAGCCGTTCTTCAAACTCCTCTTTGGCTTTTCTTATTACAGTCTTGCACTTAAGTTGGCAGTGTTTATGCTCCTTTCTATTTGCCTCACTAGGATTTGACGTCCACTTTTTAAAGGAAGTCTTTTATCTCTCACTGCTTCTTTTACATGGTTGTTAAGCCACGATGGCTCTTTTTTAGTTCTTTTACTGTGTTTCTTAATTTGGGGTATACATTGAAGTTGGGCCTCTATTATGGTGTCTTTAAAAAGGGCCCATACAACTTGCAGGGATTTCATTTTAGTCACTCTACCTTTTAATTTTTGTTTAACTTTTGTTTAACAAACCATCTGCTTCCTCACCATGGGGAATAGGCAGAAAATGCTTTTAAAAGCCTTTGAAAAGTAAAAGTAAAACAAGCCAAGCAACCCCTCCCTTGCTTTGTGCTGGGTGCCCAGCTGTGGGCTTGTGTGTGTGTGGGGAGGCTGGCGGGAGAGGTGTTCTGAGCACACTCCGGTCAGGAAGGTGGAGTTGGCCAAAGGGGCAGGTTGAATCTTTAGCAGAGAATTCCTTTCTCCATTGTGTTAGCTAAGCGTTGCTGTTAAATGTCAGCCCACAAATGCAGCATTTGAAACAATCCGACTCTAAATCCCCACCCTCTCAGTTGCTGTAGTTCTCACATCCTCTGCTCTTGTGATGTCACCACATGACATAGTGTCTTATTCCCATAGTGTCCTGTAGGTTAGACAGGAATAAGTTTATGAGGTAAAACTGAAGCATAACTCCATCCCTTCCTCCTTTGACTTCGGAAAACAAATCCTGTCGCCTCCTCAGTCCCAACCCAGCCCCACCGGCGCTGCTGTGGCTTGGAGACAGGTGCCCTCTCATCTGGCCCTGAGCTGCTGTGGGGAGAGGGCTGGAGGGGGCAGTTCTTTCTCCTGGGGCAACCTGCTCCCCAATCTCCTCATTCCCAGCCCCACCCCAGAGCCCTCACCCCTGCACCCCTACCCTCTGCTCCAATGCTGAGACCTCATTGCTAGCCCCACTCCAGAGCCTGCACCCCAGCCGGAGCCCTCACATCACTGCGCCCCAACCCCGAGCCTCCCACACTCCAAACCTTTCAGCCTCACCCCTGCCACACACCATCCATGTGCAGAATGAATTTTGTAAGGAGCGCAATATGCAGGTGATGTGTCACACCTCACCTCCATATTTGTGCCCAAAACAAAATTCATTCCACACATGGACATAACAAATTAGAGGAAACACTGCTCCTGACTTTCAGCCTCTCTCACACATCTTGAATTTCACACATTGAGTGATCAGAATAAAGTGCCCTCAAGTGAGCTAGAGACCAACAGTGGTTCAAAGTAATTATTCAGCAAGTATTTTAGAAGACCTAGGACATTACTGAAAATCATGACCTGCCAAGAGACAATTAATGGAGAGAAGCAGCAAGATTAATTCCATACATTGGATTGGTTGTGACTTATTTGCCTGATTTGAAAAGAGACCAAACTGACCTGAGTCTCCTTGGTGTCGATAGCCCCCTGCTCAGCCAATCAGCACTGAGACTCTGAGGGGCAGGAGGCTGAGGGGTCTCACCAGATGTCCCAAAGGACGGCCCAGGACACCATCAGAGGGGATCACTCTCAAACCCAGACCCACCTCTTGGTGAGGGCCTCCCGCAATGAGACCAATACCCCTCCCCTGCCCGCACTCCAGACCCATCCCTCCTAGGTAGAGGGAGGAAGCTGGAAAAGGGAAAAAGAAGCAAGAGAAGAGGAGAAAAGAGGGAGGAAAGAGGAAAAGATAAACCAAAAGGATACACCCCAATGTCCCCAGGGATTCCAATCATCAAAACCTAGGGAGGAAATCAAATTCTGCCACCTGAAGCCAGTGCTGTCTGGGCCTAGAATGCTGCCTGCGCCAGGTGGATCAGACGGAACAGGTTCCAAACCTCTCTGAGCCTCTTACCTTCTCAAAGGGAAGTTTGTTTTCGGCACAATCAGTGGTAGGAAAGGAGAAAACTCCACAGAGGTTCCTCCTCATGCTCACAACTCTGAATCCTAATTCTCTCTCAGCCCTCGAGGAGAGACCTCGCGAAGGAGACTTGCGGCAGCAAAGCCGAGAGGTCTCAGAGACTGGCCTGGCCCTGCACCTCTGTCCTGCCCGGCTGATGTCGGGGTCTCTCTGTGAGGTCACCCTCCCAACACCTTTGCCCAATAGGCCGAGTTCCTGCAAAAGCCTTTGTGATGTCACTGCCTCACCCACCCCTCCTCAAAGCTGATGTCCTGCCCCTGGCCAGACTCGTTGGGTGTTTGAGTTGTTTCCCCTGGATCTGAGGTTGCCAACTTTCTGACACAAGTTATCTGCACTATCTAGCACAAGTTATCTGCACTGTTCACACAAGTACGAGGCATCTCTGCTCACTTTGGCTAAAGAGAATTGGGTCCCTTTGCAAAATCAAACACTGACAAATAAGAGAGCAAGACACTGTATGATTTCTAGAGCTGATATAGGGCAATTGATTCAGCTTCATTATGATTGCATCATCCATGACTTCTAGGAATAACATGATGCAATTCATATCATGTATGAGGCAATACCAGCTTCAGATTGTATCCTTCATTGTTTTGCCTAAAAAGCAAGTACTGTCCAGAGCCATTCATAGATTTATTCATAGATCCAGTCAAAGATGTATTATAGTCATTACTGGTTTAAATTGAGATCCCGTCCCTTTATAACTCACTTATCCTCCACCATTCCCAAGTCAAGGGTCATAAATACTGACTCAATAGCATATCTTGAAAACTAGAGCCAATCAAGAATTTTAAGCATCATTTTCGTTCTCAGTGACCCAAAATTAGTAAAGTTGGACTCCATTTATTTCAGAAGCATTTTGGCTGTAGAGCAGTGTAACAAGCCTCTCCTAGCTGCCTCCTGGTGGGGGGAGGCTGGGGAGCTATGGGGACCTGTTTGAGAGGGTCACTAGTAGCAGCGTAGCACAGGAGGTGTCCTATCGGGTTGAGTCATTGCAGATGATGATGTAGTGCAGCAGACCCCCGTTTTGCCAACCTTGCATTAGGCAGCTTTCCATGTTAAGCGAACTCCCAGTGCCCACAGGTGCAGCAGCCGGCGATTTGTCCTGTGGCCGCTAGGTGGCACTGCAGCCTCGCACTTTCCCGTTCCCCCGGGTATGGTTTCCTTGGTTCCCCCCAAATTAGGAAGGGCCTGTGACCACAGGTCCTGCAGGGTACAAAGGGCAGGTCTACATCCCTTTTCTCTTTGTGCATAGTCCTGCCTGCTACCTTTTCAGTTTCAGTTCTGCTACCACAGTACTGATCAGCACATAAGAATAGGAAAGGGCACACACACACTCCCCTCCTGGTGTTGGGAGGGGAACACAGGAATGTTATGTGCTCTTATTCAGCACATAAGAATGTTATGGCACATAGGAATGTTATGGAATAACATAGGAATGCCTTAGGGCACATAGGAAAGGGCACGCTGGTAGCACACGGCCAGGCGGACCAGTGTGCCTCTGGCTCCCAACAGGGCTGCGCACCTGTGTCTGTCTGTCTCCCCCCCAGCTCCACCAACGTGGCCTGATAGTTCACGCTTGCGATCTGGTCACCCTCCCCCTCCGTCCATCCTTCACTCCCTTCCCTGCATCCCCCCAGCCCTGTCCTCTGTCCCGTCCCGTCTCCATCCGTCCCTGCCCCCTTCGTCCCCTCGGTCCCGTCCCTGCATCCCCCCAGCCCTGTCCTCTGTCCCGTCCCGTCTCCATCCGTCCCGGCCCCTCCTCCGTCCCTCCGTCCCCGCCCCTGCATCCCCAGCCCTGTCCTCCGTCCCGTCCCGTCTCCATCCGTCCCTGCCCCCTTCGTCCCCTCCGTCCCGTCCCTGAGAACGAAAATGATGCTTAAAATTCTTGATTGGCTCTAGTTTTCAAGATATGCTATTTGGTCAGTATTTATGACCCTTGACTTGGGAATGGTGGAGGATAAGTGAGTTATAAAGGGACGGGATCTCAATTTAAACCAGTAATGACTATAATACATCTTTGACTGGATCTATGAATAAATCTATGAATGGCTCTGGACAGTACTTGCTTTTTAGGCAAAACAATGAAGGATACAATCTGAAGCTGGTATTGCCTCATACATGATATGAATTGCATCATGTTATTCCTAGAAGTCATGGATGATGCAATCATAATGAAGCTGAATCAATTGCCCTATATCAGCTCTAGAAATCATACAGTGTCTTGCTCTCTTATTTGTCAGTGTTTGATTTTGCAAAGGGACCCAATTCTCTTTAGCCAAAGTGAGCAGAGATGCCTCGTACTTGTGTGAACAGTGCAGATAACTTGTGCTAGATAGTGCAGATAACTTGTGTCAGAAAGTTGGCAACCTCAGATCCAGGGGAAACAACTCAAACACCCAACGAGTCTGGCCAGGGGCAGGACATCAGCTTTGAGGGGAGGGGTGGGTGAGGCAGTGACATCACAAAGGGCTTTTGCAGGAACTCGGCCTATTGGGCAAAGGTGTTGGGAGGGGGTGACCTCACAGAGAGACCCCGACATCAGCCGGGCAGGACAGAGGTGCAGGGCCAGGCCAGTCTCTGAGACCTCTCGGCTTTGCTGCCGCAAGTCTCCTTCGCGAGGTCTCTCCTCGAGGGCTGAGAGAGAATTAGGATTCAGAGTTGTGAGCATGAGGAGGAACCTCTGTGGAGTTTTCTCCTTTCCTACCACTGATTGTGCCGAAAACAAACTTCCCTTTGAGAAGGTAAGAGGCTCAGAGAGGTTTGGAACCTGTTCCGTCTGATCCACCTGGCGCAGGCAGCATTCTAGGCCCAGACAGCGCTGGCTTCAGGTGGCAGAATTTGATTTCCTCCCTAGGTTTTGATGATTGGAATCCCTGGGGACATTGGGGTGTATCCTTTTTGGTTTATCTTTTCCTCTTTCCTCCCTCTTTTCTCCTCTTCTCTTGCTTCTTTTTTCCCTTTTCCAGCTTCCCTCCTCTACCTAGGAGGGATGGGTCTGGAGTGCGGGCAGGGAGGGGTATTGGTCTCATTGCGGGAGGTCCTCACCTAGAGGTGGGTCTGGGTTTGAGAGTGATCCTCTGATGGTGTCCTGGGCCGTCCTTTGGGACATCTGGTGAGACCCTCAGCCTCCTGCCCCTCAGAGTCTCAGTGCTGATTGGCTGAGCAGGGGGCTATCGACACCAAGGAGACTCAGGTCAGTTTGGTCTCTTTTCAAATCAGGCAAATAAGTCACAACCAATCCAATGTATGGAATTAGTCTTGCTGCTTCTCTCCATTAATTGTCTCTTGGCAGGTCTTGATTTTCAATAATGTCCTAGGTCTTCTAAAATACTTGCTGAATAATTACTATGAACCACTGTTGGTCTCTAGCTCACTTGAGGGCACTTTATTCTGATCACTCAATGTGTGAAATTCAAGATGTGAGAGAGAGGCTGAAAGTCAGGAGCAGTGTTTCCTCTAATTTGTTATGTCCATGTGTGGAATGAATTTTGTTTTGGGCACAAATATGGAGGTGAGGTGTGACACATCACCTGCATATTGCGCTCCTTACAAAATTCATTCTGCACATGGATGGTGTGTGGCAGGGGTGAGGCTGAAAGGTTTGGAGTGTGGGAGAGGCCTGGGGCGCAGTGATGTGAGGGCTCCGGCTGGGGGTGCAGGCTCTGGAGTGGGGCTAGCAATGAGGGTCTCAGCATTGGAGCAGAGGGTAGGGGTGCAGGGGGTGAGGGCTCTGGGGTGGGGCTGGGAATGAGGAGATTGGGGAGCAGGTTGCCCCAGGGAGAAAGAACTGCCCCCTCCAGCCCTCTCTCCCCACAGCAGCTCAGGGCCAGATGAGAGGGCACCTGTCTCCAAGCCACAGCAGCGCCGGTGGGGCTGGGTTGGGACTGAGGGAGGCGACAGGATTTATTTTTCCGAAGTCAAAAGGAGGAAGGGATGGAGTTATGCTTCAGTTTTTACCTCATAAACTTATTCCTGTCTAACCTACAGGACACTATGGGAATAAGACACTATGTCATGTGGTGACATCACAAGAGCAGAGGATGTGAGAACTACAGCAACTGAGAGGGTGGGGGATTTAGAGTCGGATTGTTTCAAATGCTGCATTTGTGGGCTGACATTTAACAGCAATGCTTAGCTAACACAATGGAGAAAGGAATTCTCTGCTAAAGATTCAACCTGCCCCTTTGGCCAACTCCACCCCTTCCCTGACCGGAGTCTGCTCAGAACACCTATCCCACCAGCCTCCCCCCCACACACACACAAGCCCACAGCTGGGCACCCAGCACAAAGCAAGGGAGGGGGTTGCTTGGCTTGTTTTACTTTTTACTTTTCAAAAGGCTTTTTAAAAAGCATTTTCTGCCCCTGTTCCCCATGGTGAGGAAGCAGATGGTTTGTTAAACAAAAGTTAAACAAAAATTAAAAGGTAGAGTGACTAAAATGAAATCCCTGCAAGTTGTATGGGCCCTTTTTAAAGACACCATAATAGAGGCCCAACTTCAATGTATACCCCAAATTAAGAAACACAGTAAAAGAACTAAAAAAGAGCCATCGTGGCTTAACAACCATGTAAAAGAAGCAGTGAGAGATAAAAAGACTTCCTTTAAAAAGTGGACGTCAAATCCTAGTGAGGCAAATAGAAAGGAGCATAAACACTGCCAACTTAAGTGCAAGACTGTAATAAGAAAAGCCAAAGAGGAGTTTGAAGAACGGCTAGCCAAAAACTCCAAAGGTAATAACAAAATGTTTTTTAAGTACATCAGAAGCAGGAAGCCTGCTAAACAACCAGTGGGGCCCCTTGACGATCAAAATACAAAAGGAGCGCTTAAAGACGATAAAGTCATTGCGGAGAATCTAAATGAATTCTTTGCTTCAGTCTTCACGGCTGAGGATGTTAGGGAGATTCCCAAACCTGAGCTGGCTTTTGTAGGTGACAAATCTGAGGAACTGTCACAGATTGAAGTGTCACTAGAGGAGGTTTTGGAATTTATTGATAAACTCAACATTAACAAGTCACCGGGACCAAATGGAATTCACCCAAGAGTTCTGAAATAACTCAAATGTGAAGTTGCGGAACTATTAACTAATGTTTGTAACCTGTCCTTTAAATCGGCTTCGTTACCCAATGATTGGAAGTTAGCTAATGTAACGCCAATATTTAAAAAGGGCGCTAGAGGTGATCCCGGCAATTACAGACCGGTAAGTCTAACGTCGGTACGGGGCAAATTAGTTGAAACAATAGTTAAGAATAAAATTGTCAGACACATAGAAAAACATAAATTATTGAGCAGTAGTCAACATGGTTTCTGTAAAGGGAAATCGTGTCTTACTAATCTATTAGAGTTCTTTGAAGGGGTCAACAAACATGTGGAAAAGGGTGATCCAGTGGACATAGTGTACTTGATTTCCTGAAAGCCTTTGACAAGGTCACTCACCAAATGCTCTTACGTAAATTAATTTGTAATTGGATAAAAGGGTAGGTCCTTTCATGTATTGAGAACTGGTTAAAAGACATGGAACAAAAGGTAGGAATTAATGTTAAATTCTCATAATGGAGAGGGGTAACTAGTGGTGTTCCCAAGGGTCAGTCCTAGGACCAATCCTATTCAATTTATTCATAAATGATCTGGAGAAAGGGGTAAACAGTGAGGTGGCAAAGTTTACAGATGATACTAAACTACTCAAGATAGTTACAGATTGTGAAGAACTTCAAAAGCTCTCACAAAACTAAGTGATTGGGCAACAAAATGGCAAATGAAATTTAATGTGGATAAATGTAAAGTAATGCACATTGGGAAAAATAACCCCAAATATACATACAATATGATGGGGGCTAATTTAGCTACAACGTCAGGAAAAGATCTTGGAGTCATTGTGGATAGTTCTCTGAAGATGTCCACGCAGTGTGCAGAGGCGATCAAAAAGCAAACAGGATGTTAGGAATCGTTAAAAAGGGGATAGAGAACAAGACGGAGAATATAGTATTGCCCTTATATAAATCCATGGTACGCCCACATCTCGAATACTGTGTACAGATGTGGTCTCCTCACCTCAAAAAAGATATTCTAGCACTAGAAAAGGTTCAGAAAAGCGCAACTAATATGATTAGGGGTTTGGAGAGGGTCCCATATGAGGAAAGATTAAAGAGGCTAGGACTCTTCAGCTTGGAAAAGAGGAGACTAAGGGGGGATATGACAGAGGTATATAAAGTCATGAGTGACATTGAGAAAGTGGATAAGGAAAAGTTATTTACTTATTCCCATAATACAAGAACTAGAGGTCACCAAATGAAATTAATAGGCAGCAGGTTTAAAACAAATAAAAGGAAGTTCTTCTTCATGCAGCGCACAGTCAACTTGTGGAACTCCTTACCTGAGGAGGTTGTGAAGGCTAGGACTCTAACAATGTTTAAAAGGGAACTGGATAAATTCATGGTGGCTAAGTCCATAAATGGCTATTAGCGAGGATGGGTAAGAATGGTGTCCCTAGCCTCTGTTTGTCAGAGGATGGAGATGGATGGCAGGAGGAAGATCACTTGATCAATGCCTGTTAGGTTCACTCCCTCTTGGGCACCTGGCATTGGCCACTGTCGGTAGACAGATACTGGGCTAGATGGACCTTTGGTCTGACCCGGTACGGCCTTTCTTATGTTCTTATGTTTTCCACTACCCAGGAGACCCAGCCAGGAAGTGATGAGCTGGAGATATGTTGGGAAAAGTAACTGTCTGAATTGCCAAGGCAGGAAGCCAACAATCTACAGCAACATCATTAACCACGAACTCACTCTAAGCATGCTCCAGCCAGAAGGGAAATGGGCAGGGATTCTCACTGTTCAGCCATGGCCACACATCCAGAGCTGCACAGCAGTGAGGGTGCTGGGCAAGCTGGTCTGAGCGAACAATTGGAAATGATCCTTCCGTTAGAACAGAACCAGAGTGTAGAAAGGCCCCTGTGTTAAGTGGTTGAGGCTGAGGCCTTAGGAAGCTGGCCTACGATACCACAGGGATCTTTCTGTGGAGGTTTGATTCTTGCCAGCTAGGGGAAGCTGGTGTGTGGTGTCTTTGTGGCTGCACTTTCAGTGATGCAGGTTTCTCTATCCCATTGTTCCAGGGTCATCCTACTAGATTGCCAGCTGCTTTTCAGCTGCAGTGTGGAGACTGTTTGTGTGTGTGGAGAGACAGTGTGTGCGTGTGTTGGGGAAGACTGAGTGTGTTGAGGTAGGTAGGAGCGGATCATTATTATCCCTACTTGAAAGAGGGAGACGCTCAGGCTGAGAAAGGAGAATTGACTTGTCTTAGGTCACAAAGCCAGTCAATGGCTGAATTGGGAATAGGACCCCCAGAGCCCTGATTTTTCAAATTAACCGTCGGATCTTGAATGTTATACATTGAATGACCTCAATAAAGTGCTCTTAGATGAGCTCCAGTCCAACAAGTGTGCACAGTAATTATTCAGCCAGTATTTGAGGAGAACTGCAATGTTAGAGAGAATCATGAACTGCTCAGAGACCACTAATGCAGAGAAGCAGCAAAATTTGTCAAACATATAACTGGTTATGACTTATTTACTTGGTCTTAAAAGAGAACAACAAGGACCTGAGTCTCCTCCCTGTCAATAACCTCCTGCTCAGCCAATCAGGGTAGAGACTGAGGAGGGGAGGCTGAGGGGTCTCACCAGAGAGCTAAACGGATGGCCCAGGTCACTGGTGGGGATCACTGCCCCAGCACTACTGCAGCTCCACAATTTGGGGTGGACCTCCCACAGTGAGAGCTGCCAAGCACTCCCCCTAACACACAGACACGCGCACACACAGACACACAGACACACACACACACACACACCCCTCCTGGTGTTGGGAGGGGAACAGGAGAAAGGACAAAAAAAGCAAGAGAGGAAGAGAAAGCGGGGGGGGGGGGGGATGGAGGAAAAGTTGAAACTAAAAGGACAAACCCTAATGTCCCCAGTGATTCTAAGGGACAAAATCCCAGGTGTGGAATAAAATTCTGCCTCCTTAAGATCATGCTTTCCATGAGTTCAACTTTCACCAGAATGAACAGTTTCAAACCTCGAGGAGGCTCTAACCCTCTAAACAGGGACATCTGTTTTCAAGTAAAATCACTAAAAGGAAGGAGAAAACTCAAAAGAGGTTCCTCCTGGCGCTCACGTCCGTGAACCCGAATACTCTCAGTCCTCAAAGAGAGACCTGGAGAGGGAGACTTGCTGAAGCAAAGCCACAGGGTCTCTGAGGTTTCCCTGGCCCCTCGCCCCTGTCCTGCCTGGCTGATGTCAGCATCTCTCTGTGAGGTCACCACCTCCCCACCACCTTTGGCCAATAGTCTGAGCCCCTGCAAAAGGCCTTGTGATGCCACTGCCACACCCCTCCCTTGCTGGGCTAATGTCCTGCCCCTGGCCAGGCACTTTGGAGGTTTGAGCTATTCCCTGTGGATCACCCCACTCAAGGAGCGCTCATTCTAGGAAGCAAGCCGGCTAGACAATAAAACATCAGACGCTGCTCCCAATGCTACACTTAGTTTTTCAGAAATTAGTTGACTTTATGGCCAGAAGAGACCATTAGAGCATCTAATCTGACCCCTGCATATCACAGGCCTCCTGTATGACACAAGAGCTACTTTTGGGGTAAACACATTCCAGAAAGACATCTAGTCTTCATGAAATGACGTCACGAGATGGAGAATGCACCAATTTCCTTGGTAGCTTGTTCCTGTGGTGAATCATCCTCACTGTTGAATATTTGTGCCTTAATTGTAATATGAATTTGTCTCTTTTCACCTTCCAGCCATTGGGTTTTTTAATGCCTTTCTCTGCTACATTAAAGAGCCCTTTAATAGCCAATCTTTTCTCTCCATTAAGGCACTTCAACGTTTCAATGAAGTCACCTTTCAATCTTCTTTTGAGAAGCTAAACAGGTTGAGCTCTTTCAATAGCTCACTAGAAGGCATTTTTCTCCAGCCCTCAGAACATTTGGTGGCTCTTTGCTGCCTCAACTCCAATTTCACACCAACTTTTTCAAATGAGGACACCAAAACTGGAGGCAGTATTCCAGTATCAGTCTTACTGATACCATGTCACCTCCTGTGACGTTATTGACATAATCTGTAACTGTATAGATCACCGTTGCCACCACTGTTCTATATTTGCAGCCAATATTGTATAAAGGTGGTCACATAAAGGGTCTATGGAGAGGTTATGATTGGCTGATTATAATTATGCTATCTCTAGATATGTATCATTTTGTAGTTGACATTATGAATATTGGCTCTATGCTGCCTGTATTTCCAACTTGTGCTATGCTTCTGGGGAACACCCCAGCCAGACAAATTGGTGTCAGCTCTGCCTAGCCTGCTTGATGGCCCATTAAGGACCATCAGCTATACAACTGACCCATTGAGAGAAGGCAGATATGCCTTGTGGCTCAGCAAGGTGTGCAGGGACCTGCCTATGGACAGAACTCTAAGGTTTTTCTATGTCGTGCTGGATAGAGTGTCCTTGGGACAAAGAAAGCAAAGACCACATGGCAAGAGACTATAAAAGACTGATGCCTCATCTCCATCTGGTCTTCAGTCCTGCTTCATACCTCTGGAGGGACTTGGCTACAAACTGAAGCTCTGTACAAAGGACTGAATGGCCCATCCCAGTTGTGGATGTACTCCAGAGACTTGATTTGAACCTGCAGTTTATTCCATCACTGCTACAAGCCTGAACCAAGAACATTGCCAAAGTACAAGTTTTGCCCAGGGCACCGTTTCCCCTAATGCTGGTCCTTGGTAACATTTCTTGATTGGGGGGGGGGGGACGGGAGAGAGACGAGGCGTTTTCTCTCTGTTTCTTTCCTCTCCATTTTCTGCTCCTTCCTTCAATTCCAGAAACTTCTCTTGTGTTTCAGACTGTGCAGTGACACCCTCCCCACCCCAGGACTATGGAGCCTTTGGAGCAGAAAGATCCTAGGAGCTAAGGATGAATCCAGGGGTGAGTAGCTGGCAGGAAGGAGTCCTAGCAACTCTTCTGGGAATGCAGGGGAGGAATGACTCCCCCTTCTCTACATTCTCCCCATGGGGCTCTGAGGAGCAGGGAGGGTTGTGTGATAAATTCCATCCAACATTCCCCTTTGATCCAAGCCGAGAGACATCTCAGCTCTGCACGATCCCCTTGGCAGCACCAAACAAGGGATGTTTTCCACTGCCCAGGAGACTCAGCCAGGGACTGATGTGCTGGAGATATGTTGGGAAAAGGGACTGTCTGAATTGCCAAAGCAGGAAGCCAACAATCTACAGCAAAATCATTAACCACAAACACACTGTAAGCATGCTCCAGCCAAAAGGGAAATGGGCAGGAATTCTTGCTGTTCAGCCATGGCCACACATCCAGAGCTGCACAGCAGTGAGGGTGCTGGGCAAGCTGGTCTGAGCGAACACTTGGAAATGATCCTTCCGTTAGAACAGAACCAGAGTGTAGAAAGTTCCCTGTGTTAAGTGCTTGAGGCTGAGGCCTTAGGAAGCTGGCCTACGATACCACAGGAATCTTTCTGTGGAGGTTTGATTCTTGCCAGCTAGGGGAAGCTGGTGTGTGGTGTCTTTGTGGCTGCACTTTCAGTGATGCAGGTTTCTCTATCCCATTGTTCCAGGGTCATCCTACTAGATTGCCAGCTGCTTTTCAGCTGCAGTGTGGAGACTGTTTGTGTGTGGGGAGAGACAGTGTGTGTGTGTTGGGGAAGAGTGAGTGTGTTGAGGTAGGTAGGAGCAGATCATTATTATCCCTACTTGAAAGAGGGAGACGCTCAGGCTGAAAAAGGAGAATTGACAATTAATGCAGAGAAGCAGCACAATCCATGAAGCATATAACTGGTTATGACTTATTTACTTGGTCTTAAAAGAGAACAAAAAGGCCTTGAGTCTCCTCCCTGTCATTAACGCCCTGCTCAGACAATCAGGGTAGAGACTGAGGATGGAAGGCTGAGGGGTCTCACCAGAGAGCTCAAAGGATGGCCCAGGTCACTGGTGGGGATCACTGCCCCAGCACTACTGCAGCTCCACAGTTTTGGGCGAGCGATTTCACCAGGACATTGCAACATCTTTCACAATCCACATGAGTGGAGACTGTTCATTGATTCATCGAAGACGAAGTCTTAAAGATGTTTTACTGCATAATGGCAATGGTTTGCCATGAATTCCACTTGGTGATGCAGTCCATAGGAAGGAAACCTAGGACAACATGAAACAACAACATGAAACCTCTCTGAGGCTCTTATCTGCTCCACAGGGACGTCTGTCTTCTCATTCAATTAGCAGTGGGAAAGGGGATGCAATGTCTGCCCCCAGCCAGACCACCAACCCCATCAGACACCCTCCCCCGCTGGTGCACCAGGGTCTCCCCCAGACCGACAACAGCTATGAATTAAAACCCCACAGTGTTTGTTGGGGCTACTGGAGATGCTGAAATCTCACTCTTGTCTCTCTCCTCCTGCCTCCACCTCCAAGCCAGGCACTGGGCAGTTCAGTGGGAAGGGATGAACTGATGACAGTGGAGGAAAAAAATCAAAAACCAAAAGTGAAGCCAAAAGCGCAAGCCGGGCAGGCAAGGCAAATCGCAGGCTTCTGCCATAGACTAGTCCTCCCCGCTCTTCCAATAACCCACCCAAACCGCGACACCACAGACCCCACGTTCCTGGTGTAGCTCCACCTTCCAGTGGGGAAGTGGGGAACCAATTACTAACACACACAGCATATTCCTGAGGCGCAGTGCTGGGAGCTGGGGGGATCTGGCGGGCACCTCACTGTGGGATTCACGAGTGGCTCCGGGAGCATCCATGCAATCAAGCCGCTCCACATGCCGTTGTGCCGAGGGATAACAGCGCCTGGAGGGGTTGCTGCTGGTCACTAGCAGGGCATTGTGGGAGACAGCCCAGGCTGGAGAGGGTTTGGGGGCACAGCGGATCCCATCACAGCGTGTCCCCCCAGCACCCACAGGGAATATCGTGCCCCTAGGAGGAGCGTTTGGGCTTTTCTGTGATGTGTCACTTTCCAGCCTGTGCTCTGTCTCTTCTCCTGTGCACACCCATGTCAATCAGGCATTGCTCAGCTGGGCTCTGCAAAGACCGGACTGGCTACACCCCGTGACGGGACTGAGGGGGGGCAGTGCTGAGCGTCACAGGACCTGGTTTCAGCAGCGAGAAAATCCAGGAACAACCGAATTGTTGTTTCACCCACGAAAACTCATGCTGCAAAAATGTCTGTTAGTCTATAAGGTGCCACAGGATTCTTTGCTGCTTTTACAGGAACAACCCAGTGATCCACTAAGCGGAGTTAGGGGCCTGAACTCCCTGTACGATGCACGGGCGACACAGGCACCTTACAACACAACTCACAACCACCAGCTCCCCAGGCAGGGAGCCAGCCAAGCCCGCCCAGGGAGACACTGACAACGGGGAGGTGTCCTAGCCCTGCCCCTCTCTCACAGATAGGTCCTGTGCTCCCAGCACCCACCTGCCATGTGGGAGAACCAGGTTCAATTCCCTCTGTCCAGCTGCAGAGAGTAGCTCAGGGACGCGAGTACCAAGCTCAGGGCAGACTGTTACACACCAGGGCACCCCCCATGGGGACTGGGAGCTTCCACCCCCCGAGAGCGAACTCCCCAGGCACACGAACAGCCTGAGCAGGGTGTCACAGACAGTCCCCTTGGGCACTCGGGACTATCCTGCCACCTAGGCAAGTCTGCCTTTGGGCTAGATCTGTGCCTCAGGGAGGCCTGAGGCCACCGGCATGAGCTTGGGTTGCCAGCATCACCCCCGCCCCCCCGCCACTATCCATCAGGGAGAAAGGATTTGAACCAGGGTCCCCCATGTTTCAGGTCAGTGCACGAAGCAGTGTGCCGTGGTGGGGCTCTGTCCAGCTCTCCCTTTGAAGGGGGTTCATTGGGGCTAACTAATGAGCGCGAGTGGGGCAGGGGGATCAGCTCCCCGGTGTGTCCTAATTCCTGCCTCTCAGCTGGGTGCCTGAACTACTGGACACTGTCATCCAAATACCATTGCTAGAAATAAACAATGAAAAGGTGCAGAACTCCAGGGAGCTCAGGACAGGGAGACTAACTCAGGCAATCAGAGCAGCAGATAAGACAAATCTTGAGCTACTCTGAGGCTCCAAGCAGACATGTTACCGAGACGGAAACTGGCCAGGAATTCTTTGAAACGGCGTAAACACGTCTAAAAGTATCAGTTTGCTTTATGATGAGGGGATGGGGGGAGGGAGGTTTAAACTATTTCCCTGAATCACATCTCCCTTGGCAGCTCAGTCACCATTTCAGCTAGAGCAGAGCGGTGGAGCCTGGGCACTGGGCCACTCGGGGCCTTTAACACCACAGCCCTGGGGAGGGGGGGCTGAGATGGACCATCCTGCGAGGAACACGAGTCCTTCTACCATCCACCACACCCTGGTTTGGAACTGCTGCTGCCGGCTCACCCCATCTGTGGGGACTTCTATCCCCTCTGCCTCCCTCTAGCTGGGGGTTTTCCCTTCTGCACCTACTTGGCAGGGCAGCCCCCGTCTGAACCCCTGATCCTGTCCCAGTTTTGTCCCTCTGCCCATCCCGCCCCTCCGATTCCCCCCTTCAGGGGGATTTTCCGGCCTTTCATTGCAGGGAGCAGATTCTGATGGCGCGTAAGGGCAGCAGCTTGCAGCTGTTACTGAGCATGTGAGAAGAGCATTAGAAGGGAAGACCGGCCAGACTGGGTCACACCAAAGCTCCATCTAGCCCAGTGTCCTGTCGGCCGATAGCGGCCGGTGCCAGGTGCCCCAGAGGGAATGAACAGACAGGAATCATCCAGGGAGCCATTCCCTGTCGCCCAATTCCCAGCTTCTGACAGACAGAGGTTAGGGGCACCATCCCTGCCCACCCTGGCCAACAGCCATTGATGGACCTGTCCTCCACAGAAACACAGAATCCTAGACAATTAGGGTTGGAAGAGACCCCAGGAGGTCATCCAGCCTAAGCCCCTGCTGAAAGCAGGACCACGAATCTCTCTAGTTTCCTTTTCATCACAGGACCCTGCTCAGGAACAGTGAAGTTGCAAGATCTAACAGGAAACAGCTTCAGAAAGAAGGGCAGCTCCTCTTCCTCCTCCCCTCCCGTGGGGACGAGCAGCCCCCCAACAGCCTCTCTGCCCCAGCCTCCTTCAACCCATTGCCCCCTTCAGCCTCCCCCAACTTCCCCCATTGCTCCTTTAGCCTCCCCCAACTTCCCCCATCACCCTCTTCAGCCTCCCACAACTGCCCCAATTGCCCCTTTAGCCCCCAAATGTCCCGTTCCCCCATCTCCCCCTTCAGCCTCCTCCAAACTGTTCCCTTCCACCCATCGCCCCAGTCCCCACCAGCCTCCCGTTGCCCTCTTCAGCCTCCCCCAACTTCCCCCATCACCCTCTTCAGCCTCCCCAACTTCCCCATTGCTCCCTTTAGCCTCCCCAACTTCCCCATCAGCCTCTTCAGCCTCCCACAACTGCCCCAATTGCCCCCTTTAGCGCCCCCAAATGTCCCGTTCCCCCATCTCCCCCTTCAGCCTCCTCCAAACTGTTCCCTTTCCCCCATCGCCCCAGTCACCTCCAGCCTCCTGTTGCCCTCCTCAGCTTCCCCCAACTCCCCCCCTACTGCCCCGGCTCCACCGCTGTCAGGTTCCCTTCCCCACAACCATCTGCTTCCTCACCATGGGGAACAGGAGCAGAAAATGCTTTTGAAAAAACCTTCTGCAAAGCAAAAAGTAAAACAAGCCAAGCAACCACTTCCCTGGCTTTGTGCTGGGTGCCCAGCTGTGGGCTTGTGTGTGTGTGTGTGTGCGGGGGGAGGTGGGGCTGTTCTGAGCACACTCCGGTCAGGGAAAGGGCAGAGTTGGCCAAAGGGGCAAGTTGAATCTTTAGCAGAGAATTCCTTTCTCCATTGTGTTAGCTAAGCGTTGCTGTTAAATGTCAGCCGACAAATGCAACATTTGAAACAATCCGACTCTAAATCCCCCACCCTCTCAGTTGCTGTAGTTCTTCATTATGATTGCATCATCCATGACTTCTAGGAATAACATGATGCAATTCATATCATGTATGAGGCAATACCAGCTTCAGATTGTATCCTTCATTGTTTTGCCTAAAAAGCAAGTACTGTCCAGAGCCATTCATAGATTTATTCATAGATCCAGTCAAAGATGTATTATAGTCATTACTGGTTTAAATTGAGATCCCGTCCCTTTATAACTCACTTATCCTCCACCATTCCCAAGTCAAGGGTCATAAATACTGACCAAATAGCATATCTTGAAAACTAGAGCCAATCAAGAATTTTAAGCATCATTTTCGTTCTCAGGGACGGGACGGAGGGGACGAAGGGGGCAGGGACGGATGGAGACGGGACGGGACGGAGGACAGGGCTGGGGGGATGCAGGGACGGGACGGAGGGGACGGAGGGGGCAGGGACGGATGGAGACGGGACGGGACAGAGGACAGGGCTGGGGGGATGCAGGGACGGGACCGAGGGGACGAAGGAGGCAGAGACTGATGGAGACGGACGGGACAGAGGACAGGGCTGGGGATGCAGGAAGGGAGTGATGGCTGGACGGAGGGGGCGGGTGACCAGATCGCAAGCGTGAACTATCAGGCCACGTTGGTGGAGCTGGGGGGGAGACAGACAGACACAGGTGCGCAGCCCTGTTGGGAGCCAGAGGCACACTGGTCCGCCTGGCCGTGTGCTACCAGCGTGCCCTTTCCTATGTGCCCTAAGGCATTCCTATGTTATTCCATAACATTCCTATGTGCCATAACATTCTTATGTGCTGAATAAGAGCACATAACATTCCTGTGTTCCCCTCCCAACACCAGGAGGGGAGTGTGTGTGTGCCCTTTCCTATTCTTATGTGCTGATCAGTACTGTGGTAGCAGAACTGAAACTGAAAAGGTAGCAGGCAGGACTATGCACAAAGAGAAAAGGGATGTAGACCTGCCCTTTGTACCCTGCAGGACCTGTGGTCACAGGCCCTTCCTAATTTGGGGGGAACCAAGGAAACCATACCCGGGGGAACGGGAAAGTGCGAGGCTGCAGTGCCACCTAGCGGCCACAGGACAAATCGCCGGCTGCTGCACCTGTGGGCACTGGGAGTTCGCTTAACATGGAAAGCTGCCTAATGCAAGGTTGGCAAAACGGGGGTCTGCTGCACTACATCATCATCTGCAATGACTCAACCCGATAGGACACCTCCTGTGCTACGCTGCTACTAGTGACCCTCTCAAACAGGTCCCCATAGCTCCCCAGCCTCCCCCCACCAGGAGGCAGCTAGGAGAGGCTTGTTACACTGCTCTACAGCCAAAATGCTTCTGAAATAAATGGAGTCCAACTTTACTAATTTTGGGTCACTGAGAACGAAAATGATGCTTAAAATTCTTGATTGGCTCTAGTTTTCAAGATATGCTATTGAGTCAGTATTTATGACCCTTGACTTGGGAATGGTGGAGGATAAGTGAGTTATAAAGGGACGGGATCTCAATTTAAACCAGTAATGACTATAATACATCTTTGACTGGATCTATGAATAAATCTATGAATGGCTCTGGACAGTACTTGCTTTTAGGCAAAACAATGAAGGATACAATCTGAAGCTGGTATTGCCTCATACATGATATGAATTGCATCATGTTATTCCTAGAAGTCATGGATGATGCAATCATAATGAAGCTGAATCAATTGCCCTATATCAGCTCTAGAAATCATACAGTGTCTTGCTCTCTTATTTGTCAGTGTTTGATTTTGCAAAGGGACCCAATTCTCTTTAGCCAAAGTGAGCAGAGATGCCTCGTACTTGTGTGAACAGTGCAGATAACTTGTGCTAGATAGTGCAGATAACTTGTGTCAGAAAGTTGGCAACCTCAGATCCAGGGGAAACAACTCAAACACCCAACGAGTCTGGCCAGGGGCAGGACATCAGCTTTGAGGGGAGGGGTGGGTGAGGCAGTGACATAACAAAGGGCTTTTGCAGGAACTCGGCCTATTGGGCAAAGGTGTTGGGAGGGGGTGACCTCACAGAGAGACCCCGACATCAGCCGGGCAGGACAGAGGTGCAGGGCCAGGCCAGTCTCTGAGACCTCTCGGCTTTGCTGCCGCAAGTCTCCTTCGCGAGGTCTCTCCTCGAGGGCTGAGAGAGAATTAGGATTCAGAGTTGTGAGCATGAGGAGGAACCTCTGTGGAGTTTTCTCCTTTCCTACCACTGATTGTGCCGAAAACAAACTTCCCTTTGAGAAGGTAAGAGGCTCAGAGAGGTTTGGAACCTGTTCCGTCTGATCCACCTGGCGCAGGCAGCATTCTAGGCCCAGACAGCGCTGGCTTCAGGTGGCAGAATTTGATTTCCTCCCTAGGTTTTGATGATTGGAATCCCTGGGGACATTGGGGTGTATCCTTTTTGGTTTATCTTTTCCTCTTTCCTCCCTCCTTTCTCCTCTTCTCTTGCTTCTTTTTTCCCTTTTCCAGCTTCCCTCCCTCTACCTAGGAGGGATGGGTCTGGAGTGCGGGCAGGGGAGGGGTATTGGTCTCATTGCGGGAGGTCCTCACCTAGAGGTGGGTCTGGGTTTGAGAGTGATCCCCTCTGATGGTGTCCTGGGCCGTCCTTTGGGACATCTGGTGAGACCCCTCAGCCTCCTGCCCCTCAGAGTCTCAGTGCTGATTGGCTGAGCAGGGGGCTATCGACACCAAGGAGACTCAGGTCAGTTTGGTCTCTTTTCAAATCAGGCAAATAAGTCACAACCAATCCAATGTATGGAATTAGTCTTGCTGCTTCTCTCCATTAATTGTCTCTTGGCAGGTCTTGATTTTCAATAATGTCCTAGGTCTTCTAAAATACTTGCTGAATAATTACTTTGAACCACTGTTGGTCTCTAGCTCACTTGAGGGCACTTTATTCTGATCACTCAATGTGTGAAATTCAAGATGTGAGAGAGAGGCTGAAAGTCAGGAGCAGTGTTTCCTCTAATTTGTTATGTCCATGTGTGGAATGAATTTTGTTTTGGGCACAAATATGGAGGTGAGGTGTGACACATCACCTGCATATTGCGCTCCTTACAAAATTCATTCTGCACATGGATGGTGTGTGGCAGGGGTGAGGCTGAAAGGTTTGGAGTGTGGAGAGGCTCGGGGGCGCAGTGATGTGAGGGCTCCGGCTGGGGGTGCAGGCTCTGGAGTGGGGCTAGCAATGAGGGTCTCAGCATTGGAGCAGAGGGTAGGGGTGCAGGGGGTGAGGGCTCTGGGGTGGGGCTGGGAATGAGGAGATTGGGGAGCAGGTTGCCCCAGGGAGAAAGAACTGCCCCCTCCAGCCCTCTCTCCCCACAGCAGCTCAGGGCCAGATGAGAGGGCACCTGTCTCCAAGCCACAGCAGCGCCGGTGGGGCTGGGTTGGGACTGAGGGAGGCGACAGGATTTATTTTTCCGAAGTCAAAAGGAGGAAGGGATGGAGTTATGCTTCAGTTTTACCTCATAAACTTATTCCTGTCTAACCTACAGGACACTATGGGAATAAGACACTATGTCATGTGGTGACATCACAAGAGCAGAGGATGTGAGAACTACAGCAACTGAGAGGGTGGGGGATTTAGAGTCGGATTGTTTCAAATGCTGCATTTGTGGGCTGACATTTAACAGCAATGCTTAGCTAACACAATGGAGAAAGGAATTCTCTGCTAAAGATTCAACCTGCCCCTTTGGCCAACTCCACCTTCCCTGACCGGAGTGTGCTCAGAACACCTATCCCACCAGCCTCCCCCCCACACACACACAAGCCCACAGCTGGGCACCCAGCACAAAGCAAGGGAGGGGGTTGCTTGGCTTGTTTTACTTTTTACTTTTCAAAAGGCTTTTTAAAAAGCATTTTCTGCCCCTGTTCCCCATGGTGAGGAAGCAGATGGTTTGTTAAACAAAAGTTAAACAAAAATTAAAAGGTAGAGTGACTAAAATGAAATCCCTGCAAGTTGTATGGGCCCTTTTTAAAGACACCATAATAGAGGCCCAACTTCAATGTATACCCCAAATTAAGAAACACAGTAAAAGAACTAAAAAAGAGCCATCGTGGCTTAACAACCATGTAAAAGAAGCAGTGAGAGATAAAAAGACTTCCTTTAAAAAGTGGACGTCAAATCCTAGTGAGGCAAATAGAAAGGAGCATAAACACTGCCAACTTAAGTGCAAGACTGTAATAAGAAAAGCCAAAGAGGAGTTTGAAGAACGGCTAGCCAAAAACTCCAAAGGTAATAACAATATGTTTTTTAAGTACATCAGAAGCAGGAAGCCTGCTAAACAACCAGTGGGGCCCCTTGACGATCAAAATACAAAAGGAGCGCTTAAAGACGATAAAGTCATTGCGGAGAATCTAAATGAATTCTTTGCTTCAGTCTTCACGGCTGAGGATGTTAGGGAGATTCCCAAACCTGAGCTGGCTTTTGTAGGTGACAAATCTGAGGAACTGTCACAGATTGAAGTGTCACTAGAGGAGGTTTTGGAATTAATTGATAAACTCAACATTAACAAGTCACCGGGACCAAATGGCATTCACCCAAGAGTTCTGAAATAACTCAAATGTGAAGTTGCGGAACTATTAACTAAGGTTTGTAACCTGTCCTTTAAATCGGCTTCGGTACCCAATGATTGGAAGTTAGCTAATGTAACGCCAATATTTAAAAAGGGCTCTAGAGGTGTCTTTGTGGCTGCACTTTCAGTGATGCAGGTTTCTCTATCCCATTGTTCCAGGGTCATCCTACTAGATTTCCAGCTGCTTTTCAGCTGCAGTGTGGAGACTGTTTGTGTGTGGGGAGAGACAGTGTGTGTGTGTTGGGGAAGAGTGAGTGTGTTGAGGTAGGTAGGAGCAGATCATTATTATCCCTACTTGAAAGAGGGAGACGCTCAGGCTGAAAAAGGAGAATTGACAATTAATGCAGAGAAGCAGCACAATCCATGAAGCATATAACTGGTTATGACTTATTTACTTGGTCTTAAAAGAGAACAAAAAGGCCTTGAGTCTCCTCCCTGTCATTAACGCCCTGCTCAGACAATCAGGGTAGAGACTGAGGATGGAAGGCTGAGGGGTCTCACCAGAGAGCTCAAAGGATGGCCCAGGTCACTGGTGGGGATCACTGCCCCAGCACTACTGCAGCTCCACAGTTTTGGGCGAGCGATTTCACCAGGACATTGCAACATCTTTCACAATCCACATGAGTGGAGACTGTTCATTGATTCATCGAAGACGAAGTCTTAAAGATGTTTTACTGCATAATGGCAATGGTTTGCCATGAATTCCACTTGGTGATGCAGTCCATAGGAAGGAAACCTAGGACAACATGAAACAACAACATGAAACCTCTCTGAGGCTCTTATCTGCTCCACAGGGACGTCTGTCTTCTCATTCAATTAGCAGTGGGAAAGGGGATGCAATGTCTGTCCCCAGCCAGACCACCAACCCCATCAGACACCCTCCCCCGCTGGTGCACCAGGGTCTCCCCCAGACCGACAACAGCTATGAATTAAAACCCCACAGTGTTTGTTGGGGCTACTGGAGATGCTGAAATCTCACTCTTGTCTCTCTCCTCCTGCCTCCACCTCCAAGCCAGGCACTGGGCAGTTCAGTGGGAAGGGATGAACTGATGACAGTGGAGGAAAAAAATCAAAAACCAAAAGTGAAGCCAAAAGCGCAAGCCGGGCAGGCAAGGCAAATCGCAGGCTTCTGCCATAGACTAGTCCTCCCCGCTCTTCCAATAACCCACCCAAACCGCGACACCACAGACCCCACGTTCCTGGTGTAGCTCCACCTTCCAGTGGGGAAGTGGGGAACCAATTACTAACACACACAGCATATTCCTGAGGCGCAGTGCTGGGAGCTGGGGGGATCTGGCGGGCACCTCACTGTGGGATTCACGAGTGGCTCCGGAGCATCCATGCAATCAAGCCGCTCCACATGCCGTTGTGCCGAGGGATAACAGCGCCTGGAGGGGTTGCTGCTGGTCACTAGCAGGGCATTGTGGGAGACAGCCCAGGCTGGAGAGGGTTTGGGGGCACAGCGGATCCCATCACAGCGTGTCCCCCCAGCACCCACAGGGAATATCGTGCCCCTAGGAGGAGCGTTTGGGCTTTTCTGTGATGTGTCACTTTCCAGCCTGTGCTCTGTCTCTTCTCCTGTGCACACCCATGTCAATCAGGCATTGCTCAGCTGGGCTCTGCAAAGACCGGACTGGCTACACCCGTGACGGGACTGAGGGGGGGCAGTGCTGAGCGTCACAGGACCTGGTTTCAGCAGCGAGAAAATCCAGGAACAACCGAATTGTTGTTTCACCCACGAAAACTCATGCTGCAAAAATGTCTGTTAGTCTATAAGGTGCCACAGGATTCTTTGCTGCTTTTACAGGAACAACCCAGTGATCCACTAAGCGGAGTTAGGGGCCTGAACTCCCTGTACGATGCACGGGCGACACAGGCACCTTACAACACAACTCACAACCACCAGCTCCCAGGCAGGGAGCCAGCCAAGCCCGCCCAGGGAGACACTGACAACGGGGAGGTGTCCTAGCCCTGCCCCTCTCTCACAGATAGGTCCTGTGCTCCCAGCACCCACCTGCCATGTGGGAGAACCAGGTTCAATTCCCTCTGTCCAGCTGCAGAGAGTAGCTCAGGGACGCGAGTACCAAGCTCAGGGCAGACTGTTACACACCAGGGCACCCCCCATGGGGACTGGGAGCTTCCACCCCCCGAGAGCGAACTCCCCAGGCACACGAACAGCCTGAGCAGGGAGTCACAGACAGTCCCCTTGGGCACTCGGGGCTATCCTGCCACCTAGGCAAGTCTGCCTTTGGGCTAGATCTGTGCCTCAGGGAGGCCTGAGGCCACCGGCATGAGCTTGGGCTGCCAGCATCACCCCCGCCCCCCGCCACTGTCCACAAGGGAGAAAGGATTTGAACCAGGGTCCCCCATGTTTCAGGTCAGTGCACGAAGCAGTGTGCCGTGGTGGGGCTCTGTCCAGCTCTCCCTTTGAAGGGGGTTCATTGGGGCTAACTAATGAGCGCGAGTGGGGCAGGGGGATCAGCTCCCCGGTGTGTCCTAATTCCTGCCTCTCAGCTGGGTGCCTGAACTACTGGACACTGTCATCCAAATACCATTGCTAGAAATAAACAATGAAAAGGTGCAGAACTCCAGGGAGCTCAGGACAGGGAGACTAACTCAGGCAATCAGAGCAGCAGATAAGACAAATCTTGAGCTACTCTGAGGCTCCAAGCAGACATGTTACCGAGACGGAAACTGGCCAGGAATTCTTTGAAACGGCGTAAACACGTCTAAAAGTATCAGTTTGCTTTATGATGAGGGGATGGGGGGAGGGAGGTTTAAACTATTTCCCTGAATCACATCTCCCTTGGCAGCTCAGTCACCATTTCAGCTAGAGCAGAGCGGTGGAGCCTGGGCACTGGGCCACTCGGGGCCTTTAACACCACAGCCCTGGGGAGGGGGGGCTGAGATGGACCATCCTGCGAGGAACACGAGTCCTTCTACCATCCACCACACCCTGGTTTGGAACTGCTGCTGCCGGCTCACCCCATCTGTGGGGACTTCTATCCCCTCTGCCTCCCTCTAGCTGGAGGTTTTCCCTTCTGCACCTACCTGGCAGGGCAGCCCCATCTGAACCCCTGATCCTCTCCCAGTTTTGTCCCTCTGCCCATCCCGCCTCCGATTCCCCCCTTCAGGGGGATTTTCCGGCCTTTCATTGCAGGGAGCAGATTCTGATGGCGCGTAAGGGCAGCAGCTTGCAGCTGTTACTGAGCATGTGAGAAGAGCATTAGAAGGGAAGACCGGCCAGACTGGGTCACACCAAAGCTCCATCTAGCCCAGTGTCCTGTCGGCCGATAGCGGCCGGTGCCAGGTGCCCCAGAGGGAATGAACAGACAGGAATCATCCAGGAGCCATTCCCTGTCGCCCAATTCCCAGCTTCTGACAGACAGAGGTTAGGGGCACCATCCCTGCCCACCCTGGCCAACAGCCATTGATGGACCTGTCCTCCATAGAAACACAGAATCCTAGACAATTAGGGTTGGAAGAGACCCCAGGAGGTCATCCAACCTAAGCCCCTGCTGAAAGCAGGACCACGAATCTCTCTAGTTTCCTTTTCATCACAGGACCCTACTCAGGAACAGTGAAGTTGCAAGATCTAACAGGAAACAGCTTCAGAAAGAAGGGCAGCTCCTCTTCCTCCTCCTCCCGTGGGGACGAGCAGCCCCCAACAGCCTCTCTGCCCCAGCCTCCTTCAACCCATTGCCCCCTTCAGCCTCCCCAACTTCCCCATTGCTCCTTTAGCCTCCCCAACTTCCCCATCACCCTCTTCAGCCTCCCACAACTGCCCCAATTGCCCCCTTTAGCCCCCAAATGTCCTGTTCCCCATCTCCCCTTCAGCCTCCTCCAAACTGTTCCCTTCCCCATCGCCCCAGTCACCTCCAGCCTCCCGTTGCCCTCTTCAGCCTCCCCAACTTCCCCATCACCCTCTTCAGCCTCCCCAACTTCCCCATTGCTCCCTTTAGCCTCCCCAACTTCCCCATCAGCCTCTTCAGCCTCCCACAACTGCCCCAATTGCCCCTTTAGCGCCCCCAAATGTCCCGTTCCCCATCTCCCCCTTCAGCCTCCTCCAAACTGTTCCCTTTCCCCCATCGCCCCAGTCACCTCCAGCCTCCTGTTGCCCTCCTCAGCTTCCCCCAACTCCCCCCCTACTGCCCCGGCTCCACCGCTGTCAGGTTCCCTTCCCCACAACCATCTGCTTCCTCACCATGGGGAACAGGAGCAGAAAATGCTTTTGAAAAAACCTTCTGCAAAGCAAAAAGTAAAACAAGCCAAGCAACCACTTCCCAGGCTTTGTGCTGGGTGCCCAGCTGTGGGCTTGTGTGTGAGTGTGTGTGCGGGGGGAGGTGGGGCTGTTCTGAGCACACTCCGGTCAGGGAAGGGGCAGAGTTGGCCAAAGGGGCAAGTTGAATCTTTAGCAGAGAATTCCTTTCTCCATTGTGTTAGCTAAGCGTTGCTGTTAAATGTCAGCCGACAAATGCAACATTTGAAACAATCCGACTCTAAATCCCCCACCCTCTCAGTTGCTGTAGTTCTCACATCCTCTGCTCTTGTGATGTCACCACATGACATAGTGTCTTATTCCCATAGTGTCCTGTAGGTTAGACAGGAATAAGTTTATGAGGTAAATACTGAAGCATAACTCCATCCCTTCCTCCTTTTGACTTCGGAAAAATAAATCCTGTCGCCTCCCTCAGTCCCAAGCCAGCCCCACCGGCGCTGCTGCGGCTTGGAGACAGGTGCCCTCTCAGCTGGCCCTGAGCTGCTGTGGGGAGAGAGGGCTGGAGGGGGCAGTTCTTTCTCCCTGGGGCAACCTGCTCCCCAATCTCCTCATTCCCAGCCCCACCCCAGAGCCCTCACCCCCTGCGCCCCTACCCTCTGCTCCAATGCTGAGACCCTCATTGCTAGCCCCACTCCAGAGCCTGCACCCCCAGCCGGAGCCCTCACATCACTGCGCCCCAACCCCCCCCCCCCCCCGAGCCTCTCCCACACTCCAAACCTTTCAGCCTCACCCCTGCCACACACCATCCATGTGCAGAATGAATTTTGTAAGGAGCGCAATATGCAGGTGATGTGTCACACCTCACCTCCATATTTGTGCCCAAAACAAAATTCATTCCACACATGGACATAACAAATTAGAGGAAACACTGCTCCTGACTTTCAGCCTCTCTCTCACATCTTGAATTTCACACATTGAGTGATCAGAATAAAGTGCCCTCAAGTGAGCTAGAGACCAACAGTGGTTCATAGTAATTATTCAGCAAGTATTTTAGAAGACCTAGGACATTATTGAAAATCAAGACCTGCCAAGAGACAATTAATGGAGAGAAGCAGCAAGATTAATTCCATACATTGGATTGGTTGTGACTTATTTGCCTGATTTGAAAAAAGACCAAACTGACCTGAGTCTCCTTGGTGTCGATAGCCCCCTGCTCAGCCAATCAGCACTGAGACTCTGAGAGGCAGGAGGCTGAGGGGTCTCACCAGATGTCCCAAAGGATGGCCCAGGACACCATCAGAGGGGATCACTCTCAGACCCAGACCCACCTCTTGGTGAGGACCTCCCGCAATGAGAGCAATACCCTCCCTGCCCGCACTCCAGACCCGTCCCTCCTAGGTAGAGGGAGGGAAGCTGGAAAAGGGAAAAAGAAGCAAGAGAAGAGGAGAAAGGAGAGGAAAGAGGAAAAGATAAACCAAAAAGGATACACCCCAATGTCCCCAGGGATTCCAATCATCAAAACCTAGGGAGGAAATCAAATTCTGCCACCTGAAGCCAGCGCTGTCTGGGCCTAGAATGCTGCCTGCGCCAGGTGGATCAGACGGAACAGGTTCCAAACCTCTCTGAGCCTCTTATCTTCTCAAAGGGAAGTTTGTTTTCGGCACAATCAGTGGTAGGAAAGGAGAAAACTCCACAGAGGTTCCTCCTCATGCTCACAACTCTGAATCCTAATTCTCTCTCAGCCCTCGAGGAGAGACCGCGCGAAGGTGACTTGCGGCAACAAAGCCGGGAGGTCTCAGAGACTGGCCTGGCCCTGCACCTCTGTCCTGCCCGGCTGATGTCGGGATCTCTTTGTGAGGTCACCCCCTCCCCACCACCTTTGCCCAATAGGCCGAGTTCCTGCAAAAGGCCTTTGTGATTTCTCTGCCACACCCACCCCTCCCCTCAAAGCTGATGTCCTGCCCCTGGCCAGAATCATTGGGTGTTTGAGTTGTTTCCCCTGGATCTGGGGTTGCCAAATTTCTGACCCCACAAAACCGAACACCCTCATCCTGCCCCTTCACCGAGGTCCCGGCCCACTCAATCCATCTCCCTCCGTCGCTCGCTCTCCCCCACGTTCACTCACTCGCTCGTTTTCACCGGGCTGAGGAGGGCTGGGGAGGGTCCCTTTTCAACTGGGTGTTGTCGGTTCAGACCTGGGAAGGAGGCTGCCTGCCAAACACCTTTGAGAGGCGCCGTCCCTCCTGTCAGAAAATCATCTCCCTCCTTCAGTTCAATTACGGCCTGAATTGTTCCTTATCCTGGCAGAGCCGGAGGATTGAAAGCAGCAACGTCAAACCCCTGTGCAGCTAACAGGAATGGACACAGACACTCCCTTGTATCTGAACAGATATTTAGTTTTACTCTTGGTAAACTACAAGGCTAAAGGGACAGGCAGTGGCACCAGATCTAAGGAATGAAATACAACACAATCATCATCGTTATGCCCATCATTGCCCCTTTAACCTTCCGTTGTCTCTCTCTGACCACCGTCACCCTCCGTCGGTTCACTGAGATTGCCACACTCATTGCTTCCAACACACACCTGATCTCCAATTTTGCAGCCAAAAGAAAAGTGATAGGCTTTCTTAACCATAGTGTTATACTGCACTTTTGTGATGTAAAAGTCACCTCACCACAAACATAGCACAAGTTATCTGCACTGTTCACACAAGTACGAGGCATCTCTGCTCACTTTGGCTAAAGAGAAATGGGTCCCTTTGCAAAATCAAACACTGACAAATAAGAGAGCAAGACACTGTATGATTTCTAGAGCTGATATAGGGAAATTGGTTCAGCTTCATTATGATTGCATCATCCATGACTTCTAGGGATAACATGATGCAATTCATATCATGTATGAGGCAATACCAGCTTCAGATTGTATCCTTCATTGTTTTGCCTAAAAAGCAAGTACTGTCCAGAGCCATTCATAGATTTATTCATAGATCCAGTCAAAGATGTAGTTTAGTCATTACTGGTTTAAATTGAGATCCCGTCCCTTTATAACTCACTTATCCTCCCCCATTCCCAAGTCAAGGGTCATAAATACTGACTCAATAGCATATCTTGAAAACTAGAGCCAATCAAGAATTTTAAGCATCATTTTCGTTCTCAGTGACCCAAAATTAGTAAAGTTGGACTCCATTTATTTCAGAAGCATTTTGGCTGTAGAGCAGTGTAACAAGCCTCTCCTAGCTGCCTCCTGGTGTGGGGAGGCTGGGGAGCTGTGGGGACCTGTTTGAGAGGGTCACTAGTAGCAGCGTAGCACAGGAGGTGTCCTATCGGGTTGAGTCATTGCAGATGATGATGTAGTGCAGCAGACCCCCGTTTTGCCAACCGTGCATTAGGCAGCTTTCCATGTGTGCAGCAGCCGGCGATTTGTCCTGTGGCCACTAGGTGGCGCTGCAGCCTCGCACTTTCCGGTTCCCCCGGGTATGGGAAGGTTTGAGAAGGTGAGCTGGCTCCACCCGGCCCCGGGGAGATGCCGTCAGTGGGGTCTGCTGTGTAAGGGCTGAAAGTCAATTTTACTGGCATTTTATGATCTTTCAATCAGGAAGGGGAGCAACTGCTTACCCTGACTGAAGCATCTTATCTTGTTTCCAAATTGAAGTGTCTCCTCTTTGTGTGCAAAGAGACACTTTAAGGGGACGCCACAAATGGGAGATGCTTTTGGTTTGGAAAACGAAATATTTTTGCAAAGATTTTTCATCCAAATTGATTTAGGATTAATGGGGTCAAATGACATGCTGTGCTCTGTGGCTTTAAGGCATTCGAGAACTGCTGAAGAGGTTAAAGGCCGCAGAGCTGGGTAGCTGGGTGTGGGTCCTCCAAAGTTATTGTGCTCTGGTGAGACTGAGCAGTTGTGGGGATTTTGCAAGCTGTGGTGTTTACATGCACATAGAAAATGTAATGAAACTCCATTTTTAAAACCACTCATGTCTGGGAATGGAAGAGAAGCTCTTTGAAATAAGTGTCCCCTTCATACTCTTCAAGATCACTGGCTCCAACACTCAGCTGCCTCAGGGAACTCAGTGGTGGTGCATTTGAGGGTGGATCGAGAGGTTTCTGGTTCAAGTCCAGCTGCTCTCTTACATGTCCTCTTTTTTAAGTGATCTATATTTTCATATCCATCTCCTGTATGTTCAGGAGTTCCGCTGAACGGGGACGTGAAATGAATTTCATCATTCAATATCTTCCTGTTAAAATGTACAAACACTGAGGAAAGCTGTCCATCAGCTGAAATCCATTCCGGTCCTCTGAGGTGGTAGTTTGTTTTCATTCTTGAAACAAAGATAGAGTACGACTGTAGATGTGCAGGTCCTTGTTCTCCACGAGCGATGCTGTGCAGAAGAAGAAGAACCAGTGGCAATCAAGTGGACACTAGGGAGTTTAGACTTGCCTTCCAAGGGGAGTATTGGGGGCAAAAGCCATATCTGGCTTCAAGAATAAGCTTAGTACGTTTATGGAGGGGATGGTATGGTGGACTAGCCTAATTTTGGCAATGAATTTGGCAATTGATCTTTGATGATCAGCAGGTAAGTATGCCCAGTGGTCTGGATGGGATGTTAGATGGGTTGGGATGTGAGTTACTGCAGAGAATTCTCTCGTGGGTGCTGGCTGGTGAGTCTTGCCCACATGCTAAGGGTTTAAGTGATCAGCATCTTTGGGGTCGGGAAGGAATTTTCCTCCAGGGCAGATTGGCAGAGGCCCTGGAGGTTTCTCGCCTTCCTCTGCAGCATGGGGCACTGGTCACTTGCTAGAGGATTCTCTGCAGCTTGAGGTCTTCAAAGCACAATTTGAGGAGTTCAGTAAGTCAGACATAGGTTAGGGGTTTGCTATAGAAGTGGATGGGGGAGATTGTGTGGCCTGCGTTGTGAAGGAGGTGGGACTAGATGATCATTAGGGTCCCTTCTGACCTTCGAGTCTATGAGTCTATGAGACCATGGGAGGGTGGGGAGGAGCTGTGAGGCCGGCGGGTGTGTGCGGTGCAGGGCATTTGGAGTGTGGGAGCTGCTGGGGGGCCGGTGGGTGCCTGGGCTGCTGCTGCCCCAGCCGGGTCTGTATGGGGGAGAGATCTGCATTAGCCCCCTTTGTGCCCAGCTCTGGGGGGCAGGGAGGGTTCGGACTCTTTGCGGTGGCTGGAGCCAGCCGCTGAGCCGGAGCCTGCCGGCAAGGGGAGAGACCTGGGGGAAAGAGCTGCGGCTGAGCAGGAAAGTGAGTCTGGAATTCAGCTCTCACCGCCCCAGATCTGCCGCTGAGGCCAAAGCAGAGGGTTCTTTTGGTTCAGTTCTTGGGTAACCTGCATTGAGCTGTGCGCTCATTGCTTACAATCCCTTCAAGCCTATCTTTGCGTAGTTAATCAATGTGTGTTCTATTTCCCCCTAAAACTCTTCGTTTTGCTAGATGTGGTTGGGGCACCTGCTCAGGACCAGAGACTGGTGCATGATCCTCTCCACTTGGAGGGAGGAGCAGACTGGGTAATAAAGTGATCCCGTCAGGCTTTTGGCCAGGGCAAGACGCTGCAGCACTGGGGACCTAGGCTGGGGAGCTGGGGAGAAGCTTCCTGGTCCCTGCAGCTGGGTGTGTCCCTGCCTGTGCAAAGGTTTGTGTGAGTGCAGGGACGGGAGCGAGCTGCATCTTCTCCCAGCAGCAGTGTGAGAGGGAGCCCAGGCTGGGGAGACAGAGAGCTCAGCGGTACCCCAGCTCCAAGTTGCACCCCGGGGGGCCTTTAAACGTTAGGAACCATCAGAGTTAAGGTGACTTTTATAAACTTTGTGCAGTGCTGTTGTGCATGCGTGTTATGATACAGACTCACAAGCGTGGCCTTGGGGTGAATTCTCTGCCCCCGACAGCCTGTGAGCGCGAGGAGGAGCCTCCTTGGGGTTTTCCCCTTTCCCACGGCTAATTGAGTGAGAAGACAGACGTCCCTGTGGAGCAGATAAGAGCCTCAGAGAGGTTTCATGTTGTAGCACCTCAGCTCCTACCTATTACTTGGGAACAGCTCGGTTCCTACCATTTTCGGGGCATTCAGAGAAATGGACCCGTGAGCCCCAGAAGGAACTGCTAGGGAAGCCCAGAGCTCTCACTTCAGATGCCAGGCAGAAGCCCTGAGCCCAGGTACCCAGAGTGCCGTCAGGAGTTGGGAAGGGCATGAAAGTCCTGAGCCCAGTGCCCCAGCCCTGGCTGCAGCCACAGGGGGCCAGAAGCTCTGAGTCCGGGCACCCAGAGATGTGACTGGAGCAGAAGCTGCCAAGGCCAAAGCCCTGAGCCCAACACCGGGCTGATGCAGCACACTCACTTCTGCATTGCCTCTGCAAGTGCGTCTGATATCCCCACGGAGAGGAAGTCCTGTCCCCAGCCGGGCAGAGAAACAGCTAGGAGGCCCCTACTGGGTTCTCTTGGCTGGGGGGTCCAGCAGGACAGGGAGATCGGATTTCACGGGGCAGGGCTAATTCGATCTAGCCAAAAATGGCACAACAAGAACCAATGGCTGTCAGCTGAAGAGTAAAAATTTCGTAACCTTTTAATCATTTTTGAAAATCCTGACTTTCTTTTCCTAATTATTTTTTGGTTTATTTTATTAATGAAAGCAAACTTAAGTAATGTTAAATGAAGGGGTTTTTGGTTTGTTACTTTCCTTATTTTTTCTTAATATATAATAGTTTTTTTCTTTCTATGTACTGTTTAAACAATGAAGCTCTTACTCATCTGTTCTTTTCAATATATATTTTATTGCCATTCTTATCTTTGTGAAGGTCCCTTTTTCACCACTCAATCCTGTGTTTATCAGAGAATTGAAAGTAATTAAATTAAACTGTATTAAAACAAAACTCATTTTATGCAACTTCAGTTTCCGCTAAAGTTCTAAGCTATAACCCTGAATGTGGAAGGAGCAGATAAACAATATCCAAGAAAAAGAGCTGGAATTTTTCATCTTATTTTCACCTAGTCCTTACTAAGGAAAGTAGCAAACAATTGCCCTTTGTAAAGAAACACTGCACCCTACTACAGTACAAACTCAAATGAGCACAGCAGGAGGCTATCGCGGCTATCCACATCTGGCCCTGTTTCTTTACAAACTTCCTTTCTGTAATGATGCTCTGGTAATAAGGGGGCAATCAGTCATCAAAGGTAGCTCTTGCCATGGTAGCCATGTTGCTATTCATTCTCCGCAAGTATGCAAATGAACTGGAGGGACGGGTGCTGAGTGGTGGATCCTCTCTGATGTCACAATGCTACTGCTCAGCCAGCACCAGGTAGCAGCAAATGTGCAGTGTGTATGAGGGGAGGAGGGTTTCCCAGGGCTCCTGTTTCCCCAAATTTCCTAAAGAAGACAATAACCTAACTACATAGAACAGGCATTAATGATGATGCCACACACATGATAATTAGTCTCTGAAATTTGATTCAAGTCTCGCATGGCTTTTTTAGAAACAAGGGTTCCAAAAAAGGAGAGACCTTGTAAAACAGAAAATGTTGATGCTCTGATGTATTTGCAGTTGTGTTAAAATTGAATACTGTGACGTTACATGTTGGGCAGCGTTTCTGTACGTGCTTGCATGCTAGGCAGCTCAGTAAGGCAGAACAAACTTGGGACTTAGCACCAGTCAGTCAGCAGGTACCCAGTGAGTTGTGCCTCTCTGTTATAGGCAGTAGCCTATGTTCTCTCCCTCTGATTTTTGGGTTCTTATGTGCTATTGTTCTGGTCTTAATAAACAAATTGACAAGATATTGCAAACTTTCAGCAAGAATATTTTATGTTTTCTCTAACTTGTCTGCTTGTGTGCCACAAAACAGAAAAGCCACAGTCTAAAAAAACAAAAAAAATCTGAAGCCAAAAGTCCTTTCGAAAGGAAAAAAAAAGAAAGTTTTCCAGCACAACATTTATTTCAGCTGGGAAATGTTGATTCCTTGTAATTGAGACATTCCCTGGGAACACGTCCATCTCAATGAGATGTTGTTTGGTGGGCTTCCCACCAAAATGGAAGAGTGGAAGAGTTCAAAGGTTGTTGTAGGAGAGTCACAGCATTGCCACCCTCACTGCCGTCCTGCCTTCAGACCTGGGCTTGGAGGAAGGAGCCACCAACCGTTCTGAAACTACAAGACATTCCTAAATGTGGAGGTGGCCACAGGGGTCAGAAGCCCTGAGCCTGGGCACCCAGAGATGTGGCTGAAGCAGAAGCTGCCAAGGCCAAAGCCCTGATCCCAATGACAGGCTGATGCAGTGCACTTGCTTCTGCACTGCCTCTGGAGGTGCATCTGATATCCCTACGGAGAGCATCCATACAGGAAGTCCTGTCCCAAATCCAGAAGACAAACAGCTAGGAGGCACCTACTGGGGTGCTCCTGCCTGAGGGGCTCCCAGCAGGACGTGGAGATTGGATTTCATGGGGCAAGGCTAATTCAATCTAGCCAAGAAAGGCACAACAAGAACCAATGGCTGTCAGCTGAAGCCTGAGAAATTCAAATGAAATGTAAGGCACACATTTTTGACAGTGAGAGACACTAGCCACTGGAACAAATTACCTAGGGAAAGGTGGATTCTCTGTTTCCAACTATCCTCACATCACAACTTGTTGTCATTCTGGAAGGTGCCTTTTAGTGAATTCCTACAAGCGATTGGGCTTAATATGGTGCTAAGTGTGTGAAATTTCATAGCCTGAGAAATAGAGGCCGGATTAGGCCATCAAATTGTTTCTCAACTGACACCTCTGTGAAAAACTCATTGTGGGGTGAGGAACAGACTCTGCTGTTTTACTGGGTAGCCTGCTTGCTCCCCAGAATCAATAATGACCAAGTGGGGAGATCTTGGGGTGCAACTCAAACATCGAACCGGGCTGGCCAGGGGCAGACATCAGGCCTGCAAGGGAAAGGTGAGTGTGGCAGTGACTTCACAAAGGCCTTTGGCAGGAATTCAGCCTATTGGGCAAAGACGATGAGGCGGATGTGACCTCACACAGCTCCCTTGACAACAGCCAGGCAGGACAGGGATGGGGCAGGGGGAAGCTCGGAGACCCCTGTAGCCTGGTTGCAGCAAGCCTCCATCTTTGCTGTCTCTCTGTGAGGACCAAGGGGATTGGTGGGGAGGAGATACTTTGTCAGTTTTTTTCATTTCTGTGTTTAGATTTTGTCGAAAGAAGTCATCACCTGTGTAGAAAGTAAGACAAAATATAGGCTCTGTGTACAAGATAGAGGATTCAAACCTGGGAACCACCAACTCTGAAAAAGACTTGGGGTCATGGGGGATAATCAGCTCCCCATGAGTTCCCAGTGGCCAAAGGGGCAAATGTGACTCTTGGAGCCATACAAAGAGCAGAATCTCAAGTAGAAATAGAGAGGTTCCATATTTGTATACTGAGCACTGGTGCAACCACTCCTGGAAAATTGTGTCCACTTCTGGTGTCCACAGTTTGAGACAGATGCTCTCACATTGGACAGGGTTCACAGAAGAGCCACATGAATGATGAAAGGATTAGAAAACCCTCCTTGTGCTGACAGAGTACAGCAGCTCATTCAAAGAGAAGGGTAAGCGCTGAGCCTAAGGGAAGAAATATTTACTAATGAGCTCTTCACTTTAGCAGATAAAGGTTAAGAGCAGACAATGGCTGAAAGTTGAAGCCTAGACCAATTCACACTAGAGAGAAAGCGCACATTTTTAACCTCAGGGTTTGGAGCCATTCACCAAGGGTTGTGCTGGATCCTCCACAACTAGCCTTTTTTAAAAAAAATCAAGATTGTGTGATTTTCTAAACAATCTGCTTTAATTTCTGTGGGAATTATTTTCAGGGAAATTAAATGGCCGATGCTAAATAGAAAGTCAGACCAGAGTGGTTCCTTTTGGCCTTGGAATTTATGACTCTGTTGACTCGCTGCGGGTGTTTGAAATTTGTCCTTTTGGGCTTCCCTCTTCCTCCTTTCCTCTTTTCTCATCTTCTCTTTCCTCTTATTCCATTTCTTCCTGCTGATCTTCTTCCTGGGATCAGGTAATGAAAGTCTGCATCATCATGGAAATGCACAAGAGGACTGAATTAAGGGTGCCCAGGGCAACACTTATTTGGACATTTGCTAACAAGAGAACGTAAAATTTCGTAACCTTTTAATCGTTTTTGAAAATCTTGACTTTGTATTTCCTAATTATTTTATGGTTTATTTTATTGATGAAAGCAAACGTAAGTAACGTTAAATGAGGGGTTTTTTGGTTTGTTAATTTCCCTATTTTTTTCTTAATATATAATAGTTTTTTCTTTCTATGTACTGTTTAAACAATGAAGCTCTTCCTCATCTGTTGTTTTCAGTATATATTTTATTGCCATTCTTATCTTTGTGACAGTCCCTTTTTCACCACTCAATGCTGTGTTTATCAGAGAATTGAAAGTAATTAAATTAAACTGTATTAAAACAAAACTCATTTTATGCAACTTCAGTTTCAGTGAAAGTTCTAAGCTATTACCCTGAATGTGCAAGGAGCAGATAAACAATATCCAACAAAAAGCTGGAATTTTTCATCTTATTTTCACCTAGTCCCTACTAAGGAAAGTAGCAAACAATTGCCCTTTGTAAAGAAACACTGCACCGTACTACAGTACAAACCCAAATGAGCACAGCAGGAGGCTATCCCGGCTATCCACATCTGGCCCTGTTTCATTACAAGCTTCCTTTCTGTAATGATGTTCTGGTAATAAGGAGGCAATCAGTTGTCAAAGGTAGCTCATGCCATGGTAGCCAGGTTGCTAGTCATTTTCCCAAGTATAAGAACATAAGAACGGCCGTACCGGCTCAGACCAAAGGTCCATCTAGCCCAGTATCTGTCTACCGACAGTGGCCAATGCCAGGTGTTCCAGAGCCAGAAGAGTACCCTGAAGTGACCTACCACAGGACAGGCCCAACAAAGAAAATAACAGAACGCCACTAGCCATCACCTTCAGCCCCCAACTAAAACCTCTCCAGCGCATCATCAAGGATCTACAACCTATCCTGAAGGATGATCCTCACTCGCAGACCTTGGGAGACAGGACAGTCCTCGCTTACAGACAGCCCCCCAACCTGAAGCAAGCACACACCACACAACAACAATAATAACCAAGGAACCTATCCTTGCAACAAAGCCAGTTGCCAACTCAGTCCACATATCTATTCAGGGGACACCATCATAGGACCTAATCACATCAGCCCCACCATCAGGGGCTCCTTCACCTGCACATCTACCAACGTGATATATTCCATCATGTGCCAGCAATGCCCCTCTGCCATATACATTGGCCAACCCAGACAGTCTCTACATAAAAGAATAAAAGGACACAAATCAGACGTCAAGAATTATAACATTCAAAAACCAGTCGGAGAACACTTCAACCTCCCTAGACGCTTGATTACAGACCCAAAAGTCGCAATTCTTCAACAAAATAACTTTTCCAAAAAAATTTCCCCATGCTAATTTTTCCCCTAGTGTTACTCACACCTTCTTGTCAACTGTTTGCTATCCTGATTATCACTACAAAACGTTTTTTTTTCTCCTGCTGATAATATCCCACCTTAATTGATTAATCTTGTTAGAGTTGGTATGGCAACCCCCCTTTTTTCATGTTCTCTGTATATATATCTTCTTACTGTATTTTCCACTGCATGCATCTGATGAAGTGGGTTTTAGCCCATGAAAGCTTATGCCCAAATAAATGTGTTAGTCTCTAAGGTGACACGAGTACTCCTCGTTCTATAAACTACAATAGGGCCAGGATTTCATCCCATGATATCAAAATTCATCTTAGTAAAAGTATCAATGAATCAGTTTGCAGGATTTATATCAAGCATCCTAAAGTAGTTTACATATTGCTCTAATTAAGAGATCATCTCTCTGCTGGAGAATGTTATCTTAGGATAATGGTCTCCCGCTGCCGAAGCATTTATGGAAAAAATGTTGACGTGTGATATTTATTTTCAAATCCTAAGGCTTTGATCCTCTCTCAATGTTCTGTTACGATGACTTTGTTTCTGTTCAAATTATCAGAATATATATCTAATAATTTTCTCAGCTGAATGTTGAAGCAGTAACGTAACAGATGTTTTCCAGTTATTGACCTGAAGCATCGTGATTCGTTTAGAACAACTTATTGTTTGATTCAGCCAGTCAGATCAGTTCAGTTTCTCTTCATGTAAATTCAAGCATTGCACTATGCAAACTTGGGACAGCTATAATGTTAAAGAACCTGAATCTCTAAACAGGTCTCAGGGAGGGCATTCGGATAAAAATCCCAGCACCTTCCCTCTTCTGACATTTGGGGAAGAGAAGTTCTCTGGGCTTCTCCCCAGGGCATCGCCCTGATCCCACCCCCCTATATTTCATATTTACTGCTGATTGATAGATTTAACCCTCCAGTTGGTTTGGTGGCTTTAGCTGGTTTTGTCAAGCTCTGTTATTGTCTCTAATTCCTTCATCAGCACAGGGAAAATACAATGAATCAGCCTGGCTGATTCTCCTCTGTGTGTCTTTAAAAATACAGTGAATTTAAAAGACACTATTATTGTTTATTTTTTTGTTTGCACAGGTTCCATTCTGGGAGCTATGTATACAATTCATTGTTAAACCTCAGGAACATCTGAGTTCAACTCCTTTAAAATAATGTTTGAACTATAAAGAAAATTAAACAGTGATTTCTTTTGAAATGTCAAGCTATTTTGCCCTTTTTCTAAAAAAATTCTCCGTGTCAACTAAGTCCTTGGATTGTTTGAAAACAAAATGTATTTTTGCATGGGGAAAATTTTATGTTCAATACCCACATGAGTAACTCGTGGGTGCTGGGAATCCTTGCAAGGGGGGACACAAGGAAGCACTCCCCCTCCTCAGTATGCAAAATGGGAAAAGATCAATGGCTGGAGTAGCTTCCACTGCTCTAATACCCTATTAAAGTCAATGATTTAGTTACATAACTATAGGCACTCAAGTATGGAAATTTTGGCCTATGTGACTTGACCAGGGCCACAGTGGGAGCCAGTGTCAACGCTAGGATTAGTCCTTTGTTCTCATCCCTGAGCCCACTACATACTATATTGCCTCTTATGTTTGTCTGCCCCTTTATGTGGTCAAACGTCATGCCGGATGCTCAGCAGAAGAACTTGTGATAGTCCTAGTGTATCAACGGTAGCCTGAGTGGTGCTGCCCACTCCAGCTGCAAAATGATCTGGGGCCTTCCCAAAAATCAAAGAGCTTCTGGCTGTGATTTGTCAGTCCTCAAAGGCCAGCCAGGTGACTGCAAACAGCTTACAATCATTAGGAAAAATTAGTATCAAGATTCCAACTCTAGCAGTCAGACAACATTGGTTCAATTTACAAGAGATTACTTTTTATATTCCTTGGTTCCCCCCAAATCAGGAAGGGCCTGTGACCACAGGTCCTGCAGGGTACAAAGGGCAGGTCTACATCCCTTTTCTCTTTGTGCATAGTCCTGCCTGCTCCCTTTTCAGTTTCAGTTCTGCTACCACAGCACTGATCAGCACATAAGAATAGGAAAGGGCACACACACACCCCTCCTGGTGTTGGGAGGGGAACACAGGAATGTTATGTGCTCTTATTCAGCACATAAGAATGTTATGGCACATAGGAATGTTATGGAATAACATAGAAATGCCTTAGGGCACATAGGAAAGGGCACGCTGGTAGCACAGGGCCAGGCGGACCAGTGTGCCTCTGGCTCCCAACGGGGCTGCGCACCTGTGTCTGTCTGTCTCCCCCCCACCTCCACCAACGTGGCCTGATAGTTCACGCTTGCGATCTGGTCACCCTCCCGCTCCCTCCAACCTTCACTCCCTTCCCTGCGTCCCCCCAGCCCTGTCCTCTGTCCCGTCCCCTGTCTCCATCCGTCCCTGCCCCTCCGTCCCCTCCGTCCCGTCCCTGCATCCGCCGCTGAGCGGGGGGTCGGACTCCTCCTCGGTGACGTCATTGCCGCGCGCTGCCAGGAGCTGCTTTGTTTGCGTCACGGCCCCTCCTTACCCCCCTCCCTGCCCCACGTGTTCCGAGAACGTTTGTTTTGGTTGTTGCCGCGGCGACAGTGGGCGGAGCCCGGGTGACCACGCTGGTTGGGCGGGGGCAGAGGGCGGTGACGTCACAAGTGGGGCGGCCGGTCGCGCGGCGTCCCAGTTCCGAACGGACAGTGTCAGCGCTCTGGGCGCGAGCCCCGCCCGCGAGGACACCCCCAACTCCACCCCCCGCGCACCAGCTCGCAGCAGCAGCGGCTCCCCCCGGCAGCGGCGCGAGCAGGGAATCCCCGGGAGCTGTCTCGCGCCGCCCCCTCCTGCTGCTGCTGCTGCTGCTGCCCGGCGGCGGGACCGCGGCTGGCCCCGCCCCCCTGCTCCGGAGGGGCCCGTCCGAGCTGTAATTAAAGGGTTTTTGTCTGGCAACTTTTTCATATTTTTGGTGCAACGTTTTTACCCCCCCCCCCCCGTTGAGCCACTCCCCACCTGGACACACCCCCGGGCTCCCAGCCCCAGCAGCCCCAGACACATCCATGGGGTGGGGGGGGTGTCCCCCGCTCCCGTGGCACTTGATGGGTCTCGGTGGCACAGCAGCGTGGATCCGGGTCCCGAGCAGCGGCTGCGTTACAGGGCTGTCTGGTTCTCTCCCCCGTGCTGTCTGCAGGCAGCCACCCGGCCAATTGGACACGGCTCTCAGCGGCACGCTGCTGCCCTCCCTGGCGATCCTCGCGGCGGGCAGGGAGAAAGCCCTGAGGCAGGCAGGTGTCAGCAATGCGAGTATCCCTCCCCACCCTGCACAGCCTGCCCGGTGCTCCGCGGTGCCCGGTGCTGGATCGCAGCGCAGGGGAGCTGCCCGGCCCCACCTGGCGAGAGTGACCGGGGCTGAGCTGGGCTGCAAATGAACGGGAGGGGACGGACGGAGACAGGGGACGGGACAGAAGACAGGGCTGGGGGGTGCATGGACGGGACCGAGAGGACGAAGGGGGCAGGGACGGATGAAGACAGGGGACGGGACGGAGGACAGGGCTGGGGGGACGCAGGGACGGGACGGAGGGGATGAAGGGGGCAGGGACGGATGGTGACAGGGGCCGGGACAGCGGACAGGGCGGGGGGGATGCAGAGACGGGACCGAGGGGACGAAGGGGGCTGGGACGGAGGGAGAGGGGACGGGACAGAGGACAGGGCTGGGGGGATGCAGGGACGGGACGGAGGGGACGAAGGGCGCAGGGACAGATGGAGACGGGACGGGACAGAGGACAGGGCTGGGGGGATGCAGGGACGGGACGGAGGGGACGAAGGGGGCAGGGACGGATGGAGACAGGGGATGGGACAGAGGACAGGGCTGGGGGGATGCAGGGACCGGAGGGAGGGGAAGAAGGGGGCAGGGACAGATGGAGACAGGGGACGGGACAGAGGACAGGGCTGGGGGGACGCAGGGAAGGGAGTGAAGGATGGACGGAGGAGGGTGACCAGATCGCAAGCGTGAACTATCAGGCCACGTTGGTGGAGCTGGGGGGGAGACAGACAGACACAGGTGCGCAGCCCCGTTGGGAGCCAGAGGCACACTGGTCCGCCTGGCCCTGTGCTACCAGCGTGCCCTTTCCTATTGGGGTGCACCCATGCTGTGCCACAGAGCTCCCCTGCCCAACACCCCCCTACAACTCTTCCACCACAAATGCACAGTGCTGTGCACACACACCTCGCCCAGCACACCCCTGCCCACAGCCCCACCACAGCTGCCCAGCACCCCACACAGAAACCCCCACTCTCTAGTTTCCCAATACACACAGATTTCCCCTCCCTTCCTTCCTCCCTCCCAGTGCCCTTCCCTACAGCCCCACACCATAACTGCACAATGCCCCACACAGACCCGCAGTGCCCTGACACACACAGATCTCCCCCATAGCCCAGCACCCTGTTTTTCACTCTTGTTTTTTCAAGACCCGAAGGGAGAAATCCCCTCCCTCCTCCTACTCCATGGGAGGAGGGAAGCGGGGATTGAGCTTCTCTATGAATAGCTCCAGTGCCTGATTCTCCTTGAACTTACTTTTCCTGAAAGAGGCACCATTTTTCTCAGTTTTACCGTCACCCCTGGGGTTCTGAATAACAGCAGTGAAACTGACCAAAGCTGCTAGTGCTTGGCAGCATTGTGAGGCGGAATAGAAGCTCTGGAACTGCCAGTTTGCAGACTCAGGAAGACAGGTCTGCACTGGTTTACATTTGGAAGGTTATCTTCAGATAATGAAAGCTGGGCATGTGCTTTCTTCAATCCCTGACAATGCATGGCAGAGAATACAATTATTAAAGAAAAACAGTTTTAACCCCTTTTTGCACAGTTACCTGCACTTATACAGGTTGCAACCTGATATTCCTTGCACAATCTACAAGTTTGGGTGCATCGGTAATGCCCTAATTGTATTACCGTTGCACCGTGATTTTGCTTGGTTCTTTTTAAACAAGGTGAAGTATTCCTAGAAAATAGGTGAAACATTTGGATTTGTAACAGTAATGTAAATACTGTGATAAATTCAGTGCCCCTGGCTTCCCATGGTTCCACAATCATAGAAATGGCACTGGAATTTACTTTTATCTTCAGAATTCTTCCCCCCTCCCTCCGCAGATCACCATAAGAACTTCAGGAAGGGCATTTGAAATAACACATAAAAGCAATTCCATGCACAAGTCTAGAGTGTTTTCTGTTTCTCTGGAATTTGGCAGTCTATGGTGCTTAATATGGGCATATTTGTTTGATTACTATAGTAATTTTTCAGTTCCTGTAAAAAAGTCTGTCTTCGCAGAATCCTCTCATCATTGGTACAGAAAGTGAAACAGAAGTGCTGCAGTATTTTAGGGTTTCTGGATTTGTTTTTCTCAGGAAACAATTTTGATGCTTTTATTATGCCAGATAATTACAAAAATGTACTATCTTAAAAATACTGGTGATTGGCAGCAGTAGCCCTGGAAACGAAAATGGGTGAGATTTTCAAAGAGAGTAAGTGATTTAGGAACATAAGTCTCATTAACTTTTAATGGGACTGGCATTTCTAAGTCATGCAGTTTTCAATGTCTCACCCATCATGTAAAATAGGGCTTGAATTTTCTATGATTTAGTTGACCACTGGCATGTACTTTCAGTATTTTCAAAAGCATATACCAAATGGTAAATTAGAACATGCTGTAGCATGGCTAGTGCTGAATTATCAGAGAAGTAGTTTCAAAACTTCCAATTTTTATGCAGTATGTAGCTATTTATTTGTTCTAAAATCCATACTCTTACTGGCAGACTATTCTCAGACCTTGTAACCTTGTATGACTCTTACATAAACAAAGTTGTAGCTTCTAGTAGAGACTTAACTGATTTGCTCCGCTCTTTGTGTTATAGAGGAAAATCTTGTTCTCAGATGCCGATTCTTGAAATGATGAGGGTTTCTCGATCCCATAAATCACCTTCTTTCAAGGCCGGATCAGATATTCAAACAAGGTTATGAACCTCCTTACTTGTACAGTCATAATTCCAAAACAGGTCGATCAAGAGGAGTTAAGTCCCTGCCCTGTATAATTTATAAACATGAAGCTGAGTAACCTTGGATGACTAAATTAAACTCTAAAATAATAATGAAAAGCTTAGCTTTATTTTAGCAAACTGGTATTACAAGTTTCATGACATAAATGTTAATTATCAATATCTTTGGCACTAGAAAATGGATTTTTCTCTGCACAAAGTCCATTTCTTGGCAGAGGATACATTGGGAACTATCAATATAAAAAGGATTAATGTGGAGACATGAAGAATAATAAAACATTAAGGATGTTATCTAAATATTTCAAATAGAGAGAAAGAGGTATATGTCTCCCTATAATATGAGTTTTAGGATCAGCGGGCTCAGTTGTTTACAGATTCTGAATGATGCTTTGTTTTGATTCTTGTGAAAGCTTCCTTATTTATTTTCATGGCCCAGGGTTGTCTCCCTGATTTCCCTGTTTATATATTACATAATAAGCATGTTAATCAAGGGTGATCATGTTAGGTTCTTTTCATCCATGGTTTAAAACAATTAGAGAAACTCTTTCTTTTCCCCCCCTTAGCTTAGTTTGCAGAAAAATTCACAAGATGAAATAAGCTCTGTGTGGGTTTTTCCCATGTAGAGCAGTGAAATTGTCCTATTTGTTTTTCTATTTCATATTTCTGTACATGTTAATTTATTTTTATTCCTAAACCAGTCCATAAGTTCCTATGTTTAAATATAATTTGAAAGTCAGAGTCACTCTAGGCAAAAATTAGAATTAAATTCTTTATTAGAAGTACATCATTAAGCATAAAGAATGAGGAGTACTTGTGGCACCTTAGAGACTAACAAATTTAATAGCTCTGTAAAGGCAAAAAGGGAAAGGCCATGGGTGGAAATGAAAAAGTGCAGGCATTTGAAGAGGGATTTCACTGGAGAGAGGATGAGGCTTGGAGATGGTAGCACACATTTAAAAAAAATTCATATTGCTTGTGTTTCAGGCAAAGATTAGGCATTTATTTACCTTTAAAATACATTTTTAACTGGATTTTCAAAACAGTTGCTCTCAGAAACCACTGTGTAACTTAACCCCCTTAATTTAATTGTCTAGTAATTGATAGAATTAGAAACCACAGATATTAAGAAAGATTACACCAGAGGTTATCAAGGTAATTCACTGGACTGCATTTCTGGCATCTTTTGGATGATGCTGCAGAATATTTGGGGCACGGGACCATTGTTTTGTTAGACAGTGCCTAGAACAATGAGGCCCCGAACCCTGATTGGTACAAAACATAATAGAAAGAACTGGGTGGAAATTGCTGAAGGGCCCGATCTTGCTCTAATTGAAGTCAATGGAAAAAATTCCATTGATTTCAATGGTGTAGAATTGAACCACAAAGGAGGCAGTTGGGGGAGGGATACCGCTGGGATAGGTTTACAGAAGGACAAGTGGCATTTGGGACTTCAGACACCTTGCAGAGCCAGAATGAAGTGACATACACAGAAGCAAAGACAGAGGGGTGGTTGGTGAAGCTATTAACAGCTGGGAGGTCCAGATATGTGAGCCACACTCAACAAAGTGAACATGTACAAGCACCGGGACCAGAGTTTATTGTTTCCTGGATACTTTAAACAGGATCATTACATGCTGAAATAGATGAGTATTGCTAGAGTTATGAAGGCAAAATTGTCCTGTTAGATTGCACCTGGGGAAATCTTGGTTTTGTTTTATCTGTTGGTTTTATGGTTACTGTATATTTTGTTCCTGTCCTCTTTATAAAGTGCTGCTGATTTTTTTATATTGTTCCTTATTCATTTGATGCCAGGGCCTTATTATATCCCGTTGTTGTTTTTAGGCTACTCTTGTGGAGTATGAAATATAATTAAAAGGCCACATTTTCAAAGGATCCTCCTCTATTCAGGCGTGTAGAAGTTTTCATGCAAATAGCAGCATGTGCATGTTTCAGGTAACAGCAGATGCATGCACAGGTGATAGATTCAGACTTGCAGTGCTCAGAAAGTGTGCATACAGATATTTGCATGGATTTAAATAGAGGCCACTTTTTGAAAACGTGTCAAAAAATATCAGTAAGTTAGGCCACCTTATAACTAGGTTACATTTAAATAGCTACATAAGTGGGATCAGGGAGATCTACTTTGTCCTGAGCTGTTACAATTGAAAAGTGCTGGGTCACTTTAATAATTTCAAATCCCTATAAAGAACCCCTTGTTATGGCAGGAGTCTTGTAGGTGATGTATGTGATGATGACTTATGTGTAGTGCTGGGGAGGAGCCGGTGGTCGTGGTACATGTAGGTACCAATGACATAGGGAAGGGTAGGAGAGATGTCCTGGAAGCCAAATTTAGGCTGCTAGGGAAGAGACTGAAATCCAGGACCTCTATGGTGGCATTTTCAGAAATGCTCCCAGTTCCACGCGCAGGGCCAGGTAGGCAGGCAGAGCTTCAGAGTCTCAATGCGTGGATGAGACGATGGTGTAGAGAGGAGGGGTTCACGTTCATTAGGAACTGGGGAAACTTCTGGGATGGGAGGAGCCTATACAGGAGAGATGGGCTCCACCTAAACCAAAGTGGAACCAGACTGCTTGCGCTAAACATTAAAAAGGTTGTAGAGCAGTTTTTAAACTAGGTGATGGGGGAAAGCCGACTGCTGCAGAGAAGCGTGTGGATCGGACACAGACTTCTCTTAGGGGAGAGTCTGATGATAGAGAATCTCCAGGTTATAGTCAGGAGCAGAGGAATGAGAAATATAATGTAAGGGCCGGATCAGATGATGAACAGTCACATAAAAAAGAATCTGGCACATCAGAAAAAGGCAGGCTAATAAACAGGGACAAGTTTTTAAAGTGCTTGTACACAAATGCCAGAAGTCTAAATAATAAGATGGGTGAACTAGAGTGCCTTGTGATAAAGGAGGATATTGATATAATAGGCATCACAGAAACCTGGTGGATCGAGAGCAATCAATGGGACACAATCATTCCGGGGTACAAAATATATCGGAAGGACAGAACAGGCCGTGCAGGGGGAGGAGTGGCGCTATATGTTAAAGAAAGTGTAGATTCAAATGAAGTAAAAATCTTAAGCGAATCCACAGGTTCCATAGAGTCTCTATGGATAGAAATTTCATGCTCTAGTAAAAATATAACATTAGGGATCTATTATCGACCACCTGACCAGGACAGTAATAGTGATGATGAAATGCTAAGGGAAATTAGAGAGGCTATCAAAATTAAGAACCCAATAATAGTGGGGGATTTCAATTATCCCCATATTGACTGGGAACATTTCACTTCAGGACGAAATGCAGAGATAAAATTTCTCGATACTTTAAATGACTGCTTCATGGAGCAGCTGGTACGGGAACCCACAAGGGGCGAGGCGACTCTAGATTTAATCCTGAGTGGAGCGCAGGAGCTGGTCCAAGAGGTAACTATAGCAGGACCGCTTGGAAATAGTGACCATAATACAATAGCATTCAACATCCCTGTGGTGGGAAGAACATCCCAACTGCCCACCACTGTGGCCTTTAATTTCAAAAGGGAACTATACAAAAATGAGGGGTTAGTTAGACAAAAGTTAAAAGGTACATTGACTAAAGTGAAATCCCTGCAAGTTGCATGGGCCCTTTTTAAAGACACCATAATAGAGGCCCAACTTCAATGTATACCCCAAATTAAGAAAAACTGTAAAAGAACTAAAAAAGAGCCACCGTGGCTTAACCACCATGTAAAAGAAGCAGTGAAAGATAAAAAGACTTCCTTTAAAAAATGGAAGTCAAATCCTAGTGAGGCAAATAGAAAGGAGCACAAACGCTGCCAACTTAAGTGCAAGAGTGTAATAAGAAAAGCCAAAGAGGAGTTTGAAGAACGGCTAGCCAAAAACTCCAAAGGTAATAACAAAATGTTTTTTAAGTACATCAGAAGCAGGAAGCCTGCTAAACAACCAGTGGGGCCCCTTGATGATGAAAATACAAAAGGAGCGCTTAAAGATGATAAAGTCATTGCGGAGAAACTAAATGGATTCTTTGCCTCAGTCTTCACGGCTGAGGATGTTAGGGAGATTCCCAAACCTGAGCTGGCTTTTGTAGGTGACAAATCTGAGGAACTGTCACAGATTGAAGTATCAGTAGAGGAGGTTTTGGAATTGATAAACTCAACATTAACAAGTCACCGGGACCAGATGGCATTCACCCAAGATTTCTGAAAGAACTCAAATGTGAAGTTGCGGAACTATTAACTAAGGTTTGTAACCTGTCCTTTAAATCGGCTTCGGTACCCAATGACTGGAAGTTAGCTAATGTAACGCCAATATTTAAAAAGGGCTCTAGGGGTGATCCCGGCAATTACAGACCGGTAAGTCTAACGTCGGTACCGGGCAAATTAGTTGAAACAATAGTAAAGAATAAAATTGTCAGACACATAGAAAAACATAAACTCTTGAGCAATAGTCAACATGGTTTCTGTAAAGGGAAATCGTGTCTTACTAATCTATTAGAGTTCTTTGAAGGGTCAACAAACATGTGGACAAGGGGATCCAGTGGACATAGTGTACTTAGATTTCAGAAAGCCTTTGACAAGGTCCCTCACCAAAGGCTCTTACGTAAATTAAGCTGTCATGGGATAAAAGGAAAGGTCCTTTCATGGATTGAGAACTGGTTAAAGGACAGGGAACAAAGGGTAGGAATTAATGGTAAATTCTCAGAATGGAGAGGGGTAACTAGTGGTGTTCCCCAAGGGTCAGTCCTAGGACCAATCCTATTCAATTTATTCATAAATGATCTGGAGAAAGGGTAAACAGTGAGGTGGCAAAGTTTGCAGATGATACTAAACTACTCAAGATAGTTAAGACCAAAGCAGATTGTGAAGAACTTCAAAAGATCTCACAAAACTAAGTGATTGGGCAACAAAATGGCAAATGAAATTTAATGTGGATAAATGTAAAGTAATGCACATTGGAAAAAATAACCCCAACTATACATACAACATGATGGGGGCTAATTTAGCTACAACGAGTCAGGAAAAGATCTTGGAGTTATCGTGGATAGTTCTCTGAAGATGTCCACGCAGTGTGCAGAGGCGGTCAAAAAGCAAACAGGATGTTAGGAATCATTAAAAGGGGATAGAGAATAAGACTGAGAATATATTATTGCCCTTATATAAATCCATGGTATGCCCACATCTCGAATACTGTGTACAGATGTGGTCTCCTCACCTCAAAAAGATATTCTAGCACTAGAAAAGGTTCAGAAAGGGCAACTAAAATGATTAGGGGTTTAGAGAAGGTCCCATATGAGGAAAGATTAAAGAGGCTAGGACTCTTCAGTTTGGAAAAGAGAAGACTAAGGGGGGACATGATAGAGGTATATAAAATCATGAGTGATGTTGAGAAAGTGGATAAGGAAAAGTTATTTACTTATTCACATAATATAAGAACTAGGGGTCACCAAATGAAATTAATAGGCAGCAGGTTTAAAACAAATAAAAGGAAGTTCTTCTTCACGCAGCGCACAGTCAACTTGTGGAACTCCTTACCTGAGGAGGTTGTGAAGGCTAGGACTATAACAATGTTTAAAGGGGACTGGATAAATTCATGGTGGCTAAGTCCATAAATGGCTATTAGCCAGGATGGGTAAGAATGGTGTCCCTAGCCTCTGTTCGTCAGAGGATGGAGATGGATGGCAGGAGAGAGATCATTTGATCATTGCCTGTTAGGTTCACTCCCTCAGGGGCACCTGGCATTGGCCACTGTCGGTAGACAGATACTGGGCTAGATGGACCTTTGGTCTGACCCAGTACGGCCTTTCTTATGTTCTTATGTTCTTATGTTCTTATGAATATGCCAGAAAAATTCCAAGATATCGTGTGTAATTGAGCAAAACCCCAGGTTTAATGGAATTGAAAAGTACTTGTGTCAGAGATGTAGGCAATTACTGTTCATAAAGGGGCACCCGCAACTTGAAAATCATTTCAATCAGAAAATGCTGCATCTACTATTGTTACAATTAGCCACGGAGGTTGCTGTCACTGAAAGGGATTAATGAAAAAATAACATTTTCATCTCTTGTTTTCATTTGTTTGCTGTGTGCATTTGGCAGGTCTCTGTGTAATAGTCCTTGTGTGATGGTGCCTGCCCTTCCCTATGCTACTGAAGAATGTGCTGATCAGTACTGTGGTAGCAGAACTGAAACAGAAAAGGTAGCAGGCAGGACTATGCACAAAGAGAAAAGGGATGTAGACCTGCCCTTTGTACCCTGCAGGACCTGTGGTCACAGGCCCTTCCTAATTTGGGGGGAACCAAGGAATATAAAAAGTAATCTCTTGTAAATTGAACCAATGTTGTCTGACTGCTAGAGTTGGAATCTTGATACTAATGTTCCTAATGATTGTAAGTTATTTACAGTCACCTGGCTGGCCTTTGAGGACTGACAAATCACAGCCAGAAGCCCCCTCGAGGTTTGAAACCTGTTCAGTCTCAGTCATCTGGTGAGAGTTGAATTCTAGGCATGGAAAAAACAAGCTTAAGGAGGCAGAAGTTTATTGTGTACCTGGGATTTTGTCCCTTAGATTCACTGGGGACATTGGGGTTTGTCCTTTGTTTCACCTTTTCATCCATCCCTCCCTCCCTCCTTTCTCTTCGTCTCTTGCTTCTTTAATCCTTTCTTCTATTCCCCTCCCAAAACCAGGAGAGGGGTGTGTGTGTGTATGTGTGTGTGTGTGTGTGTGTTGCGGGGCAGTGATCCCCACCAGTGACCTGGGCCATCCTTTGGGCTCTCAGGTGAGAACTCTCAGCCTCCCATTATCAGTTTCTACCCTGATTGGCTGAGCAGGGGGTTATTGCCAGAGAGGAGACTCAGGTCTTGTTGTTCTTTTTTAAGACCAAGTAAATAAGTCATAAGCAGTTGTATGTTTGATGAATTTTGCTGCTTCTCTGCACTAATTGTCTCTGAGCAGTTCATGATTCTCTCTAACATTCCAGTTCTCCTAAAATACTGGCTGAATACTTACTGTGCACTGTTGCTGGTCTGGAGCTCATCTGAGAGCACTTTACTCTGATCATTCAATGTAGGAAATTTAAGATCCGATGCTTAGTTTGAAAATCAGGGCTCTTGGGTCTTATTCCCAACTCTGCCACTGATTATGCGACCTAAGACAAGTCAATTATCCTTTCTCAGCCTTATCTTCTCCCTCTTTCAAGTAGGGATAATAATGATCCGCTCCTACCTACCTCACGGTGGGTGGAGATAGGGCCAACTCTAGGTTTTTTGCTGTCCCAAGCAACAACAACAAAAAAAATTGGCTGCCCCCACCCCAGCCCTGGGCTCCTCCCTGAATCTCCCTGCTGCCCCAGCCCTGGGCTCTGCCCCTCCACCCACACCCCCTGCTGCCAGCCCTGGGCTCTCCCCCACACACCCGCACCCCATGCCATCCCAGCCCTGGGCTCTCCCCCACACACACCAGCACCCTCTGCCACCCCAGCCTTGGGATCTTCCCCACACAGGCACCCCGTGCTGCCCCAGCTCTGGGCTCCCCCCACCCACTTGCACCCTCCTTCCACCCCATCCCTGGGTCACTGGTAACTTGCTCCCAGAGTGGGTCATTCAGCAGGAATTTTGGATGTGCACAGAACACAGACAGGATTGGTTCCCATATGGTTACAGAACTGCAGTAACATGGAACAATTTCCAGCTTGTGTGATTAAAGGATATCTGGATGCATATTATAAGACTGTCCTACAGAAATGAGGAAACGTTGAGGTGCCTTTATTATTCTTATGTTCCCTTCTTTGTTTCTATGGGCAATTTGCCAATGCAATATCACTGTCTTCCTTTTAAACAAATAAAACTATAAAACAAACAAACAAAGGCAATGGCTGTTGAAAATAGCAATTCCAGTCCTAAAAACCACTGGGAAGCATTTCTTGCTCTAGTTTATCCAACTTTTTCTACAGCAAATTACAGTGAATCAGTATATTTGATTTGGGAGAAATGAAGTAACAGCTGCGCAAATTGAGCTTCAGCACTCCTGAATTTTGAGGGTGTTCAAATCTGGAAGGCAGGTGCTATATTCCCTTTCTGAATATTAGCTAAATCTGGAAAGGAAAAGTGAATTTCTGCTTCGATGGCTCAGAAGTGGAAATCCTCTACGTGCCTGGTACTGTATCTAAAGCTGCCCAGGTCCAGTAGAGCCTCTCCTCCCTTACTCTTAAATTCTAGTGGGATTCACGTACCTCCCTTGCTAGGATTCAGATAAAGAGGGGAACTGTCCATTTAGTCCACCCAATTCCTTCCTTGGGGGCTGCAAGGTGAGGTCACACCAGTATCTCTAATCCAGTCTGGGGATGTCTTCTGAAGGGGATATCTAGGGCAAAGCCTTCTACAACTTGGGCACACTCGTTCCCCATTTACAGTGCCACCCCGCTCTAGCAGTGAGCTCTCCATTGACAGCAAGCTGCAGCTTGAGGTTTCAGCTACCGTACTCCCTCCCCCTCCCTTTCCTGTTGATAGCGGCCAAGGGAATGCTGAGAAATGTAGGTTTTTTCCTGCTCCAGAGCTGGCTCTATAGGCAGGGAGCTAACCAAGGAACTACAGCTCCCAGGGCCCCCTGTTGGTTCTCAGCTCCCAGGCTGGATCCCTGCTGGCTGCCGCCCCTGCAAATGGGCTGCTCCAAGCACCTGCTTGCTTTGCTGGTGCCTAGAGTCGCCCCTGCCTCCACCCATCCTGCACCCCCACCCTGTGCCCCAGCCTGGAGCCTGCACCCAGCACCCAAACTCCATTCCAGAGCCCAACCTCTCAACCATCCCACACCCCAAACCCCTGCCCCAACCCAGGGCCTGCACCCCAGACCTCCTCGCCCGACCCAAACTCCCTTGCAGAGCCTGAGGCAGGTGAGGGGCAGAGTTCGTCGGGGGGGAGGGCTCTGTGCAGTAATATAGTGACTCCTTGGGTATTTGAATGAGGCTTTATACTTGGGGTGGGGGGGTGAGGAGGCAAGCAGCGAGTCGGTGGATGGAGAGGGGCAAATCTCCCAGATTCAAAATCTGTGACTGTGTCTGTTGGTCCTTCTAGCTGCTTTTCTCTGGGCTGGGGGTTGTTCCCACAGGAAGGTGTTTGCTTCTTATCCCCGAGGCCATCAGTATGTCTGCTCTTCTCTAGTCAGCCCACTTGCCAAGCTTGATTGTCCTTGGTTGGGCTGCCAGCCCCTCTCCAAGGATTGCAGCTATCTGGAGGTACTGCCCTCCACGCCTTCCTCAGTCACACCTCATTCATGCAACAGGGCAGTTGATTACCAAGTGGGGGGGAGATCTTATTCTACTTCTAGCAAAAAGACACTTTTCTTTTACCTTAATTACACTACCTTAGGGGCCCGCTATAACATATTACCAAGGTTCAATACAAAGTCATATACAAGTTATACAAAAATGCATAATGCAGAGATTTATCTACAACTGCATTGATTGACTGTGGAGTAATATAGTGACCCCTGGTCTTTGAATGAGGCTTCATACTTGCCTCATTAATGCAGAGAAGCAGCAAAATCCATCAAACATATAAGTGGTTATGACTTATTTACTTGGTCTTAAAAGAGAACAAAAAGGCCTTGAGTCTCCTCCCTGTCATTAACCCCCTGCACTGTACAAAGACTGAATGGCCCATCCCAGTTGTGGATGTACTCCAGAGACTTGATTTGAACCTGCAGTTTATTCCATCACTGCTACAAGCCTGAACCAAGAACTTTGCCAAAGTACAAGTTTTGCCCAGGGCACCATTTACCCTAACACTGATTTTCATATTAACCATCAGATCTTGAATTTCATACATTGAATGACCTCAATAAAGTGCTCTCAGATGAGCTCCAGACCAACAAGTATGCACAGTAATTATTCAGCCAGTGTTTTAGGAGAACTGCAATGTTAGAGAGAATCATGAACTGCTCAGAGACAATTAATGCAGAGAGGCAGCAAAATCCATCAAACATATAAGTGGTTATGACTTATTTACTTGGACTTAAAAGAGAACAAAAAGGCCTTGAGTCTCCTCCCTGTCATTAACCCCCTGCTCAGACAATCAGGATATAAACTGAGGATGGGAGGCTGAGGGGTCTCACCAGAGAGCTCAAAGGATGGCCCAGGTCACTGGCAGGGAACAATGCCCCAGCACTACTGCAGTTCCACAGTTTGGGGTGGACCTCCCACAGTGAGAGCTGCCGAGCACTCCCCCGCAACACACACACACACACACACACACACACACCCTCTCCTGGTGTTAGGAGGGGAACAGGAGAAAGAAGAAAAGAAGCAAGAGAGGAAGAGAAAGGAGTGATGGATGGATGGAGGAAAAGATTAAACAAAAAGGACAAACCCTAATGTCCTCAGTGATTCTAAGGGACAAGATCCCAGGTTTGGAATAAAATTCTGCCTCCTTAAGATCATGTTTTCCATGAATTCAACTGTCACCAGATGGATCGGACTGAACAGTTTCAAACTTCGAGGAGACTCTTACCCTCTAAACAGGGTCGGCTGTTTTCAAGTAAAATCACTAAAAGGGAAGGAGAAAACTCGAAAGAGGTTCCTCCTGGCGCTCAGGTACGGGAACCCCAATACTCCCCCAGTCCTCAAAGAGAGACCTGGAGAAGGAGACTTGCTGAAGCAAAGCCACAGGGTCTCTGAGGTTTCCCTGGCCCCTCGCCCCTGTCCTGCCTGGCTGATGTCAGCATCTCTCTGTGAGGTCACCACCTCCCCACCACCTTTGGCCAATAGTCTGAGGTCCTGCAAAAGGCCTTTGTGATGTCACTGCCACACCCCTCCCTTGCTGGGCTAATGTCCTGCCCCTGGCCAGGCACTTTGAAGGTTTGAGCTACTCCCTGTGGATCACCCCACTCAAGGAGGGTTTGTTCTAGGAAGCAAGCAGGATAGACAGGAAAACATCAGACGCTGCTGCTCCCAATGCTACATTCAGTTCTAAAGAAATTAGTCAACTTTATTGCCAGAAGAGACCATTAGAGCATCTAATCTGACCCTTGCATATCACAGGCCTCCTGTATGACACACTAGCTACTTTTGGGGTAAACACATTCAAGAAAGGCATCTAGTCTTCATGAAATGACGTCACGAGACGGAGAATCCACCACTTTCCTTGGTAGCTTGTTCCTGTGGTGAATCATCCTCGCTGTTGAATATTTGTGCCTTAATTGTAATATGAATTTGTCTCTTTTCACCTTCCAGCCATTGGGGTTTTTTATGTCTTTCTCTGCTACATTAAAGAGCCCTTAATAGTCAATCTTTTCTCTCCAGTAAGGCACTTCAACATTTCAGTTAAGTCACCTTTCAATCTTCTTTGGATAAGCGAAACAGGTTGAGCTCTTTCAATAGCTCACTAGAAGGCATTTTTCTCCAGCCCTCAGAATATTTGGTGACTCTTTTATGCCTCTACTCCAGTTTCACACCATCTTTTCCAAATGAGGACACCAAAACTGGAGGCAGTATTCCAGTACCAGTCTCACTGATACCATGTCACCTCCTGTGACCTTCTTGACATTATCTGTAACTGTATAGATCACCGTTGCCACCACTGTTCTATATTTGCAGCCAATATTGCATAAAGGTGGTCACATAAAGGGTTTAGGGAGAGGTTATGATTGGCTGATTATAATTATGCTATCTCTAGATATGTATCATTTTTGTAGTTGACATTATGAATATTGGCTCTATGCTGCCTGTATTTCCAACTTGTGCTATGCTTCTGGGGAACACCCCAGCCAGACAAATTGGTGTCAGTTCTGCCTTGCCAGCTTGATGGCCCATTAAGGACCATCAGCTATACAACTGACCCATTGAGAGAAGGCAGCTATGCCTTGTGGCTCAGCAAGGTGTGCAGGGACCTGCCTATGGACAGAAATCTAAGGTTTTTCGATGTCACGTGCTGGATAGAGTGTCCTTGGGACAAAAAAAGTAAAGACCACATGGCAAGAGACTATAAAAGACTGATGCCTCATCTCCATCTTCTCTTCAGTCCTGCTTCCTACCTCTGGAGGGACTTTGCTACAAACTGAAGCTCTGTACAAAGGACTGAATGGCCCATCCCAGTTGTGGATGTACTCCAGAGACTTGATTTGAACCTGCAGTTTATTCCATCACTGCTACAAGCCTGAACCAAGAACTTTGCCAAAGTACAAGTTTTGCCCAGGACACTATTTCCCCTAACGCTGGTCCTTGGTAACATTTCTTGATGGGGGAGGCAGGGGGAGGGGCGAGAGACGAGGCGTTTTCTCTCTGTTTCTTTCCTCTCCGTTTTCTGCTCCTTCCTTCAATTCCAGAAACCTCCCTTGTGTTTCAGACTGTGCAGTGACACCCTCCCCACCCCAGGACTATGGAGCCTTTGGAGCAGAAAGATCCTAGGAGCTAAGCATGAATCCAGGGGTGAGTAGCTGGCAGGAAGGAGTCCTAGCAACTCTTCTGGGAGTGCAGGGGAGGAATGACTCCCCCTTCTCTACATTCTCCCCATGGGGCTCTGGGGAGCAGGGAGGGTTGTGTGATATATTCCATCCAACATTCCCCTTTGATCCAAACCGAGAGACATCTCAGCTATGCACGATCCCCTTTGCAACACCAAACAAGGGATGCTTTCCTCTGCCCAGGAGACCCAGCCAGGGACTGATGTTCTGGAGATATGTTGGGAAAAGGGGCTGTCTGCATTGCCAAGGCAGGAAGCAAACACTCTACAGCAACATCATTAACCACAAACCATGCTCCAGCCAGAAGGGAAATGGGCAGGAATTCTTGCTGTTCAGCCATGGCCACACATACAGAGATGCACAGCAGTGAGGGTGCTGGGTAAGCTGGTCTGAGCGAATAATTGGTAATGATCCTTCAGTGAGAACAGAACCAGAGTGTAGAAAGGCCCCAGTGTTAAGTGGTTGAGGCTGAGGCTTTAGGAAGCTGGCCTATAATACCATAGTGGCTGCACTTTCAGTGATGCAGGTTTCTCTATCCCATTGTTCCAGGGTCATCCTACTACATTGCCAGCTGCTTTTCAGCTGCAGTGTGGAGACTGTTTGTGTGTGGGGAGAGACAGTGTGTGTGTGTGCTGGGGAAGAGTGAGTGTGTTGAGGTAGGTAGGAGCGGATCATTATTACCCCTACTTGAAAGAGGGAGACGCTCAGGCTGAGAAAGGAAAATTGACTTGTCTTAGGTCACACATGCAGTCAATGTCTGAATTGGGAATAGGACCCAGAGCCCTGATTGTCAAATTAACCATCGGATTTTGAATTACATACATTGAATGATCTCAAGAAAGTGCTCTCAGATGAGCTCCAGAGGAACAAGTATGCACAGTAATTATTCAGCCAGTATTTTAGGAGAACTGCAATGTTAGAGAGAATCATGAACTGCTCAGAGACAATTAATGCAGAGAAGCAGCAAAATCCATCAAACATATAAGTGGTTATGACTTATTTACTTGGTCTTAAAAGAGAACAAAAAGGCCTTGAGTCTCCTCCCTGTCATTAACCCCCTGCTCAGCCAATCAGGGTAGAGACTGAGGATGGGAGGCTGAGGAGTCTCACCAGAGAGCTCAAAGGATGCCCCAGGTCACTGGCGGGGATCACTGCCCCAGCACTACTGCAGCTCCACAGTTTGGGGTGGACCTCCCACAGTGAGAGCTGCCGAGCACTCCCCCGAAACACACACACACACACACACACACACACACACCCTCTCCGGGTGTTAGGAGGAACAGGAGAAAGGAGAAAAGAAGCAAGAGAGGAAGAGAAAGGAGGGATGGATGGAGGAAAAGGTGAAACAAAAAGGACAAACCCTAATGTCCTCAGTGATTCTAAGGGACAAGATCCCAGGTTTGGAATAAAATTCTGCCTCCTTAAGATCATGTTTTCCATGAATTCAACTGTCACCAGATGGATCAGACTGAACAGTTTCAAACCTCGAGGAGGCTCTTACCTTCTAAACAGGGTCGGCTGTTTTCAAGTAAAATCACTAAAAGGGAAGGAGAAAACTCGAAAGAGGTTCCTCCTGGCGCTCAGGTACGTGAACCCCAATATTCCCCCAGTCCTCAAAGAGAGACCTGGAGAAGGAGACTTGCTGAAGCAAAGCCACAGGGTCTCTGAGGTTTCCCTGGCCCCTCGCCCCTGTCCTGCCTGGCTGATGTCAGCATCCCTCTGTGAGGTCACCACCTCCCCACCACCTTTGGCCAATAGTCTGAGCCCCTGCAAAAGGCCTTTGTGATGTCACTGCCACACCCCTCCCTTGCTGGGCTAATGTCCTGCCCCTGGCCAGGCACTTTGAAGGTTTGAGCGACTCCCTGTGGATCACCCCACTCAAGGAGCATTCGTTCTAGGAAGCAAGCCGGCTAGACAGGAAAACATCAGACGCTGCTGCTCCCAATGCTACATTCAGTTTTAAAGAAATTAGTCAACTTTATTGCCAGAAGAGACCATTAGAGCATCTAATCTGACCCCTGCATATCACAGGCCTCCTGTATGACACACTAGCTACTTTTGGGGTAAACACATTCAAGAAAGGCATCTAGTCTTCATGAAATGATGTCACGAGACGGAGAATCCACCACTTTCCTTGGTAGCTTGTTCCTGTGGTGAATCATCCTCGCTGTTGAATATTTGTGCCTTAATTGTAATATGAATTTGTCTCTTTCCACCTTCCCGCCATTGGGTTTTTTTATGCCTTTGTCTGCTACATTAAAGAGCCCTTTCATAGCCAATCTTTCCTCTCCAGTAAGGCACTTCAACATTTCAATGAAGTGACCTTTCAATCTTCTTTTGAGAAGCTAAACAGGTTGAGCTCTTTCAATAGCTCACTAGAAGGCATTTTTCTCCAGCCCTCAGAACATTTGGTGGCTCTTTGCTGCCTCAACTCCAATTTCACACCATCTTTTTCAAATGAGGACACCAAAACTGTAGGCAGTATTCCAGTATCAGTCTCACTGATACCATGTCACCTCCTGTGACGTTCTTGACATAATCTGTAACTGTATAGATCACCGTTGCCACCACTGTTCTATATTTGCAGCCAATATTGTATAAAGGTGGTCACATAAAGGGTCTATGGAGAGGTTATGATTGGCTGATTATAATTATGCTATCTCTAGATAGCCCTCTTGTGAATTTTTCAGCTAGCCTATGAGCCATGGCTACTATGACTCAGCAGTGCATGCTAGGGCATGTGAGCAGACCACATGACAACGAACTCCATTTTTGTACCTGTATTTTTCCACAAACTGGACTGGGAAACAAGTTTGGAACAAATGGTTCCCGCAATATGGAAAAGCTACATAAGGTGGAGTGTAACATCATTTCTTGGCCTCATTCCCCACACAAGAGAACTCCTGGAAACACCTGAGGAAGAAAGACTGAACTGGGGGAACTGCTGGTCCCAGGGTAAAGGGATTTTTAGCTTGTGTATGGAAACTTGGTGGACTGCTTGTATCATCAGTCAGGGTGAGAAACTGCTAATTCAAATTCTATCCAGATAGTATGTTAAGCTTAGTTTGAGTTTTTGGTTATTTGTTAAGTAATCTGCTTTGATCTGTTTGCTACCACTTATGGATGGGAAATTGGCTTTTGTCTTCTATCTGTCTTTGAGTGGCTTAGGTAATGCACTCAGGTAGCTTAGTTGGATGCGTGGTGCCACCTGCTGTCCTGTTGGGTAATAACAGGGCCTGGAGAGGCTGGCAGTGTGAGAAGGGCCAACCCAGTTTGAGGGTTAGAGGGACAGTGTTTCCCAGAAGCCCCCCAGACTGCACCCCTGGGGTGACAGCCCATCACACCCTAGAGTACACAAGTCTCAGCAGGTTTGTCACATCCTTTCCCCTCCCATTCCACACCCTAGACAGTTCCTGCCTCCCACTACCTCTAGCAGCTCCTGCCCTCCTATACATTTACTTCTCCTCTCCCTCCAAGCAGAACCCACCACCAGCTCCCTGATAATCCCTTACCTGAGCCAGCTCCATTGCAGCCATTTCCTTCCTGCTGGGAGGAGGGGATGATTTGGGGCGAAAGGTGGACATTATTCTGTAGCCTGCCAGGGCAAGAAGGGCAATGTGAGAGAATTCAGACAGGGTTTCTGTCCTTTCCACATGTCAATTCCCCCCAGCATTTTCCCTGGTAATGGACATTCTAGGTTCTGCCACACTGTGTAGCACAAAATGACCTTATTCCAGTACAGGCCTAGCCCCTCCCACCAGGGTGTAACCCTCCTAGACATAGTGAAACCCTCCCAGTAGCAGAGTCTCTCTGTTACACTTATACCGTTTGTAGATGATACCAAACTGGGAGGGCTGCAAGTGCTTTGGAGGCTAGAATTACAATTCAAAATGATCTGGACAAACTGGAGAATATAGGATGAAATTCAATGAGGACAAATCCAAAGTACTCCACTTAGGAAGGAACAATCTGTTGCACACATACAAGACAGGAAATGACTGCCTAGGAAGGAGCACAGGAGAAACGGATCTGGGAGAGTCAGTGGATCACAAGCTAAATATGAGTCAACAGTGTTACACTGTTGGAAAAAACCCAAGTATAATCCGGAGATGTATTAGCAGGAGTATTGTAAGCAAGACATGAGAAGTAATTCTTCCGCTCTACTCTGCACTGATTAGGCCTCAACTGGAGTAATGTGTCCAGTTCTGGGTGCCACATTTCAGGAAAGATGTGGAAAAATTGGAGAAAGTCCAGAGAAGAGCAATAAAAATGATTAAAGGTCTAGAAAACATCACCTATGAGGGAAGACTGAAAAAATTGTGTTTGTTTAGTCAGGAGAAGATATGATCAGCTTTCAAGTACATAAAAGTTCATTTCAAGGAGGAAGGAGAAACATTGTTCTTAACCTCTGAGGACAGGACAAGAAGCAATGGGCTTAAATTGCAGCAAGGAAGGTTTAGGTTGGACATTAGGAAAAACTCCCTGACAGGGTGGTTAAGCACTGGAATAAATTGCCTAGGGAGGTTGTGGAATCTCCATCATTGGGGATTTTTAAGAGCAGGCTGGACAAATACCTCTCAGGGATGGTCTAGATCAGGGGTGGCCAACATGTGGCTCTTTAGAATTTAATACGCAGCTCCTTGTACGGGCACCAACTCCGGGGCTGGTGCTACAGGCACCAACTTTCCAATGTGCTGGGTGTGCTCACTACTCAGCTACAGGCCCTGCCCCCACTCCACCCCTTCCCACCCCCTTCCCTGAGCCTGCAGTGCCCACGCTCCATCCCCCCCGTCCCCCCCACCGAGTGTCTTGCATAGCATGAGCAGCTGATCGGGAGTGCGAGGAGGGGGGGTGCTGATTAGTGTGGCTTCCCATGGGTGGGAGGCACTGGGAGCAGGGGGTGGGAGCTGATGATTCTTTAGCAATGTATATTGGTAAATTCTGGCTCTTTCTCAGGCTCAGGTTGGCCACTCCTGGTCTAGATAATACTTCATCGTGCCTTGAGTGCCCTGTCATTGTCCCCAAGGCAGCTCTCTCAGATTAACTAAGTTATTTGACGCTCCAGCCTTTACACAGTCTCTCCTGGGAGTGCCCCTTTCATGGGCTGGGCCTAGTTTTAGCTTTTGGGAAGCGTGACCCTGGGGGCTCTGGGATTGGGCCTTCTTGCCTCAGCACACCTTGTTTCTTTCTGTGGCTCCCCAGTGAGTCCAAATGAGTAGATACTCCTCATACAGACTGTGAACATAAGAATGTGTTTTGTGTTTAGACTTTATTGAATACTTGTAAGTTGCTGCCTGAGTTAACATCTGACTAGTTGCATTGTGAGCCTCTGTGGCTCTGTAAATCACCAAACAGGAGAGAGACTTTACCAATGTGAAGTGCTGATTGGCAACAGAATGCATTACACCCTGCCTGGCAGGAAAGGTCCATCAACACCAGAGAGACTATTATGGGATGTTAACAAAGACACAAGACTGTTGTTGTGCTCTTCACTTTCCAGTAGCTAAGTTTCCTGCTCAGACCACATGGTAGGAAGGGGATGAAAAACCCCATAGAGAAGGAACTGATTGTCTGTATGCTGCCTGGACTCTGGGGGGGGGGCAAAGTTTCTACGCATAAGCAAGAGATCCCCAGCTGCTTAGCCTGAGTTAGTCCTAAAGAATATGTAGAGCTTGCTTATTACAGAAGCTTCTATTACCTTTGAAATTTAAGACTGCAACTCATCTGCATCTATAGGATTACCTGCTTTAACTTTGTTAACAACTCTCGTTTCCTTTTAAATAAGTCTTAATACAGGTTATGACAGGACTGGCTACAAGTGTCTTTGTTGGAAGATCTAAGATTTAATTGACCTAAGGAAGTGACGGGTCCTTTGGGACTGGCAGTAACTTGAACATTGCTGTGATTCGTGCTGTAAGGCAGTGGTTCTCAACCAGGGCCCCCCTGGGGGGCCGTGAGCAGCTTTCAGGGGGCTGCAAAGCAAAGCCGGCATTAGACTCACTGAGTCCCAGGGCAGAAAGCTGAAGTCCCAGCGCAGGGGGCTGAAGTCCAGGGCCCTGAGCCCCATCACCAGGGCTGAAGCCAAAGCCTAATCAATGTAGCGTTGCATGGGCCCCTGTGGCATGGGGCCGCACGCAATTGCCCTGCTTGCAACCACAAAATCCAGCCCTCGATTTTATATGCAGAAAACCAGTTATTGAGGCCCACATGGGCCGTGGAGTTTTATAGCGTGTGTGGGGTGGGGGTAGGGGTGGGGGTTCAGAAAGAAAAATTTTGGGAACCCCTGGAGTAAGGGACCACCTGTCACAAAGGTGAGCTCACCTGCGTGGTGAGATATATGGGATCACCCAAGAGGACTGTCTGTGATTCCATGTTAATGCTGTTACAATGCCTGAAGCGTTTACACTGGATACTTGGTTGGTGAAATCTCCATACAGACCTCACACCCAATTTGGGGTTTGTGCCCTGCTTCTCACCAGTCTGCCTGAGGCTGGTGCTAGTGCTCTCGAGTCACTGAAGACAGTGTTACAGAGAGAGGAGCTGTGACTTCCCAAGGTCACCAAACAGGTCCATGACAGAGCCAGGAACAGATCCTGTTAACTCCCGAGCCCTGTCACTCGCAGCTTGGAAAGGTCCCCAGTGCACACTGTAGGAAGAGGTGTGCAGGGATTGCAAATGAGCTGCTCTGCCAAGACAGCCTGCACATCCATGGACAAACCACCTCGCTGGGGGTGTGTCCCTGGGTCAGGAGAAGTCAGTGTCCAGTCCTGTGGGGCTGTGCTCCTGGCTCATACCTCCAGCACTCAGTGCTGCCCCTCCGTTACCAGCTGCACCGTTCAGTCAGCCTCAGGCCTCAGGAGGTCACAGCCCCTCTCCCCACCCCAAACCTTCAAACTGGGACATGGTGCACCAGTGCCAGAGTGCACTAGTGTAAATTCTGTCTACACTAAGGGTTTGCACCAGTGCCTAAAACAGCAGTGTGGCAGAGACCTTCAGAAACAGCAGTACGGTGGCACTAGAACCTATTTCTAGCTCGGTCACAGACAGCCTGGGTGACCTTGGACACGTCAATGTTTCTCCTCCCAACTTTAGTCTCTTTATCCAACTGCCCACTCACTGGGGTCTCCTCTCTCTCTCCAGAGCTGCTCACCACTAAAATCTGTGTGGGTGTCCCCAGAGCTAAGGCAGTTCAGCTCTGGAACAGTCTTACAAGGGGCTGGGAGTCTCTTTCCTGGTAGTTTTTAAGAACAAATAGGACAAAGCTCTGTCATAGATAATCTACATATACTTGTTCCTGCCTCAGCAGAGAAAGCTGGACTTGATGACATCTTGAGGTCCTATCTAGCCCTACATTTCTAGGATGCTATGCAATATATACATATAAAAACACAACATACAGAATAAAACTCACCACAACATAGTGTCAGGAAAATTCAGGGGGAAAAAAAACACAACCTACACTCCACAGCATAAAATGACAATACAAAGGAAAAAAAGCAATACGATGCGAACTATGACATCCTAGGACAAAAGTACACAATGGAAAACAAGCTGAGGCAAAACAATTCACCATAAAACTGCTACACAAAATGGTGCGATCACAGTTCCAAATGGCACCATGCAAAACAGCTCAGCGTAGAACATGACGCAGCAGAAAAGAGAATTATTTCAATGTAGGTCTGGAAGGGATCTTGAGAAGTCATCTACTCCAGCCCGCTGTGCTGAGGCAGGACCAAGTATCCCTAGACATTTGCAGACTGGCGTATCTCTAACCTGGTCTTAAAAACCCCCAATGAAGGAAATTCCACAGCCTCCCTTGGAAGCCAATACAAGGCAAACACAGACCAAAACAATGCTGTACACACACAGGCTGGGCTTGCGGTTAAGGGGGGAGGCAAGAATTGAAACAATCTGGGTTCAGTTCCCAGTTTTGCCGCAAATTCTCCACGCAAACTTGTTACACACCGGTGGCTGGCCCGTACCACTGCCTTGGGCTCACACGACTCAGGCTGTGGGGCTGTTTAATTGTCATGTAGAAGTTCCGGCTTGGGCTGCAGCCCAAGGTCTGGCACACTCCCACCTCGCCGGGTCCTAAGGTGAAAAGAGACAAATTCATATTACAATTAAGGCACAAATATTCAACAGCGAGGATGATTCAACACAGGAACAAGTTACCAAGGAAAGTGGTGGATTCTCTGTCTCGTGACGTCATTTCATGAAGACTAGATGCCTTTCTGGAATGTGTTTACCCCAAAAGTAGCTAGTGTGTCATACAGGAGGCCTGTGATATGCAGGGGTCAGATTAGATGCTCTAATGGTCTCTTCTAGCCATAAAGTCGACTAATTCCTAAAAAACTGAGTGTAGCATTGGGAGCAGGGTCTGATGTTTTTCTGTCTAGCTGGCTTTCTTCCTAGAACGAATGCTCCTTGAGTGGGGTGATCCACAGGGAGTAGCTCAAACCTCCAAAGTGCCTGGCCAGGGGCAGGACATTAGCCCAGCAAGGGAGGGGTGTGGCAGTGACATCACAAAGGCCTTTTGCAGGACCTCAGACTATTGGCCAAAGGTGGTGGGGAGGTGGTGACCTCACAGAGGATGCTGACATCAGCCAGGCAGGACAGGGCGAGGGGCCAGGAAACCTCAGAGACCCTGTGGCTTTGCTTCAGCAAGTCTCCTTCTCCAGGTCTCTCTTTGAGGACTGGGGGAATATTGGGGTTCACGTACCTGAGCGCCAGGAGGAACCTCTTTCGAGTTTTCTCCTTCCCTTTTAGTGATTTTACTTGAAAACAGCCGACCCTGTTTAGAAGGTAAGAGCCTCCTCGAGGTTTGAAACTGTTCAGTCTGATCCATCTGGTGACAGTTGAATTCATGGAAAACATGATCTTAAGGAGGCAGAATTTTATTCCAAACCTGGGATCTTGTCCCTTAGAATCACTGAGGACATTAGGGTTTGTCCTTTTTGATTCACCTTTCCTCCATCCATCCCTCCTTTCTCTTCCTCTCTTGCTTCTTTTCTCCTTTCTCCTGTTCCCCTCCTAACACCAGGAGAGGGTGTGTGTGTGTGTGTGTGTGTGTGTGTGTGTGTGTGTGTGTGTGTGTGTGTGTGTGTGTGTGTGTGTGTTGCGGGGGAGTGCTCGGCAGCTCTCACTGTGTGAGGTCCACCCAAAACTGTGGAGCTGCAGTAGTGCTGGGGCAGTGATCCCTGCCAGTGACCTGGGCCATCCTTTGAGCTCTCTGGTGAGACCCCTCAGCCTTCCATCCTCAGTCTCTACCCTGATTGTCTGAGCAGGGGGTTAATGACAGGGAGGAGACTCAGGTCTTGTTGTTCTTTTTTAAGACCAAGTAAATAAGTCATAACCAGTTATATGTTTGATGGATTTTGCTGCTTCTCTGCATTAATTGTCTCTGAGCAGTTCATGATTCTCTCTAACATTGCAGTTCTCCTAAAATACTGGCTGAATAATTACTGTGCATACTTGTTGGTCTGGAGCTCATCTGAGAGCACTTTATTGAGGTCATTCAATGTATGAAATTCAAGATCCGACGGTTAATTTGAAAATCAGGGCTCTGGGGGTCCTATTCCCAATTCAGCCATTGACTGGCTTTGTGACCTAAGACAAGTCAATTCTCCTTTCTCAGCCTGAGCATCTCCCTCTTTCAAGTAGGGATAATAATGATCCGCTCCTACCTACCTCAACACACTCACTCTTCCCCAACACACACACACTGTCTCTCCCCACACACAAACAGTCTCCACACTGCAGCTGAAAAGCAGGTGTGTTGGAAGCAATGAGTGTGGCAATCTCAGTGAACCGATGGAGAGTGACGGTGGTCAGAGAGAGACAACGGAAGGTTAAAGGGGCAACGATGGGCATAATGAGTCTGGCCAGGGCAGGACATCAGCTTTGAGGGGAGGGTGGGTGTGGCAGTGACATCACAAAGGCCTTTTGCAGGAACTCGGCCTATTGGGCAAAGGTGGTGGGGAGCAGGTGACCTCACAGAGAGACCCCGACATCAGCCGGGCAGGACAGAGGTGCAGGGCCAGGCCAGTCTCTGAGACCTCCCGGCTTTGCTGCCGCAAGTCTCCTTCGCGAGGTCTCTCCTCGAGGGCTGAGAGAGAATTAGGATTCAGAGTTGTGAGCATGAGGAGGAACCTCTGTGGAGTTTTCTCCTTTCCTACCACTGATTGTGCCGAAAACAAACTTCCCTTTGAGAAGGTAAGAGGCTCAGAGAGCTTTGGAACCTGTTCCGTCTGATCCACCTGGCGCAGGCAACATTCTAGGCACAGACAGCACTGGCTTCAGGTGGCAGAATTTGATTTCCTCCCTAGGTTTTGATGATTGGAATCCCTGGGGACATTGGGGTGTATCCTTTTTGGTTTATCTTTTCCTCTTTCCTCCCTCCTTTCTCCTCTTCTCTTGCTTCTTTTTTCCCACCATCCATGTGTGGAATGAATTTTGTTTTGGGCACAAATATGGAGGTGAGGTGTGACACATCACCTGCATATTGCGCTCCTTACAAAATTCATTCTGCACATGGATGGTGTGTGGCAGGGGTGAGGCTGAAAGGTTTGGAGTGTGGGAGAGGCTCGGGGGCGGGGGTTGGGGCGCAGTGATGTGAGGGCTCCGGCTGGCGGTGCAGGCTCTGGAGTGGGTCTAGCGATGAGGGTCTCAGCATTGGCGCCGCGGGTCGGGGCGCTGGGGGGGCGGGCTCTGGGGTGGGGCTGAGAATGAGGAGATTGGGGAGCAGGTTGCCCCAGGGAGAAAGAACTGCCCCCTCCAGCCCTCTCTCCCCACAGCAGCTCAGGGCCAGATGAGAGGGCACCTGTCTCCAAGCCGCAGCAGCGCCGTTGGGGCTGGGTTGGGACTGAGGGAGGCGACAGGATTTATTTTTCCGAAGTCAAAAGGAGGAAGGGATGGAGTTATGCTTCAGTTTTTACCTCATAAACTTATTCCTGTCTAACCTACAGGACACTATGGGAATAAGACACTATGTCATGTGGTGACATCACAAGAGCAGAGGATGTGAGAACTACAGCAACTGAGAGGGTGGGGGATTTAGAGTCGGATTGTTTCAAATGCTGCATTTGTCGGCTGACATTTAACAGCAACGCTTAGCTAACACCATGGAGAAAGGAATTCTCTGCTAAAGATTCAACCTGCCCCTTTGGCCAACTCCACCCCTTCCCTGACCGGAGTGTGCTCAGAACACCTCTCCCACCAGCCTCCCCCCCATACACACACACAAGCCCACAGCTGGGCACCCAGCACAAAGCAAGGGAGGGGGTTGCTTGGCTTGTTTTACTTTTACTTTTCAAAGGCTTTTAAAAGCATTTTCTGCCCCTGTTCCCCATGGTGAGGAAGCAGATGGTTAGTTAAACAAAAGTTAAACAAAAGTTAAAAGGTAGAGTGACTAAAATGAAATCCTGCAAGTTCATGGGCCCTTTTTAAAGACACCATAATAGAGGCCCAACTTCAATGTATACCCCAAATTAAGAAACACAGTAAAAGAACTAAAAAAGAGCCATCGTGGCTTAACAACCATGTAAAAGAAGTAGTGAGAGATAAAAAGACTTCCTTTAAAATGTGGAAGTCAAATCCTAGTGAGGCAAATAGAAAGGAGCATAAACACTGCCAACTTAAGTGCAAGAGTGTAATAAGAAAAGCCAAAGAGGAGTTTGAAGAACTGCTAGCCAAAAAATCAACAGGTCATAACAAAATGTTTTTAAGTACATCAGAAGCACGAAGACTGCAAAACAACCAGTGGGGCCTTGACGATCAAAATACAAAAGGAGCGCTTAATGACGATAAAGTCATTGCGGAGAAACTAAATGAATTCTTTGCTTCAGTCTTCACGGCTGAGGATGTTAGGAAGATTCCCAAACATGAGCTGGCTTTTGTAGGTGACAAATCTGAGGAACTGTCACAGATTGAAGTGTCACTAGAGGAGGTTTTGGAATTAATTGATAAACTCAACATTAACAAGTCACCGGGACCAGATGGCATTCACCCAAGAGTTCTGAAAGAACTCAAATGTGAAGTTGCGGAACTATTAACTAAGGTTTGTAACCTGTCCTTTAAATCGGCTTCGGTACCCAATGATTGGAAGTTAGCTGATGTAACGCCAATATTTAAAAAGGGCTCTAGAGGTGATCCCGGCAATTACAGACCGGTAAGTCTAACGTCGATGCAGGGCAAGTTAGTTGAAACAATAGTTAAGAATAAAATTGTCAGACACATAGAAAAACATAAATTATTGAGCAGTAGTCAACATGGTTTCTGTAAAGGGAAATCGTGTCTTACTAATCTATTAGAATTCTTTGAAGGGGTCAACAAACATGTGGACAAGGGGGATCCGGTGGACATAGTGTACTTGGATTTCCTGAAAGCCTTTGACAAGGTCCCTCACCAAAGGCTCTTACGTAAATTAAGTTGTCATGGGATAAAAGGGAAGGTCCTTTCATGGATTGAGAACTGGTTAAAAGACAGGGAACAAAGGGTAGGAATTAATGGTAAATTCTCAGAATGGAGAGGGGTAACTAGTGGTGTTCCCAAGGGTTAGTCCTAGGACCAATCCTATTCAATTTATTCATAAATGATCTGGAGAAAGGGGTAAACAGTGAGGTGGCAAAGTTTACAGATGATACTAAACTACTCAAGATAGTTAAGCAGATTGTGAAGAACTTCAAAAAGCTCTCACAAAACTAAGTGATTGGGCAACAAAATGGCAAATGAAATTTAATGTGGATAAATGTAAAGTAATGCACATTAGGAAAAATAACCCCAAATATACATACAATATGATGGGGGCTAATTTAGCTACAACGCGTCAGGAAAAAGATCTTGGAGTCATTGTGGATAGTTTTCTGAAGATGTCCACGCAGTGTGCAGAGGCGATCAAAAAAGCAAACAGAATGTTAGGAATCGTTAAAAGGGGATAGAGAACAAGACGGAGAATATAGTATTGCCCTTATATATATCCATGGTACGCCCACATCTCGAATACTGTGTTCAGATGTGGTTTCCTCACCTCAAAAAAGATATTCTAGCACTAGAAAAGGTTCAAAAAAGGGCAACTAATATGATTAAGGGTTTGGAGAGGGTCTCATACGAGGAAAGATTAAAGAGGCTAGGACTCTTCAGCTTGGAAAAGAGGAGACTAGGGGGGGATATGACAGAGGTATATAAAGTCATGAGTGACATTGAGAAAGTGGATAAGGAAAAGTTATTTACTTATTCCCATAATACAAGAACTAGAGGTCACCAAATGAAATTAATAGGCAGCAGGTTTAAAACAAATAAAAGGAAGTTCTTCTTCATGCAGCGCACAGTCAACTTGTGGAACTCCTTACCTGAGGAGGTTGTGAAGGCTAGGACTATAACAATGTTTAAAAGGGAACTGGATAAATTCATGGTGGCTAAGTCCATAAATGGCTATTAGCCAGGATGGGTAAGAATGGTGTCCCTAGCCTCTGTTTGTCAGAGGATGGAGATGGATGGCAGGAGGAAGATCACTTGATCATTGCCTGTTAGGTTCACTCCCTCTGGGGCACCTGGCATTAACACTGTCGGTAGACAGATACTGGGCTAGATGGACCTTTGGTCTGACCCGGTACGGACTTTCTTATGTTCTTATGTTTTCCACTGCCCAGGAGACCCAGCCAGGGACTGATGTGCTGGAGATATGTTGGGAAAAGGAACTGTCTGAATTGCCAAGGCAGGAAGCCAACAATCTACGGCAACATCATTAACCACAAACTCACTCTAAGCATGCTCCAGCCAGAAGGGAAGTGGGCAGGAATTCTTGCTGTTCAGCCATGGCCACACAACCAGAGATGCACAGCAGTGAGGGTGCTGGGCAAGCTGGTCTGAGCGAACAATTGGAAATGATCCTTCCGTTAGAACAGAACCAGAGTGTAGAAAGGCCCAGTGTTAAGTGGTTGAGGCTGAAGCCTTAGGAAGCTGGCCTACGATACCACAGGGATCTTTCTGTGGAGGTGTGATACTTGCCAGCTAGGGAAGCTGGTGTGTGGTGTCTTTGTGGCTGCACTTTCAGTGATGCAGGTTTCTCTATCCCATTGTTCCAGGGTCATCCTACTACATTGCCAGCTGCTTTTCAGCTGCAGTGTGGAACTATTTGTGTGGGGAGAGACAGTGTGTGTGTGTGTTGGGAAGAGTGTGTGTGTTGAGGTAGGTAGGAGCGGATCATTATTACCCCTACTTGAAAGAGGAGATGCTCAGGCTGAGAAAGGAGAACTGACTTGTCTTAGGTCACACAGCCAGTCAATGGCAGAATTGGGAATAGGACCCAGAGCCCTGATTGTCAAATTAACCATCGGATTTTGAATTACATACATTGAATGACCTCAAGAAAGTGCTCTCAGATGAGCTCCAGAGGAACAAGTATGCACAGTAATTATTCAGCCAGTATTTTAGGAGAACTGCAATGTTAGAGAGAATCATGAACTGCTCAGAGACAATTAATGCAGAGAAGCAGCAAAATCCATCAAACATATAAGTGGTTATGACTTATTTACTTGGTCTTAAAAGAGAACAACAAGGACATGAGTCTCCTCCTGTCAATAACCCCTGCTCAGCCAATCAGGGTAGAGACTGAGGAGGGGAGGCTGAGGTCTCACCAAAGACCTCAAAGGATGGCCCAGGTCACTGGCGGGGATCACTGCCCCAGCACTACTGCAGCTCCACAGTTTTGGGTGGACCTCCCACAGTGAGAGCTGCCGAGCACTCCCCCGCAAACACACACACACACACACACACACACACACACACACCCCTCCTGGTGTTGGGAGGGAACAGGAGAAAGGACAAAAAAGCAAGAGAGGAAGAGAAAGGGGATGGAGGAAAAGTTGAAACAAAAGGACAAACCCTAATGTCCCCAGTGATTCTAAGGGACAAAATCCCAGGTGTGGACTAAAATTCTGCCTCCTTAAGATCATGCTTTCCATGAATTCAACTGTCACCAGAATGATCAGACCGAACAGTTTCAAACCTCGAGGAGGCTCTAACCCTCTAAACAGGGACATCTGTTTTCTAGTAAAATCACAAAAGGGAAGGAGAAAACTCAAGAGAGGTTCCTCCTGGCGCTCACGTCCATGAACCCGAATACTCTCAGTCCTCAAAGAGAGACCTGGAGAAGGAGACTTGCTGAAGCAAAGCCACAGGGTCTCTGAGGTTTCCCTGGCCCCTCGCCCTGTCCTGCCTGGCTGATGTCAGCATCTCTCTGTGAGGTCACCACCTCCCCACCACCTTTGGCCAATAGTCTGAGGTCCTGCAAAAGGCCTTTGTGATGTCACTGCCACACCCCTCCTTGCTGGGCTAATGTCCTACCTCTGGCCAGGCACTTTGGATGTTTGAGCTACTCCTGTGGATCACCCCACTCAAGGAGCGCTCATTCTAGGAAGCAAGCCGGATAGACAGGAAAACATCAGACGCTGCTCCCAATGCTACACTTAGTTTTTCAGAAATTAGTTGACTTTATGGCCAGAAGAGACCATTAGAGCATCTAATCTGACCCCTGCATATCACAGGCCTCCTGTATGACACACTAGCTACTTTTGGGGTAAACACATTCCAGAAAGGCATCTAGTCTTCATGAAATGACGTCACGAGATGGAGAATGCACCAATTTCCTTGGTAGCTTGTTCCTGTGGTGAATCATCCTCACTGTTGAATATTTGTGCCTTAATTGTAATATGAATTTGTCTCTTTCCACCTTCCAGCCATTGGGTTTTTAATGCCTTTCTCTGCTACATTAAAGAGCCCTTTAATAGCCAATCTTTTCTCTCCATTAAGGCACTTCAACGTTTCAATGAAGTCACCTTTCAATCTTCTTTTGAGAAGCTAAACAGGTTGAGATCTTTCAATAGCTCACTAGAAGGCATTTTTCTCCAGCCCTCAGAACATTTGGTGGCTCTTTGCTGCCTCAACTCCAATTTCACACCATCTTTTTCAAATGAGGACACCAAAACTGGAGGCAGTATTCCAGTATCAGTCTCACTGATACCATGTCACCTCCTGTGACGTTCTTGACATAATCTGTAACTGTATAGATCACCGTTGCCACCACTGTTCTATATTTGCAGCCAATATTGTATAAAGGTGGTCACATAAAGGGTCTATGGAGAGGTTATGATTGGCTGATTATAATTATGCTATCTCTAGATATGTATCATTTTTGTAGTTGACATTATAAATATTGGCTCTATGATGCCTGTATTTCAAACTTGTGCTATGCTTCTGGGGAACACCCCAGCCAGACAAATTGGTGTCAGCTCTGCCTAGCCTGCTTGATGGCCCATTAAGGACCATCAGCTATACAATTAACCATTGAGGGAAGGCAGATATGCCTTGTGGCTCAGCAAGGTGTGCAGGGACCTGCCTATGGACAGAACTCTAAGGTTTTTCTATGTCGCGTGCTGGATAGAGTGTCCTTGGGACAAAGAAAGCAAAGACCACATGGCAAGAGACTATAAAAGACTGATGCCTCATCTCCATCTGGTCTTCAGTCCTGCTTCATACCTCTGGAGGGACTTGGCTACAAACTGAAGCTCTGTACAAAGGACTGAATGGCCCATCCTAGTTGTGGATGTACTCCAGAGACTTGATTTGAACCTGCAATTTATTCCATCACTGCTACAAGCCTGAACCAAGAACTTTGCCAAAGTACAAGTTTTGCCCAGGGCTCCGTTTCCCCTAACGCTGGTCCTTGGTAACACCCTGCCCGGCCCCGCGTTCCTCCCCGGCCGCCCGGCGCGGGCTCGGGCTCGGGCTCGGGCTCGGCTCGGGGTCGGGCTCCGGCGCCCTGGCCGGCCCCGCGTTCCTCCCCGGCCGCCCGGCTCAGGCTCGGGCTCCGCTGCGGCGCCCTGGCTGGCCCGCGTCCCTCCCGGCCACCTGGCTCGGGCTCGGGCTCCAGCCGCGGCGCCCTGCCCGGCCCGCAGCCCTCCCGACCGCCGCAGCCCGGCTCCGGGCACGGGGCAGGAATCGCGACTGATACTTACCCAGATGCTGGGGTCCGGGCGCAGTGGCGGCCTTGGCTGCCCGGCTCCGGCTCCGGCTCCGGGCTCTGGCAGTGTTGGAGGTGGTGGGAGGATACTGGATCCTTATAAATGGAGAGCCTGCTCTTCCTTTCAGCAGCACAGACCTGGGTTGACTGTCCTGTGATAAATCAGCCATTCTTTCTCATTCTATGAGCAGAACACAGCAGATGACAGCCTGTTGCTTATTCAGCTTACAGCAAAGGGGACACAGGTCGCTTCAATTCCCAGACTCTGCCTCTCATTCATCTACCCAGTTGGGTGTGTGAAAGCTAAATGAGCTGGTATTCCAAACTCCCAGAAAGGCAGTGGAGGAAAAGAAAGTGACCCTTTATAGGCAGCTCAGTTCAGTCCTCGCTGCTGAAGGCAGTACTAATGAAGTGACTTGCACACAGAGAGTCAAAGCAAGGGCTTGGTTAAGGGCAGCTTCACCCCAGATTCCCCCTGAAGTTATGTAGGAGGGAAACAAGTGAAGGGTTTTAACACAGTGGGCAGTACCAGACAGCAGGCCACTGTGGGATTAGGGGACGTGAGTGCAGGAGTGAGGAGGTCATAAACAGAGCCAGCAAAGAGTTGATTAACACAGGATAAATTAGTCCAAATTTGCGAAATATATCCCCAAAATGTACAAATGAGCCTGTGAAATCCAGAGACCACGTTTCTGTGGCACTCTCCTTTAGAACTCTTGACAGACACCATTCCCATCTCCTTTGGGCTTTTTTTTTTGGTATAAATGTGTGGCTCAGGAAACGCAAGGAGCCAAGTGCAGGACTGAGGTTCAGTCTCTCTGTTGGCCCTGGATATGATGCTTTGGGAGGTGTAAGAGGCTAGGGAGACTGTAATAGGCAGGAGAAGATTAGGGGAGATTAGTCTGAGTGAAAAGGAGAGGAAAGGACTGGGCTGGCTTATCAGTACCAAATTATTCTCTGATTTTCAATTTAGTACCATGCACATTCTTCTCAGTTACAACAGACACACTGAATAAACTATGCAAATACACAATAGCTGCATGGACACGAGGTTCTCCTTTGAATTTTATGTATAAAAGGAAGTTACGATCAATGACATGGCTGGAGAAACTTGTCCTCCTAAAACAAAGGAAAGGTCTGCTCCATTTTTCCTGACACAGGAACAGAACATACTACCAGCTCAGCCCCTCCCACCCTCCACCCGAATCTTACCACTGATCTGCGGATCAAAGACAGCCTGCTTTTGCTTTGTTCTCAGCAAACTCCAGGCTGTTGATGTCCGTGAGACGAGCCCTGTATTTATTCATCTGCTCTACGACAATCAACTCCACACAGCTGCAAAAGGAAAAAAGAAAGTGGTAAAACGGGAGGATAAAACTCTGGCTGTGTTTGAGCTGGCCATGTCGCCTAAGTGCTGCGCCAATTCTCTTGCTTCGTGGGCTGGAAACGAACAGTGTGGTTGAAATGCCCAAAATGGTACTAGGCAGGGAGCTAAACTAGAGGACTAAAGGGAGGGCTCCCCAAAGGGCTCCATCAGGGAAACAGGTCCTTACCCTGGAAAGGCAAATACCCACCAAGGTTAGGAAAGCACAGCATGTTCAAATGAAAGGCTGAAAGAATGGCCATTTCGGATATGCTGCGCTATCTAGCTATATCTATTTGTAGACACACACACTTGTGCTTGTTTGCATCCAAGCTGGACAGGCAGTCGCAGGGCAATGACAGTGATTAGGTGTCTGGGGCAGATATTTTGTTTAATACCATCAGTATTGTTTTCTGGAAGAAATCCTTTTAGAGCAGTAATGATACAAGGCGGCGTATATAAGTCAAGTTACAAAGAGACTTCTTCTTACAAGGAACCTTTAGAAGAGTGATTCAAAGTAATTTTCACATCTGTAGGCAGAAGAATTGCTTCTAGGAGAGATTTGAAGGCCAGGCAGGTTCATGTAGTCTGGTCTCCTGCATAGAATTTCATCAAATGATTCCTGTATCCACTATCCATCCTAGGTACTTATCTAACCCCCAGTGCCCTATTATCTGAGCTTCTCACAATCTAACATGTTTATTCTTAAAATTCCAGTTGAAGTCAAAAACATCCCCGAGGGGCTCCATTACAAACCCTTCCCACCCACTGGATGATGATTCCCTATTTACAATTACTTTGGAGATATCAATTAGCCAATTTTCAATCCATTTAATATTTGCTGCACTGAATCTGTATAGTGTTAATTTTTTAATCAGGATGACCCAACTGGAATCTAAGTCAACGATGTCAACGTGATTACCTCTGCCAACCAAACCTGGCATCCAATCAATTTTGACAAGACCTATTTTCCATAAAAAACTGTGTTGACTGGCACTAATTACACTGCCATCCTTCAATTCTTTACTGATTACCTTCCACGTCAGCTTTCCCATGATTTTGCCTGAGACTGACATTGAGCTAACTGGCCTGTAGTTACCCAGATCATCCTGTTAATCCTTTTTAGATACTGGCACATTAGCTTTTTGTACAGTCCTCTGGAACTTCCCCATTACTCCAGGATTTGTTAAATATCAACATCAATGGCGGAGAGAGCTCACTGTCCCGTTCTTTAAAAACTCCTGGGTGCAGGTTATCCAATCCTGCAGTTTTTAAAAGGTTTAACTTTAGCAGCTGCTAGTTACTGATAGAATAGACAGTATTTCATTAAGGCAATTCATTTGCAAACCAGTGATGTGTTTGTAGCTGTCATTCTACAGCACATTAAAGTGCATTACTCAGTGATCATTTGACTGTCCTGACATGACCTCATTACAGGATTTACCCTGGAAGTTGTAATGCTATATTCTTACGTGGTTGTTTTACTGATGTCCTGAACGCTCTGCAGTGGGTCAGTTGTGTCAGGACAGCGGAGAATACAGGAGCAAACACAATGGCCAGGGCATTAGCTGACATTCGATTGGTCTCTTCCTGCAGGGCAATCCTAAACAATAAACAACAAAGCAGCAAGGGTTAAAGGTAGCTCCAATTCACATAACACTGGCAGGAAATACCCTGTAGAGAAACAGAAAGAGGACAAAATACAAATTCAGAGCAGGGCAGGGAGAGGAGGGCTGTACATGCACATGAGATCTGGAGGTCATTGCCAGGGAAGATTTTCCACAATATTATATAGCTTTGAAGTGAAGAGCTTCAATTTGTTGTATCTGGTAAAGAACTAGACCAACAGGATGTAAATATTATACCAGACAAGGGCAAAAGGTAAGACAATGGATACTGAGTGAACCACGCAACATGCCATGACACTCTTTAGGAAATCTTTTGTTTTGACCTACTTAACCTATTTTCCAAAAGAATAGATACAGTGCATATTTATTACAGTAGCAAGCAACTCACTTAGCCATCATTAAGCTATGCCTTAGAAACAGAGCACAGATGTGTCTAAATGCATGTAGATGGCAGGAAACTTCGCAGATTGTAACACAGTGACTATAGCCTGAACTAGATATTGTCTAAGCTCATGCAAAAGCATCACACATGATCCCTAGACCCTCAATGTTCAAACTAAAGGGTGCAATACATGGCAGTACTGTGATCCACTGCAATCTTACTGCACTCCTCAGTGGGTTAGCTCTATGGCTAGTGATGAGCTGGCAAAATCATAACAACCGGTTCCCTCCTCACCCCAGGAGGAATCATGCCTCCCCGACCCAGGGACCCCTGCCCCGTCCACCCCCCACCCTGTTCCCTACCCTCTAACACCTCCCAAACCCTATCCACTCCCCCCCACCCCCGAACTCCCCAGCCCCCGACCCGGGGAGGGACGCGGGGCCAGCCAGGGCGCAGCAGCGGGAGCCCGAGCCCGAGCCGGGCGGCCGGGGAGGAACGCGGGGCCGGGCAGGGTGCCCGAGCCTGAGCCGGGCGGCCGGGGAGGAACGTGGGGCCGGGCAGGGCTCTCGAGCCCGAGCCTGAGCCAGGCAGCCGGGGAGGAACGCGGGGCCGGAGGGGGGAGGTGCCGCGGCCGGGACCTGCTGGCCGTGGAGGGTCGGGGCCGGGCGGGGACCCGGGGACAGGGGGGGCCGTGGTCAGGGACGGGGCTGGAGACCGGCGGGGGCACACGGCCCCTCCTGGTTTCCTACCTCAGCGTCGTCTTCCTGGACCGGGGAAGCCTGCTTGCTTCTCAGCCCTCCCAGGCTTCCCGCGCTAACAGCTGATTCACGGGAAGCAGGGTGGGAGGAGAAGCAAGAAGGAGCATTCATGGCAGGAGGTGGAGGCAGAGCTGAGGTGAGCCGGGCCGGGCAGCAGGGAGCACTTGTTAAATTTAAATGCCCTTTTAGAACCAGTTTGTCCCACTGGGAACGACCGGTTCTAAAATGGCTTCTAAATTTAACAACCGGTTCAGCGATCCGGTGCGAACCGGCTGCAGCTCACCCCTGTCTATGGCATGGAACCATGTGTTTGTAATCAGCTGAGACCTACAGTGGTTGTCTTCTCAGCAAGTCTGAAACATTTGTTGCTATTACGAAAGAAGAACATTATTGGCATTAGCTGTCAATGAGAGCATTGTCTGGAAAAAGAGCCCTTGGGTCCAGAGCGTTAAAGCCATTTCAGAATTTAAAGCACTCCCTTGCAAAGTTTCACTCCCCTTTTTCCTGACAAAAGTACTTGGATCACATAGGCCCGTGTTCAGGTACTCTTACTCACGGAGAACAGTACCTTGTTCCAGTGGAACTACTCATGGAGTACGGTGGTACTCATGGGGAGTAAGTGTATCAGAATCAGGCCCCTAGTGAGGAAGAAGAAGAGAAAGAGTGGCTGCAGTATGACGATCCCACACTGTGGTCTGCCATTACCTCACAAGGTGAAAGATGAGGCGTTCCAGGGTACTGAGGTGGGTGCGAGAGAGCTGATCAATGACAGAGTACACGCCTCGGATGGTCTCCTTCCTCTCCTGCAGGCCTGGAGAGCACACACAGTTACACATATTACAGGCAACTTCCCATGCTGTCTTCTGCCATCTTTACTTGTGAAGGTGGTGTGAATGGCCCAGTACAGGGGAGCTGTGCAGGAGGCTAGTGCACAGAGACAGGGATGACAACTCCCTCCTCTCCCTGCCTATACAAGCAGGCCCCCTTTGCAGGTCCCTCGGGTAGCAGTATCCTATGCAAAAAACATGAGCATAAGACACTGATTTCTTTTAAACAGATTCCAAAAGAGTTGGGAGCTGAATAATAACTATGTCTCCTGGGGCACGTCTATGCTGCACACTCTGCTCTGCTCACCATCAAAATCATATGCTACATACCACTCTAGCACGGGCAGAAATAGCAATGTAGATGGCGAGGCACTGCTTAGGTGAGTAAAGACATGCATGAAGGCTGTGGGGATATACCCTACACACACTGCTTAATTTGTAACGAAAGAGGTGCCGGGGCTCAAGCTTTTTTTTTTTTTTTAAACTTTCACACAGCAAGCCCAGTGGTACCAGGGCTCTGAACGGCAAAGGCTTTGACTACTATAACAGTGTAAGGGATTAGTTTGTGTCACAGTGCTGTCTGTGGCTACATGGCACAGTGAAAAGCAGGCTGTGTCCACATTGCAGTGCCTACCTACACGTCAGTGAAAGGCTCTGGCAGAAGGAGGCTGCAAGGAAAGACTTCAACAGCAGAGAGCTGCTGGAGCAGATGTGCCGGAGCTCAGCCCTGGCAAGCCTTGGCACAAATTAAGCATCACCTACGTGGCTCCCACCTACACTGCCTATTTTTAGCAGTGTCATCACCCCCGATGGAGTCTTTCCCTGTTGCAGGAAAGACCCCGGCAGTGGGAAAAGGCTCTAAGAGGGAGGCAGATGGTTGAGGCTCCAGCACTGTCTTGCCAGTTACGTCATAAAAGATGACAGATCACCAAAATGACTTTTTGGATTCAAACACTCCATACAATTGGCGCTTGTACAATTGTACAAGCACACAATCTACTTGCTTGCTGCTTGTCATGACAATGGTGATGATAAAACTAAAGTAAAAAAAGACTGCTTGTTCTGGGCAAGCAGAAACTGGGTTTGGTACCTGCAGCTAATTGTACCTTCCCTGTCTTGGGTTTTGTGTGTGATTGTATAGGATTTGTATGGACCTTCCTTACCCATAGCTCGCAGAAATTCCTCGTAGAGTTCGAAGGTCATGAGGGGATTGGGCAAATCTCTCAGCCACCGTTTGAACACACTGGCAATGACATGAATATTGTAGTCATCTAGATTCACATTGTCAATATCTGTTCACCGAGGCAAGTGAGTGGAGGAGTGGAAAAGAAACCAAAGAAAAAGCAAATGATCAGTTTTGATCCAGTAAACAAGCCAGTGTTTTCCTGTCAGTCCTAGCACTGGCGATGACCTAACCACTGCTGTTGGACCAACTTCTGTGGGTGAGAGAGGTCCTGAGGAAGAGCTCTGTGTAGCTCGAAAGCTTGTCTCTTGCCAACAGACGTCAGTCCTACAGAAGCTATTACCTCACTCACCGTCTCTCCACTATCATGGGTGTGGTCAGATGTTCGGCTGCCTGTGTGTGTTCCCTCTGTGTGCCACCCCAGCCTGGCACAGACAACTGACATGGCACACCTCGAGCGAACCGCCCAATGACCACAAGATCCATTAAGGCATGAAGGCACCCAGCCAGGCTTATTTTGATGAAGCACAGTACTAGTATCCTGCACTAATACATGTATACCCATAACAATGGACCAGCTCAGCAAATGGCGGGACTTTCCGTTCCTCCTAGGCTAGATAAAGACACTGCCCCCAAGATACATTTTTATACAGAGATACAAACAAGTTACATATTGCTCCTCTGATAGTTGACATCCTCTGATATCACAACCCACCACCTTGTACATTTCTATCCATCATATTGTCATCCTGACCATATCTTTAGGCAGGGTCAATAGGTTCCTGTTGTCTTTGGGGAATGTGTTTGTACCATTCTTGGTATGGGGTGTTCTGGTACCACCCTTCTGGAATGTGTCTGTGTGTGTGTGTTTTGTGCTTAGCACTCAGCAACGTGTGTTTCTGCAATATCAGCCCTGTTCTTGCCAGATTCTGTGAGAAGGGCCTGCCTCTAGCTCACAGCCGGATTTTGTTTTATATCAGCAAAGTTTTGACCGCTACTTTAGCCCAGCCCTCAGGCCTCTGATACAAGGGCTTATGTCTCAGGCTCTTCTACAGTGAGCAGAGCTACAACAACACTGCATAGAAAAACAGGTATCAATACTGTAGCAACCTCAGATCACACAGTGCACAACCTTGGCACCTACTTTTTTAATATGACCATGTTAAAATTCTTGTCGTGAAAGGAGCCATTTTCCAGGGGTGAAAGTCTTTAGAGAGAGTTTGTAAAGCACTTTGGAAGTCTAGGTGATGTTGATAAATATGAAGCCTGGCTAATGAAGCTTTTTCTCCCAATTTCTTTTTTGCACACTTGTGCACAAGAGGAGGAATAAAACAAGGAAGAATTAAACAGTTCCACAAGACAGGAGGGCTCTAACACAGTGCAGACTTTTGGTGAAGGCTGGTATTAGAGAAATGTCTGTAGTTTCATGGTACCAAAAGCCAGAGTCTACGGTGGGGGAAGGGAAAACGGTTCCTTTGCTCTGGCCCCCTTTAGATGACATGAATTCCCTGTTCACAGAGGTTCTCGGCTGTCCCTTTTGCTCCCCTCTGAGACTCTCTCTTGTTCATCTTACCTGTATCAAGACCCTGTCGGAGCTCCTTTATCTTATTGGTTGAGCCTGCCTTCCTGTAAATGCCCTCGGTGTACAATCCATGCATTTCAATGTAGTTTATGAGCTTCTCCACCACCAGTGGCACCGCTCGCTCCTCATTGGTCAGTCAGGAGAGCTCAACCCCAAACTGCCGTGACAGCTCGGGATCATACTGATGTGGAGAAAGAGATTGATTTCTTAATTCCTTTTCAAAGGTCTCAATGCAATGCTGCTCACAGCGTGGTAAACCTAGGGATTTCTTGAGACTGAATCTCTCAATGTATGCAATGTAATTTGACTGTCGTTCAAGATGCAGTTCACATTTTTAAACAAAGTTAACTGGATTATTTGCAAATTAATCTAGTAAATCTAACTGAGCACAAGGGAAGAGAGGAAAGGTCTGTACACTGCCCTGCAAATCCAATCTTTCCTAAGAGCTTTCTTGGTCATTGTAACTATCCCTGTGTTCACTCTGCTATGTCTGCAGCACTGCACATTGCTACAAAGACTAACAAATGTTCATAGTTAAGGCTTGCAACAGGACTGTGCTCAGAAAAATGGCTCTGTAAAATGGCCCACCGGTACTCTCCTTGGGTCTTCAGAGTCATCATTTGCTTCATGTACTGACATTTTTACTGTAGAGCCAACACAGCTGTGCGACAGTGAGCTATGTTCTAGTCTGCTTCATGCCTCACTGACAAAATTGCCTGGTGAGGATACATGAAGGAGAACACACTTGGGCTTGATTCTGAGATCCCTAGATGAACTTACAGTGCTGAAAGTTAAAAATGGTTTTGAGCAAGTGTGACATAGAAGCCACTGAAAGAGAAATAGAATCAGTAAAAGACGCTGACATTCTCTATTTTTACAGAGTCACTTTCCTGACTGGAACTGCACTTTAGAGACTCAACATTCAGCAAACAATTCGAGCTGAATATGAGATTCTGGTTGGATAAAGTCAAAAGACTGAGAAAAACTTTTCACACAATAATGCACAGATCCACGTAGGAGGCTTTGAACATATGGACTGTATGTTCAAACCCAGCATGGGTAGTGATCCAACCAGAACAATAAATGAGAAAGTAGGTGTGCGGCTTGGTTAGACCTCTGACCAGTGCCACTCTTCCATGTCTGCTTCTTCTCATTCACTGTTACCACAGCACAAATGAAAACAACATGAAGGGAATGTCCAGGGAGGTTTCCACACTGGATAGACCTCCATGCAAGAACACACCGGGAAGAAATGGTGACAGCAACTGGTTTTGATCTCATTTAAAATTCACAAGTTATTGTACTATCATCTCTTAATCTTTTAGTGCCAGGATTGGGCTGTTCCTAGAGCTAACATCAAGTGCTATAACAAAAACTCTAACCTTTGCTGTCACTGTGTTCAACTGCCAACATTGGCATAAAATGCATTAGTGCAAACTACAAGGTCCATCAAAGCAAATACACTGCTAAGATAAGCTTGATGCTCTATTAGTTCCATCATAAGCCTAAATGAAAAGTCACCAGGTTCTGCATAAAGTTAAAAAACAACGAGGAAATCTGCTGTTACCTTTTGGATAAAGGGCACCTTCTCAAAATATACCAAATGACACCAACTCTCTCAGCCAGGGGCGGCTCTAGACACCAGGGCGCCAAGCAGGCGCTTGGGGCAGCCGTTTCCCGGGGCGGCATTTGGCTCGGTTGAGCTCCCACGGCATGCCTGCGGCAGGTCCACGGAGCCCGGGACGAGCGGACCTGCCGCAGGCATGACTGCGGCGGGTCCCGTCTTCCCGCGGCTCCGGTTGAGCTCCCGCAGGCATGACTGCGGCAGGTCCGCTCGTCCCGGGCTCAGGTGGACCTGCCGCAGGCATGCCGGCAGGAGCTCAACCGGAGCCGCGGGAAGAGGAGACACGCCGCGGGACCGGGGAAGGGCGGCGCAGCGCTCCGCTGCTTGGGGCAGCCTACTTTCTAGAGCCGCCCTGCTCTCAGCTGATGCAATGTGAAAATGTAACCCTTAGCAGCCTGAATCCATCCAGCAGCAACAAATTAATAAATGCAAATGATCTAACCATTTCTGATCAGTACCTTGGACTAGTATTTATTTTTCAGACTCCAAATTTTCCTGAGCATTAGCAAGCCAGATTTTTAAAGATGAACTTGGAGAATACATTAATGTCACTTCACTAGAGCTCAGGAAATGAATTCACACCAAGTAGTTATTTTATTTCAGCTGGCTGCTTGGGCGGCAAAAACTGTAGAGCCGGCCTTGGGCAGTAAATATCATTATGCCACTATAGAAATCTACAGTACCTCCACATCTTGAATACTGCATGCAGTTTTGCTCATCTCACCTCAAAAAAGATATGTTAGAACTGGAAGAAATACAGAGAAGAGTAACAAAATTATTAGGCATATGGGACAACTTCTCATATAAGGAGAGATTAAAGACAGGGACTTTTCAGCTAGGAAAGAGACGACTAAGAGGGACTATGATAGAGATCTATCAAATCTTGATTGGTGTAGAGAAAGTCAATAAGGAAGTGTTATTTAGCCCTTCACATATCACAGGAACAAGGGGTCACCCAATGAAATTAATAGGCAGCAGGTTTAAAACAAAAACAAGGAAGCATTTCTTCACACAATGCAGTCAACCTGTGGTACTCATTGCCACGGAGAGATTGTGAAGGCCAAAAGTATAACTGGGTTCAAAAAAGAATGAGATGAGTTCACGGAGGATAGGTCCATCTCTGGCTACTAGCTAACATGGTCAGGGATGCAACCCTATGATCTGGATGTCTCTAAACCTCTGACTGCCAGATGCCGGGGCTGGGACTGTCCAGCAGGGGATGGTTCACTTGACAATTGCCTTGTTCTGTTCATTCCCTCTGATGCATCTGGCACCCACCACTGTCAGAAGACAGGATACTGGGTAGATGAACCATTCTTCTGGGGGATCCAGGATAGCCACTCTTATGGTTTATGTTCTTAGCTGATTACATAGAAATTCAGCTTTAGCATCCTGGGAGCATAAGAACCAAGAATGCATTTGTGACACTGGCAGACCAGTCAACCTGTGTATGACCCATAATAATTTAACAAGAGGCACTTCTACTGTGTCAAGACAGTTCACGTGCATGTGAATTTCAAAGAGATGTATTAGACTAGCAATCATCAACTCATTCAAAAATGAACAATAGATGCTAAGTGTATTTGTCTGTGGTTATCTATACCGGGTTAGAAGTTTCACAATGTAACTAAATTAGCTTGTAGATGCTAATTCCTTTCGTGGCTTAATTGCCTTAATTATGTGTGCAAGGTGTTCAGTTAGCCTTAAAATCAAAGATGTAAGACACTTCAGGAAACCAATCATTTCTACATTATCTTCAGCTTAACTATCTGTGTTATAATGGAAGAACGGCTAATTACCTTATGTGAATGAATGTAACTAGTTTACTGGGTATGCACAGGAAATAGAAGATTATCTTCAAAGCAAAGTACAACAGGCCATCCGCATTGGGGGAAGGGCCTTCTGTGACAATTTCTGTGAGGTAGGCTTGTCAGCCTGGTAGAATAGCTATAAAAGAGAAGGCTCGGGCCTGATCCTATCATCTCTAGACTGCTTAAATGTTGAACAGGGACAGTGTAAGCCATAGGACAGAGATCTTCCAAATAATCATTTGGAAGAACCTGGAAAATGCCTGGAAAAACTAACAGACTTTACATCTAAGCTGCCTTTGGATTCTGATCTGTTGGGATGATTCCAGAGAGACTTTTACAAACCAGCAGTTTATTCCATCACTGTTGTGATCCTGAACTATGAACATGGAAAGTCACTTGTCTGGATATTGATCTTTTAACCATTTGTAACTCTTCTTTCTTTTAACAATAAATCTTAGATTTAGTTAAGGATTGGCTGACAGCGTGATATTTGGGGAAGACCTGAGATTCACATTGACCTGGGGATAAGCATCTGGGCCTTTATGATCAGTGAACCCCACATATGGTGAATCAGGTTTCCAGTAACCCCTCACTATATTAGACATAGAATATCAGGGTTAGAAAGGACCTCAGGAGGTATCTAGTCCAACCCCTGGCTCAAAGCAGGACCAATCCCCAGACAGATTTTTACCCCAGTTCCCTAAATGGCCCCCTCAAATACTGAACTCACAACCTGGGGTTTAGCAGGCCACTGCTCAAACCACTGAGCTATCCCTCCCCCCTCTTGCAAGACAGAGATGTTTAGATGGGAGCCAAGGTCTGGAATGCCAAAAAGGGGACCATGTTTGGCATCTTGTTAACTACGGTGGAAGCTCTTTTGTTGTCGACTTGGTGAATCTAATGATAGAATAAGCCATCAGTTTGGTGGTTGTCTCCCTCTACTTCTTGCAGTCTGCCCGCAGTGTGGTCACAGCATTGTTGTGTAAACCTCTCACTCACGGAAGCAGAGGGATGTTAGTCACCTTGAGATCCCAGCTGCTGTCCTGGAAGAGTTTTTCATGCATTTGCGTTGAGTGTCGGATCTGATGTAAGCAGGAAGTCAGCTCAAGGAAGAGTAAGGCTATACTCACTGTGCTATGAACTACCTCTTGATAGGCAGTCTGCAGCTGGGTGCTGGCCTGCAAGGCCTGTTCTCTCTCCACTCCTTCCCCGAACTGAACCATGTCCTGAGGAGCTGTTGGTAGAGCAGGGAATGGACAGAGTTAGTACCAGAAAATCCCTCCCAAAAGTTCCTCTTAAACAGGTTTAATTGTCACTAAAATCCCTCTCCAAAGCATCTGACCTCCATGTAACAAAGGAATTACATGTCTAATGGAAGAGCCCCTTAGATATACAAGTCCCAGGGGCCAGATTCACCTCTGGTGATTGAAGCCAAAGGAGTTACATGAGAGATGAATCTGGGCCCGTGTATGTGATGTCTGCTGTAGACTGTCTGATGGGAGCTGTCTAGCACATTGCATGCTGTTTGATGTCTGCTGCTGTGGTCTATTTCCTGGGCAACTTCTCCCACATTGATTGGCAAAATGACAGAGAGGAGCATTTCTTTTATTAATTTGAATAAGAGCAGAGAAGTCCCCAGCCCAGCTCCTTTTATAACTTCATTTTTATACTGAACGTGCATCAAACTCCCCACCCTCAGCCCTTCACAATATTCTGTTCATGTCTGAGGAACAGGAAGTTTCCTCTGAATGAGTTTCCATACACAGGGCTTAACTCAATATTCATGAATTTCTCTTAGAAGAAGTGATTAGTTTCAACTGGTTCTCTTCGATTTGGCTACTGCAGTGGTGATTTTCTTGCCGCTCCAAGTAGTGTCAACGACATTGTAAGAACTTGGTCCCAATCCAGCCCTGGCATAAAATGGCATAGCTTCCGTGGATTTCAGTGGGGCACATGCCCGCTTATCCCAGGAAGACTTGGGTGCTTTCTCCTAAAATTCACTCCATTGTTGAAAATTCCTCCACAACTGAAGCTTGACCCCCTAAATCTCTGACTCTTCCCTGCTGTAACACAAGAAACAATCTCCACCACGGTTCAATGGTCTCTCACATCAGACATTTCCTGGAACCAGTCTGCGGTTGGTTCTTCCTCCAGCAAAGTCTCTACTGTTGTGTTTTTGGTTGTCATGGTTTTGTTACTATGGCAACTGAGTTAGAATAATAGGGGATAGCTCAGCCGGTTTCAGCCGGCTGAGTGAGCTCTCTGTATCTGTAAATAAAATGGCAGTTTTGTAAGCTGTCTGCTCTCTGGCCTCAAGTGATTGCTTCCTAAACCGGCTGCCCCCAAGGATATAACAACCACTAGCTTGCCAAGGGCTTCCAAGGACCTCATGTAGAGTGACTGAAACCAGAAAAGAAGGAGTGAGGCTCAGCACAGATCATTTGTGTGTGTGGGCTGGGGAAAGCTAACCATAACCTTGCCAGAGAGGCCATGTGTGACTGCCATCACCCAGTGCCTGCTGGGCAGAAATACAGTGGATGGTGCCGGAGGAGAACTGTTGTCACGTACTTGTATATGCAGAGCATCCTTTGCTGTCCCGTCTTCCTCTTTCATCTTCTCCAAGGAGGAAGGGAAATAAACTTTTGAAGCACTGACCAAGGAGCTCACAGTTTTCCTCCACGGTCAGAGATGGTTTGAGCTTGCTGGCAGAAGAAAGATAGAGAGAAAAGTCATGTATTAGACTCAGTACCACCTCCAAGTAAAAGAAATGGGTCCAATGACTAGAGATTGTCCCAATCTAGAACCCCAAGTGCAAACAACCCTTCACTTTGCACCTCTATTAAGTATTGGCTCCTCTAGAAGTAAAGCTAAAACTTCAAATCTCCTTTAGAGAAACCCACAAGCTTTCTCCCCTGCCAGCTAGCCAGACACCTCCCTCCCCATCTGAACTCTGCTCCATTGTACTGCATGCTCCACAACCTCCAATCTTGTGTCTTTCGAGCACAAACCCCCAAATGGACACATTCAAATCCTTAAGAACTGAAGTCCTGCTGGTGAGCAGCATGTGAGCCACAGGGCCACCCAGAGGATTCAGGGGGCCTGGGGTCTTCGGCACGGGAATTGCCGAAGGCCCAGCACTTCGGCGGTGGGTCCCGGGCGAAAGTTCCCCGCCGCCGAATTGCTGCCGAAGACTGGACCCCCGTGAGAGTTTTCCAGGGCCCCTGGAGTGAAGGACCCCACTCCAGGGGCTCTGAAAAAACTCTCGTGGGGGCCCCTGCAGGGCCCGGGACCTGGGGCAAATTGCCCCCTTTGCTTCCCCCCGGGCGGCCCTGGTGAGCCAAACCCTGCAGGCATTAGACTGCTCCTAACCTGACTTTCATGAATTAACAAATAAGAAGGCATCACAGTGCCAGGAAATATGGAAGAAAATAGCCTACCTCAGATGTCCAATGGCAAGAACTGCCTGGTAGCGAACTGGAGATGTCAGGGAATCCAGTGGTTCCGTCAGTGATTTCCCTACACCCCCCTGAATTTTCCCAACCCCCCCCCTAGTTTTGTGAGCTAGTTACATACCAATTTAGTGACTGTTTGGAAATCTGGCTGGGGCGGAGGGTTTGGGGCTTTGGAGAGGCTCAGGGTAAGGGCCGGGGCCCGATCCAGGCAGGGCCGGGGGAGAGACCCAGCTCCAAATATTGCTGGAGCAGAGCACCCGGCCCCTGAATATTCCTGGAGCCCGGGCACCGCGGGTGTATATAACCTGCCGCCTATGCACGGGTTAACCCTAAAAGGCGCAAACCCCAATGGTATTGATACAAAGGTGTGGCATGATGACAAAAATGATTGTAGGTGGACCCTTGCAATGAATTTGTTGTTATCGCTAATGGTAATTTTTGTAACTATTGTGTTGCTATTACCAAGAACTGTAAAAATGTTCCAGCTAAGGTGACCAGATGTCCCCATTTTATAGGGACAGTCCCGATATTTGGGGCTTTTTCTTATATAGGCTCCTATTACGCCCCACACCCTGTCCTGATTTTTCACACTTGCCGTCTGGTCACCCACATGTGTGGGTCCCAGCTGCTCCCTGCTCCCCTCACTGAAGCAGGTGTGCAGGGTTACTGCCCTGGGAACTGCAGGGCATCAGTGGACATGGGGCTGGCTGGAGGCAGGGCAGGGGCTGACTGGAGGTAGGGTCTGGCTGCAGGCAGGGCAACGGGTGCAGGGCTGGTGCGGGCAGGACAGGGTGTGCGGCAGGGGTGGGCAGGAGACAGGCTGGCTGAGGGCAGGGAGTGCGGGGCTGGCTGGAGACCGGGCTGGAGGCAGGGCAGGGAATGCGGGGCTGGCTGGAGACGGGCCGGTCAGGCAGGGCTGGTGCAGGCAGGGGCTGGCTGCGGACAGGGGCTGGCTGCGGACAGGGGGTGCAGCCCACCCTGTACGGTGGTTGCCCCCTCTTCCTCCCTCCCCACCAGGGTAGCAGCAGCAGCCTGGCTCAGGGGCTATTTAAAGGGCCCAGGGCTCCCTGCTTCTACCGCCCCAGCCCTTTAAATAGCCGCCAAAGCTGCACCACTTCCCCAGAGCTCCCCAGGCCCTTTAAATACCTGCCCGGGGGAAGCCATGTTATACCAATATAATAAAAACCAACAGGATCTAATTAAGAGGGATAAGGCAAAGATGCCACATTTATTGTAAATACCATAACAAAACAAAAGACAACAGTAAACAACGTTGTTTTACTACTTATTTCTATCACTACTTATTCCTTATACACACACACACACACACACACATATATATTCATTCACACAATCATTCATTCAGGTTCTGTACAGATGTTATAGTTACCAGCCTAGACATTGCTCATGCCAAGTTACTGGCCAGGTATCTTGGTCATGAGGATGGAGCCAAGTCTGTGTCAGATGCATTTGATGCTCCTGGAGGCTGGCAGCAGAACCATAGACTCAGGCTGTGGCTACACTTAGCACTTCAAAGCGCTGCTGTGGTAGTGCTGCCGCGGCAGCGCTTTGAAGCACTAAGTGTAGTCAGCACCAGCGCTGGGAGAAAGCTCTCCTGCGCTGTCCATACTCCACCTCCCTGTGGGAATAACGGACAGCGCTGGGAGCCGCGCCCCAGCGCTGGGGCTTTGACCACACTGGCGCTTTGCAGCGCGCCAATTTGAAGCGCTGGAGAGGGTGTGTTTTCACACCCTGCTGCAGCACTGCAAATTTGTAAGTGTAGCCAAGCCCTCAAAGTCCTCAGTCTTTAGAGTCCAGTTTGATAGGAATTTATTCCTATGTCAGTCCATGAGACTGTTCATTTTGCTGTTGCTAAATCAATCAGCACGTGGCTGGCTCCATTCTGTCAGATGCTTGTTTTTCCTTCCTTTGAGGTAGTGGGGGTCATCTGCTTGATCCCACTTGACACCTTCTTCAGCCGACACTGAATTCTTCAGGCTGGTAACTTCCTAACCATTCATTCATTGTTTAAACTAGGCATGCATTCACATACATTCTCTATCTTAATTACATCTAGTTCACTGTCTTTTTACCTTTAGGGGTGTTACCAATTTATGTGACCCTCCCTGTCTTTTAACAAGCAAAGATAAAGTGAGATGAAAACTTACAGAGGGTGGGGATCTCTATTTATACACTATAACAGCTACTGTTTTGGCTTACTTAGAGATAATTAATGTTTAACAAGTTTTATACAAAGTATTTCTTTGAGCTTAACAAGTTTTATACCAAGTATCTCTTTGAGCAGGCTTCACACAGATACAGCTGGTGGCTTGCAGGTTAGAGGCTAAATGTTGGGAATCACAAATTTACTTCTAACATAAACCTTACATTATAAAGTATTAATTAACAATAAATTAATAAATCATTTCTTTTATAAACCATGTTTAATATAAACCTTCTTTAATATCCCTACAGCCGGGCCACCCCGGTACAGCGCACTGCTCTTGCCAGTACACTGTACTGGGGCTTGGGCACAGGGCCCTCTAGGGGCGGGGCCCGATTCAGGGGAATTGGTTGAATTGGCCTAAAGCTGGCCCTGCTGGCAGCTCCAGCCTTTTTATAGGCAGAGGCTGGCTGGTGTGTCACACAATCTCTATATTACTCGCTTGAGATGGGTCACCTGTTACTTGTGGCTCTGAATATGCATATAAGGAAAAATCCCAAAAGGTCTGACCATCTATGGCCATCAGGTACCAGTGATATGGAAGTGCCATCACCACAGCGGTGACCATAAAGTCAGGTGTTTTGACCACCTATGGCCTGTGATGTTATGGGCGTAATATAATATCTTATTCAGCCAATCACTCAGACAAAGAAGTTGTTTATATCTGCAGAAGATAATGCTGCCTGCTTCTTGTTTACACTTCTCTGCACGAGATGTCACTATTGTTTCATTGGCAATGGAGTGTGATGTCACAGACTGTGTACATCATCATGTAATGACTGACTGCACCCACCACTTTTAAACCACTTGGTTTGCACCCATGCCCTTAATCCTGTCCTAAAATTACCTTTTCATGTCACTAAGCTCTCTTGTTGCTGTGGGGTACTGTAGGTGTGAGGCAGGGCGGTGTGGGAGACGAAATAGTCTTTATCTGAAGAAGTGATCTGTATGAGGAAAACATTTGAAAACTTGTTTACTGGGTAATGTGAGTTCTTCACTCTACTTGATAGCATTTCTCTGCTTGTAACATGAACTTGTGAACACCACATCCAAGCAATTCCAAAATTCCAGGAATATTCTAGGCATCAGTGAGCAGAACCGTATTGGTTTTGGTGAAAATTGGAATGGGAAATAGACCAGTCGTGCTTAAGTTAGGTTTGGCGCCTAACTCCTATTGAAATCAGTGGGTGTTATGCACCTAATCTGCTGGTGCAATTTTCAAAAGCACCTTTAAGCATCTGTTTGCATCTTAAGCACCTAAATATCTTTGAAAATCTGGTCCTTCATCTCTGCCTCAGTTCCCCATCTATAAATGGAGGTTAATAATACTTTATCCTACTGTTTGCCTATCTTGTCTATTTGTTTAGATTGTATTTGAGGCACGGGACAATCTCTTACTATGTTTTTGTAATGGGACCCTGAATTTTGGTTGGCACATCTAAACACTACCATAAAACAAAAAATGATCAGCCCCATAATATAAAGGCCCACCAATGATCTAGTTTTCAGGGCAAGTCACAGGCCCAGCTGCCTCAGAGGAAAGTCTGAGAAACACAATATCAAACAATTATGGATTAACCTGCCCATAGGAGAAGTTTCTTCCTGACCCCTATCAGTTGGTGGTAGGCTTATATCCTGAAGCATAAGGATTTATATCCCTTCTACATTTTGTATACCAGCGAAGTTTGGATGATATGGTCCATATAAATGTCTAATCCTTTTCTGAATCAGCAGCGTCTCACCCAGGAAACTCAACGCCAATCTCCTGAGGAGAGAGAGAGACACACACAATCAGACAGAGACTGAGGGCTTCCCCCACCTTTAGCAACAACTGAAACCCCCTCCCCATAGGGACATGTCCTGATTTTATTTGCCCCCATGTTAACCCAGCCCAGAGTCTGCCCCCCCCCCCCCCGCCTGGTGACAGTGAGTGAGGGTGGGGGAGGGAGGGGGCCGGCGTGAGCAGGGCAGGGCCTCGGGGAGGGGCCACGGCAGATCCGGGGCTGCTCTGAGGGTCACGAAGTGCCCGTGGGCGCGAAGAGGCTGCAGCCCCGGAACTGCCGGACAACGCACAGCTTGACTCTGCCCCTCGGTCATTTCCAAATTCAGCCATTGACTGGCTGTGTGACCTAAGACAAGTCAATTTTCCTTTCTCAGCCTGAGCATCTCCCTCTTTCAAGTAGGGATAATTATGATCCGCTCCTACCTACCTCAACCCACTCACTCTTCCCCAGCACACACACACACTGTCTCTCCCCACACACAAACAGTCTCCACACTGCAGCTGAAAAACAGCTGGCAATCTAGTAGGATGACCCTGGAACAATGGGATAGAGAAACCTGCATCACTGAAAGTGCAGCCACAAAGACACCACACACCAGCTTCCCCTAGCTGGCAAGAATCAAACCTCCAGAGAAAGATCCCTATGGTATTGTAGGCCAGCTTCCTAAAGCCTCAGCCTCAACCACTTAACACTGGGGCCTGTCTACACTCTGGTTCTGTTCTCACTGAAGGATCATTTCCAATTGTTCGCTCAGACCAGCTTGCCCAGCACCCTCACTGCTGTGCAGCTCTGGATGTGTGGCCATGGCTGAACAGCAAGAATTCCTGCCCATTTCCCTTCTGGCTGGAGCATGGTTAGAGTGTGTTTGTGGTTAATGATGTTGCTGTAGATTGTTGGCTTCCTGCTTTGGCAATTCAGACAGTCCCTTTTCCCAACATATCTCCAGCACATCAGTCCCTGGCTGGGTCTCCTGGGCAGTGGAAAACATCCCTTGTTTGGTGCTGCCAAGGATCGTGCATAGCTGAGATGTCTCTCGGCTTGGATCAAAGGGGAATGTTGGATGGAATTTATCACACAACCTCCCTGCTCCCCAGAGCCCCATGGGGAGAATGTAGAGTCATTCCTCCCTGCACTCCCAGGAGAGTTGCTAGGACTCCTTCCTGCCAGCTACTCACCCCTGGCTTCATCCTTAGCTCCTAGGATCTTTCTGCTCCAAAGGCTCCATAGTCCTGGGGTGGGAGGGTGTCACTGCACAGTCTGAAACACAAGGGAGGTTTCTGGAATTGAAGGAAGGAGCAGAAAATGGAGAGGACAGAAACAGAGAGAAAACGCCTCATTTCGCTCCTCTCCCCATCAAGAAATGTTACCAAGGACCAGCGTTAGAGGAAATGGTGCCCTGGGCAAGACTTGTACTTTGGCAAAGTTCATAGAATCATAGAATCATAGAATTCAAGATCAGAAGGGACCATTATGATCATCTAGTCTGACCTCCTGCAAGATGCAGGCCACAGAAGCCGATCCACCCACTCCTTAAGCAAGCGACCCCGGCCCCATCCTTCGGAGGAAGGTGAAAGACCTCCCGGGCCACTACCAATCTACCCTGGAGGAAAATTCCTTCCCAACCCCAAATATGGCGGTCAGCTCAACCCGAGCATGCGGCCAAGACTCTCCAGCCATACCCTCTGGAAAAAGGCTAACAATATCCTATCATTGACCCATTGTACTAATTACCAGCGTGTCACTTAATTGACCTATTGACTAAGCCCGTTATCCTATCATACCATCTCCTCCATAAACTTATCTAGCTTAATCTTAAAGTCATGGAGGTCCTTCGCCCCACTGTTTCCTTCGGCAGGCTGTTCCAGAATTGCACTCCTCTCATGGTTAGAAACCTTCATCTAATTTCAAGCCTAAATTTCCTGACTGACAATTTATATCCGTTTGTCCTCGTGTCCACATTAGCACTGAGTTGAATTAATTCCTCTCCTTCCCTGGTATTTATCCTCTGATATATTTAAAGAGTGCAATCATATCTCCTCTTATCCTTCTTTTGGTTAAGGAAAATCAACCGAGCTCCTCAAGTCTCCTTTTGTACGACAGGCTTTCCATTCCTCGGATCATTCTAGTGGCCCTTCTTTGTACCCGTTCTAGTTTGAATTCATCCTTCTTAAACATGGGAGACCAAAACTGCACACAATACTCCAAATGAGGTCTCACCAACGCCTTATATAATGGGACTAGCACCTCCTTATCTCTACTAGAAATACCTCGCCTAATGCATCCCAAGACCGCATTAGCTTTTTAACGGCCACATCACATTGCCTACTCATAGTCATTCTACGATCAACCAGGACTCCTAGGTCCTTCTCCTCCTCCGTTACTTCCAACTGGTGCGTCCCCAGCTTATAACTAAAGTTCTTGTTAGTCATCCCTAAATGCATAACCTTACACTTCTCACTATTGAATTTCATCCTGTTACTAATACTCCAGTTTACAAGGTCATCCAAATCTCCCTGGAGGATATCCCGATCCTTTTCCGAATTGGCAATACCTCCCAACTTTGTGTCATCCGCAAACTTTATCAGCCCACTCCTACTTTGGTTCTGAGGTCAGCAATAAATAGATTGAATAAAATCGGACCCAAAACCGAACCTTGAGGAACTCCACTGGTAACCCCCCTCCAACCCGACAGTTCACCCTTCAATACGACCCTCTGCAGTCTCCCTTTAACCAGCTCCTTATCCACCTCTGGATTCTCATTTCGATACCCATCTTTTCCAATTTAACCAGTAATTCCCATGCGGTACCGTATCAAACGCCTTACTGAAATCAAGATATATTAGATAGAACCGCATTTCCTTGTCTAAAAATATGTTACTTTCTCAAAGAAGGAGATCAGGTTGGTTTGGCACGATCTACCTTTGGTAAAACCATGCTGTAATTTGTTCTTGGTTCAGGCTTGTAGCAGTGATGGAATAAACTACAGGTTCAAATCAAGTCTCTGGAGTACATCCACAACTGGGATGGGCCATTCAGTCCTTTGTACAGAGCTTCAGTTTGTAGCCAAGTCCCTCCAGAGGTAGGAAGCAGGACTGAAGACAAGATGGAGATGAGGCGTCAGTCTTTTATAGTCTCTTGCCATGTGGTCTTTGCTTTCTTTGTCCCAAGGACATTCTATCCAGCACGTGACATCGAAAAACCTTAGATTTCTGTCCATAGGCAGGTCCCTGCCCACCTTGCTGAGCCACAAGGCATATCTGCCTTCTCTCAATGGGTCAATTGTATAGCTGATGGTCCTTAATGGGCCATCAAGCAGGCTAGGCAGAGCTGACACCAATTTGTCTGGCTGGTGTGTTCCCCAGAAGCATAGCACAAGTTTGAAATACAGGCAGCATAGAGCCAATATTCATAATGTCAACTACAAAATGATACATATCTAGAGATAGCATAATTATAATCAGCCAATCATAACCTCTCCATAGACCCTTTATGTGACCACTTTTATACAATATTGGCTGCAAATATAGAACAGTGGTGGCAACGGTGATCTATACAGTTACAGATTATGTCAAGAACGTCGCAGGAGGTGACATGGTATCAGTCAGACTGATACTGGAATACTGCCTCCAGTTTTGGTGTCCTCATTTGAAAAGATGGTGTGAAATTGGAGTTGAGGCAGCAAAGAGCCACCAAATGTTCTGAGGGCTGGAGAAAAATGCCTTCTAGTGAGGTATTGAAAGAGCTCAACCTGTTTAGCTTCTCAAAAGAAGATTGAAAGGTGACTTCATTGAAATGTTGAAGTGCCTTACTGGAGAGAAAAGATTGGCTATTAAAGGGCTCTTTAATGTAGCAGAGAAAGACATAAAAAAACCGAATGGCTGGAAGGTGAAAAGAGACAAATTCATATTACAATTAATGCACAAATATTCAACAGCGAGGATGATTCTCCACAGGAACAAGCTACCAAGGAAAGTGGTGGATTCTCCGTCTCGTGACGTCATTTCATGAAGACTAGAGGCCTTTCTGGAATGTATTTACCCCAAAAGTAGCTAGTGTGTCATACAGGAGGCCTGTGATATGCAGGTGTCAGATTAGATGCTCTAATGGTCTCTTCTGGCAATAAAGTCGACTAATTTCTTTAGAACTGAGTGTAGCATTGGGAGCAGCAGCATCTGATGTTTTCCTGTCTAGCCGGCTTGCTTCCTAGAACGAATGCTCCTTGAGTGGGGTGATCCACAGGGAGTAGCTCAAACCTCCAAAGTGCCTGGCCAGGGGCAGGACATTAGCCCAGCAAGGGAGGGGTGTGGCAGTGACATCACAAAGGCCTTTTGCAGGACCTCAGACTATTGGCCAAAGGTGGTGGGGAGGTGGTGACCTCACAGAGAGATGCTGACATCAGCCAGGCAGGACAGGGGCGAGGGGCCAGGGAAACCTCAGAGACCCTGTGGCTTTGCTTCAGCAAGTCTCCTTCTCCAGGTCTCTCTTTGAGGACTGGGGGAATATTGGGGTTCACGTACCTGAGCGCCAGGAGGAACCTCTTTCGAGTTTTCTCCTTCCCTTTTAGTGATTTTACTTGAAAACAGCCGACCCTATTTAGAAGGTAAGAGCCTCCTCGAGGTTTGAAACTGTTCAGTCTGATCCATCTGGTGACAGTTGAATTCATGGAAAAATTGATCTTAAGGAGGCAGAATTTTATTCCAAAGCTGGGATCTTGTCCCTTAGAATCTCTGGGGACATTAGGGTTTGTCCTTTTTGTTTCACCTTTTCCTCCATCCATCCCTCCTTTCTCTTCCTCTCTTGCTTCTTTTGTCCTTTCTCCTGTTCCCTCCTAACACCAGGAGAGGGTGTGTGTGTGTGTGTGTGTGTGTGTGTGTGTGTGTGTGTGTGTGTGTATGCGGGAGTGCTCGGCAGCTCTCACTGTGGGAGGGCCACCCCAACCCGTGGCGCTGCAGCAGCGCTGGGGCCGTGCACCCCGCCAGCGACCAGGGCCATCCTTCCAGCGCTCTGGTGAGACCCCTCAGCCTCCCCTCCTCAGTCTCTATCCTGATTGTCTGAGCAGGGGGTTAATGACAGGGAGGAGACTCAAGGCCTTTTTGTTCTCTTTTTTAAGACCAAGTAAATAAGTCATAACCACTTATATGTTTGATGGATTTTGCTGCTTCTCTGCATTAATGAGGCAAGTATGAAGCCTCATTCAAAGACCAGGGGTCACTATATTACTGCACAGTCAATCAATGCAGTCAATCAATGCGGTTGTAGATAAATCTCTGCATTATGCATTTTTGTATAACTTGTATATGACTTTGTATTGAATCTTGGTAATATGTTATAGCGGGCCCCTAAGGTAGTGTAATTAAGGTAAAAGAAAAGTGTCTTTTGCTAGAAGTAGAATAAGATCTCCCCCCCCCACTTGGTAATCAACTGCCCTGTTGCATGAATGAGGTGTGACTGAGCAAGGCGTGGAGGGCAGTACCTCCAGACAGCTGCAATCCTTGGAGAGGGGCTGGCAGCCCAACCAAGGACAATCAAGCTTGGCAAGTGGGCTGACTAGAGAAGAGCAGACATACTGATGGCCTCGGGGATAAGAAGCAAACACCTTCCTGTGGGAACAACCCCCAGCCCAGAGAAAAGCAGCTAGAAGGACCAGCAGACACAGTCACAGATTTTGAATCTGGGAGATTTGCCCTCTCCATCCACCGACTCGCTGCTTGCCTCCTCACCCCCCCACCCCAAGTATAAAGCCTCATTCAAAGACCCAAGGAGTCACTATATTACTGCACAGAGCCCTCCCCCCCCGACGAACTCTGCCCCTCACCTGCCTCAGGCTCTGCAAGGGAGTTTGGGTCAGGCGAGGAGGTCTGGGGTGCAGGCCCTGGGTTGGGGCAGGGGTTTGGGGTGTGGGATGGTTGAGAGGTTGGGCTCTGGAATGGAGTTTGGGTGCTGGGTGCAGGCTCCAGGCTGGGGCACAGGGTGGGGGTGCAGGATGGGTGGAGGCAGGGGCGACTCTAGGCACCAGCAAAGCAAGCAGGTGCTTGGAGCAGCCCATTTGCAGGGGCGGCAGCCAGCAGGGATCCAGCCTGGGAGCTGAGAACCAACAGGGGGCACTGGGAGCTGTAGTTCCTTGGTTAGCTCCCTGCCTATAGAGCCAGCTCTGGAGCAGGAAAATAACTACATTTCTCAGCATTCCCTTGGCCGCTATCAACAGGAAAGGGAGGGGGAGGGAGTACGGTAGCTGAAACCTCAAGCCGCAGCTTGCTGTGAATGGAGAGCTCACTGCTAGAGCGGGGTGGCACTGTGAACACTGGACCTGGGCAGCTTTAGATACAGTACCAGGCACATAGAGGATTTCCACTTCTGAGCCATCGAAGCAGAAATTGACTTTTCCTTTCCAGATTTAGCTAATATTCAGAAAGGGAATCTAGCACCTGCCTTCCAGATTTGAACACCCTCAAAATTCAGGAGTGCTGAAGCTCAATTTGGGCAGCTGTTACTTCATTTCTCCCAAATCAAATATACTGATTCACTGTAGTTTGCTGTAGAAAAGTAGGATAAACTTGAGCAAGAAATGCTTCCCAGTGGTTTTTAGGACTGGAATTGCTATTTTCAACAGCCATTGCCTTTGTTTGTTTGTTTTATAGTTTTATTTGTTTAAAAGGAAGACAGTGATATTGCATTGGCAAATTGCCCATAGAAACAAAGAATGGAACATAAGAATAATAAAGGCACCTCAACGTTTCCTCATTTCTGTAGGACAGTCTTATAATCTGCATCCAGATATCCTTTAATCACACAAGCTGGAAATTGTTCCATGTTACTGCAGTTCTGTAACCATATGGGAACCAATCCTGTCTGTGTTCTGTGCACATCCAAAATTCCTGCTGAATGACCCACTCTGGGAGCAAGTTACCAGTGACCCAGGGCTGGGGTGGAAGGAGGGTGCAAGTGGGAGGGGGGAGCCCAGAGCTGGGGCAGCAGGGGGTGTGGGTGGAGGGGCAGAGCCCAGGGCTGGGGCAGCAGGGAGATTCAGGGAGGAGCCCAGGGCTGGGGTGGGGGCAGCCAATTTTTTTTTTTTGTTGCTTGGGACAGCAAAAAACCTAGAGTTGGCCCTATCTCCACCCACCGTGAGGTAGGTAGGAGTGGATCATAATTATCCCTACTTGAAAGAGGGAGAAGATAAGGCTGAGAAAGGATAATTGACTTGTCTTAGGTCGCATAATCAGTGGCAGAGTTGGGAATAAGACCCAAGAGCCCTGATTTTCAAACTAAGCATCGGATCTTAAATTTCCTACATTGAATGATCTGAGTAAAGTGCTCTCAGATGAGCTCCAGACCAGCAACAGTGCACAGTAAGTATTCAGCCAGTATTTTAGGAGAACTGGAATGTTAGAGAGAATCATGAACTGCTCAGAGACAATTAGTGCAGAGAAGCAGCAAAATTCATCAAACATACAACTGCTTATGACTTATTTACTTGGTCTTAAAAAAGAACAACAAGACCTGAGTCTCTTCTCTGGCAATAACCCCCTGCTCAGCCAATCAGGGTAGAAACTGAGGATGGGAGGCTGAGAGTTCTCACCAGAGAGCCCAAAGGATGGCCCAGGTCACTGGTGGGGATCAGTGCCCAACACACACACACACACACACATACACACACACACACCTCTCCTGGTTTTGGGAGGAATAGAAGAAAGGATAAAAGAAGCAAGAGACGAAGAGAAAGGAGGGAGGGAGGGATGGATGAAAAGGTGAAACAAAGGACAAACCCCAATGTCCCCAGTGAATCTAAGGGACAAAATCCCAGGTACACAATAAAATTCTGCCTCCTTAAGCTTGTTTTTTCCATGCCTAGAATTCAACTCTCACCAGATGACTGAGACTGAACAGGTTTCAAACCTCGAGGGGGCTTCTGGCTGTGATTTGTCAGTCCTCAAAGGCCAGCCAGGTGACTGTAAATAACTTACAATCATTAGGAAAAATTAGTATCAAGATTCCAACTCTAGCAGTCAGACAACATTGGTTCAATTTACAGGAGATTACTTTTTATATTCCTTGGTTCCCCCCAAATTAGGAAGGGCCTGTGACCACAGGTCCTGCAGGGTACAAAGGGCAGGTCTACATCCCTTTTCTCTTTGTGCATAGTCCTGCCTGCTACCTTTTCAGTTTCAGTTCTGCTACCACAGTACTGATCAGCACATTCTTCAGTAGCATAGGGAAGGGCAGGCACCATCACACAAGGACTATTACACAGAGACCTGCCAAATGCACACAGCAAACAAATGAAAACAAGAGATGAAAATGTTATTTTTCATTAATCCCTTTCAGTGACAGCAACCTCCGTGGCTAATTGTAACAATAGTAGATGCAGCATTTTCTGATTGAAATGATTTTCAAGTTGCAGGTGCCCCTTTATGAACAGTAATTGCCTACATCTGTGACACAAGTACTTTTCAATTCCATTAAACCTGGGGTTTTGCTCAATTACACACGATATCTTGGAATTTTTCTGGCATATTCATCATCACATACATCACCTACAAGACTCCTGCCATAACAAGGGGTTCTTTATAGGGTTTGAAATTATTAAAGTGACCCAGCACTTTTCAATTGTAACAGCTCAGGACAAAGTAGATCTCCTGATCCCACTTATGTAGCTATTTAAATGTAACCTAGTTATAAGGTGGCCTAACTTACTGATATTTTTGACACGTTTTCAAAAAGTGGCCTCTATTTAAATCCATGCAAATATCTGTATGCACACTTTCTGAGCACTGCAAGTCTGAATCTATCACCTGTGCATGCATCTGCTGTTACCTGAAACATGCACATGCTGCTATTTGCATGAAAACTTCTACACGCCTGAATAGAGGAGGATCCTTTGAAAATGTGGCCTTTTAATTATATTTCATACTCCACAAGAGTAGCCTAAAAACAACAACGGGATATAATAAGGCCCTGGCATCAAATGAATAAGGAACAATATAAAAATCAGCAGCACTTTATAAAGAGGACAGGAACAAAATATACAGTAACCATAAAACCAACAGATAAAACAAAATCCAGATTTCCCCAGGTGCAATCTAACAGGACAGTTTTGCCTTCATAACTCTAGCAATACTCATCTATTTCAGCATGTAATGATCCTGTTTAAAGTATTCAGGAAACAATAAACTCTGGCCCCGGTGCTTGTACATGTTCACTTTGTTGAGTGTGGCTCACATATCTGGACCTCCCAGCTGTTAATAGCTTCACCAACCACCCCTCTGTCTTTGCTTCTGTGTATGTCACTTCATTCTGGCTCTGCAAGGTGTCTGAAGTCCCAAATGCCACTTGTCCTTCTGTAAACCTGTCCCAGCGGTATCCCTCCCCCAACTGCCTCCTTTGTGGTTCAATTCTACACCATTGAAATCAATGGAATTTTTTCCATTGACTTCAATTAGAGCAAGATCGGGCCCTTCAGCAATTTCCACCCAGTTCTTTCTATTATGATTTGTACCAATCAGGGTTTGGGGCCTCATTGTTCTAGGCACTGTCTAACAAAAGAATGGTCCCGTGCCCCAAATATTCTGCGGCATCATCCAAAAGATGCCAGAAATGCAGTCCAGTGAATTACCTTGATAACCTCTGGTGTAATCTTTCTTAATATCTGTGGTTTCTAATTCTATCAATTACTAGACAATTAAATTAAGGGGGTTAAGTTACACAGTGGTTTCTGAGAGAACTGTTTTGAAAATCCAGTTAAAAATGTATTTTAAAGGTAAATAAATGCCTAATCTTTGCCTGAAACACAAGCAATATGAATTTTCTTTAAAATGTGTGCTACCATCTCCAAGCCTCATCCTCTCTCCAGTGAAATCCTCTTCAAATGCCTGCACTTTTCATTTCCACCCATGCCCTTTCCCTTTTGCCTTTACAGAGCTATTAAATTTGTTAGTCTCTAAGGTGCCACAAGTACTCCTCATTCTTTATGCTTAATGATGTACTTCTAATAAAGAATTTAATTCTAATTTTTGCCTAGAGTGACTCTGACTTTCAAATTATATTTAAATATAGGAACTTATGGACTGGTTTAGGAATAAAAATAAATTAACATGTACAGAAATATGAAATAGAAAAACAAATAGGACAATTTCACTGCTCTACATGGGAAATCCCACACAGAGCTTATTTCATCTTGTGAATTTTTCTGCAGACTAAGCTAAGGGGGGGAAAAGAAAGAGTTTCTCTAATTGTTTTAAATCATGGATGAAAAGAACCTAACATGATCACCCTTGATTAACATGCTTATTATATAATATATAAACAGGGAAACCAGGAGACAACCCTGGGCCACGAAAATAAATAAGGAAGCTTTCACAAGAATCAAAACAAAGCATCATTCAGAATCTGTAAACAACTGAGCCCGCTGATCCTAAAACTCATATTATAGGTAGACATGTACCTCTTTCTCTCTATTTGAAATATTTAGATAACATCCTTAATGTTTTATTATTCTTCATGTCTCCACATTAATCCTTTTTATATTGATAGTTCCCAATGTATCCTCTGCCAAGAAATGGACTTTGTGCAGAGAAAATCCATTGTCTAGTGCCAAAGATATTGATAATTAACATTTATGTCATGAAACTTGTAATACCAGTTTGCTAAAATAAAGCTAAGCTTTTCATTATTATTTTAGAGTTTAATTTAGTCATCCAAGGTTACTCAGCTTCATGTTTATAAATTATACAGGGCAGGGACTTAACTCCTCTTGATCGACCTGTTTTGGAATTATGACTGTACAAGTAAGGAGGTTCATAACCTTGTTTGAATATCTGATCCGGCCTTGAAAGAAGGTGATTTATGGGATCGACAAACCCTCATCATTTCAAGAATCGGCATCTGAGAACAAGATTTTCCTCTATAACACAAAGAGCGGAGCAAATCAGTTAAGTCTCTACTAGAAGCTACAACTTTGTTTATGTAAGAGTCATACAAGGTTACAAGGTCTGAGAATAGTCTGCCAGTAAGAGTATGGATTTTAGAACAAATAAATAGCTACATACTGCATAAAAATTGGAAGTTTTGAAACTACTTGTCTGATAATTCAGCACTAGCCATGCTACAGCATGTTCTAATTTACCATTTGGTATATGCTTTTGAAAATACTGAAAGTACATGCCAGTGGTCAACTAAATCATAGAAAATTCAAGCCCTATTTTACATGATGGGTGAGACATTGAAAACTGCATGACTTAGAAATGCCAGTCCCATTAAAAGTTAATGAGACTTATGTTCCTAAATCACTTACTCTCTTTGAAAATCTCACCCATTTTCGTTTCCAGGGCTACTGCTGCCAATCACCAATATTTTTAAGATAGTACATTTTTTGTAATTATCTGGCATAATAAAAGCACCAAAATTGTTTCCTGGAGAAAAACAAATCCAGAAACCCTAAAATACTGCAGCACTTCTGTTTCACTTTCTGTACCAATGATGAGAGGATTCTGTGAAGACAGACTTTTTTTTTACAGGATCTGAAAAATTTCTATAGTAATCAAACATATATGCCCATATTAAGCACCATAGACTGCCAAATTCCAGAGAAACAGAAAACACTCCATACTTGTGCATGGAATCACTTTTATGTGTTATTTCAAATGCCCTTCCTGAAGTTCTTATGGTGATCTGCGGAGGGAGGGGGGAAGAATTCTGAAGATAAAAGTAAATTCCAATGCCATTTCTATGATTGTGGAACCATGGGAAGCCAGGGGCACTGAATTTATCACAGTATTTACATTACTGTTACAAATCCAAATGTTTCACCTATTTTCTAGGAATACTTCACCTTGGTTAAAAAGAACCAAGCAAAATCACGGTGCAACGGTAATACAATTAGGGCATTACCGATGCACCCAAACTTGTAGATTGTGCAAGGAATATCAGGTTGCAACCTGTATAAGTGCAGGTAACTGTGCAAAAAGGGGCTAAAACAGTTTTTCTTTAATAATTGTATTCTCTGCCATGCATTGTCAGGGATTGAAGAAAGCACATGCCCAGCTTTCATTATCTGAAGATAACCTTCCAAATGTAAACCAGTGCAGACCTGTCTTCCTGAGTCTGCAAACTGGCAGTTCCAGAGCTTCTATTCCGCCTCACAATGCTGCCAAGCACTAGCAGCTTTGGTCAGTTTCACTGCTGTTATTCAGAACCCCAGGGTGACGGTAAAACTGAGAAAAATGGTGCCTCTTTCAGGAAAAGTAAGTTCAAGCAGAATCAGGCACTGGAGCTATTCATAGAGAAGCTCAATCCCGCTTCCCTCCTCCCATGGAGTAGGAGGAGGGAGGATTTCTCCCTTTGGGTCTTGAAAAAACAAGAGTGAAAACAGGGTGCTGGGCTATGGGGGAGATCTGTGTGTGTCAGGGCACTGCGGGTCTGTGTGGGGCATTGTGCAGTTATGGTGTGGGGCTGTAGGGAAGAGCACTGGGAGGGAGGAAGGAAGGGAGGGGAAATCTGTGTGTATTGGGAAACTAGAGAGTGGAGGTTTCTGTGTGGGGTGCTGGGCAGCTGTGGTGGGGCTGTGGGCAGGGGTGTGCTGGGCGAGGTGTGTGTGCACAGCACTGTGCATTTGTGGTGGAAGAGTTGTAGGGGGGTGCTGGGCAGGGGAGCTCTGTGGCACAGCATGGGCGCACCCCAATAGGAAAGGGCACGCTGGTAGCACAGGGCCAGGCGGACCAGTGTGCCTCTGGCTCCCAACGGGGCTGCGCACCTGTGTCTGTCTGTCTCCCCAGCTCCACCAACGTGGCCTGATAGTTCACGCTTGCGATCTGGTCACCCTCCCCCTCCGTCCATCCTTCACTCCCTTCCCTGCGTCCCCCCAGCCCTGTCCTCTGTCCCGTCCCCTGTCTCCATCCGTCCCTGCCCCCTTCGTCCCCTCCGCCCCATCCCTGCATCCCCCCAGCCCTGTCCTCTGTCCCGTCCCGTCTCCATCCGTCCCTGCCCCCTTCGTCCCCTCCGTCCCGTCCCTGCATCCCCCCAGCCCTGTCCTCCATCCCGTCCCGTCTCCATCCGTCCCTGCCCCCTCCATCCGTCCGTCCCCTGCATCCCCCAGCCCTGTCCTCTGTCCCGTCCTGTCTCCATCCGTCCCTGCCCCTTCATCCCCTCCGTCCCGTCCCTGCATCCCCCAGCCCTGTCCTCTGTCCCGTCCCGTCTCCATCCGTCCCTGCCCCCTTCGTCCCCTCCGTCCCATCCCTGCATCCCCCCAGCCCTGTCCTCCGTCCCGTCCCCTGTCTCCATCCGTCCCTGTCCCCTTCGTCCCCTCCGTCCCGTACCTGCATCCCCCCAGCCCTGTCCTCCGTCCCGTTCCGTCTCCATCCGTCCCTGCCCCCTCCGTCCCGTCCCTGCATCCCCCAGCCTTGTCCTCCGTCCCGTCCCGTCTCCATCCGTCCCTGCCCCCTTCCTCCCCTCCGTCCCGTCCCTGCATCCCCCCAGCCCTGTCCTCTGTCCCGTCCCCGCTCCCTTCGTCCCCTCCGTCCTGCCCCTGCGGCCCCCCCGCCCAGTCCACCGTCCCCTGTCTCCATCCGTCCCTGTCCCCTTCGTCCCCTCCGTCCCGTCCCTGCATCCCCCCAGCCCTGTCCTCCGTCCCGTCTCCATCCGTCCCTGCCCCTCCGTCCCCTCCCTGCACCCCCCAGCCCTGTCCTCTGTCCCGTCTCCATCCGTCCCTGCTCCTCCGTCCCCTCAGTCCCGTCCCTGCACCCCCCAGCCCTGTCCTCTGTCCCGTCTCCATCCGTCCCTGCCCCCTTCGTCCCCTCCATCCCGTCCCTGCATCCCCCCAGCCCTGTCCTCTGTCCCGTCCCCTGTCTCCATCCGTCCCCTCCAGTTCATTTGCAGCCCAGCTCAGCCCCGGTCACTCTCGCCAGGTGGGGCCGGGCAGCTCCCCTGCGCTGCGATCCAGCACCGGGCACCGCGGAGCACCGGGCAGGCTGTGCAGGGTGGGGAGGGATACTCGCATTGCTGACACCTGCCTGCCTCAGGGCTTTCTCCCTGCCCGCCGCGAGGATCGCGAGGGAGGGCAGCAGCGGGCCGCTGAGAGCCGTGTCCAATTGGCCGGGTGGCTGCCTGCAGACAGCACGGGGGAGAGAACCAGACAGCCCTGTAACGCCGCCGCTGCTCGGGACCCGGATCCACGCTGCTGTGCCACCGAGACCCATCAAGTGCCACGGGAGCGGGGGACACCCCCCCCACCCCATGGAAGTGTCAGGGGCTGCTCGGGCTGGGAGCCCGGCGGAGAGTCCAGCTGGGGAGAGGCTCAAAGGGGGGGGGGGGTAAAAACGTTGCACCAAAAATATGAAAAAGTTGCAAGACAAAAACCCTTTAATTACAGCTCGGACGGGCCCCTCCGGAGCAGGGGGGCGGGGCCAGCCGCGTCCCGCCGCAGGGCAGCAGCAGCAGCAGCAGCAGGGGGGGGGCGCGAGACGGCTCCCGGGGATTCCCTGCTCGCGCCGCTGCCGGGGGGAGCCGCTGCTGCTGCGAGCTGGTGCGCGGGGGGTGGAGGGGGGGGTGTCCTCGCGGGCGGGGCTCGCGCCCAGAGCGCTGACACTGTCCGTTCGGAACTGTCACGCCGCTCGGCCGGGCCGCCCCACTTGTGACGTCACCGCCCTCTGCCCCCGCCCAACCAGCGTGGTCACCCGGGCTCCGCCCACCGTCACCGCGGCAACCACCAAAACAAACGTTCTCGGCACACGTGGGGCAGGGAGGGGGGAAAAATGGGCGGTGACGCAAACAAAGCAGCTGGCTGGCAGCGCGCGGCAATGACGTCACCGAGGAGGAGTCCGCGACGCAGGGGCGGCTCCTCCCCCCGCCCCCCCGCTCGCGGGCAGCGACCCAGCGCCTCGCGCACCTGTGCTGGAGGGGAGGCGGCGGCGGATGCAGGGACGGGACGGAGGGGACGGAGGGGGCAGGGACGGATGGAGACGGGACGGGACAGAGGACAGGGCTGGGGGGATGCAGGGACGGGACGGAGGGGACGAAGGGGGCAGGGACGGATGGAGACAGGGGACGGGACAGAGGACAGGGCTGGGGGGACGCAGGGAAGGGAGTGAAGGATGGACGGAGGGGGAGGGTGACCAGATCGCAAGCGTGAACTATCAGGCCACGTTGGTGGAGCTGGGGGGGAGACAGACAGACACAGGTGCGCAGCCCCGTTGGGAGCCAGAGGCACACTGGTCCGCCTGGCCGTGTGCTACCAGCGTGCCCTTTCCTATGTGCCCTAAGGCATTCCTATGTTATTCCATAACATTCCTATGTGCCATAACATTCTTATGTGCTGAATAAGAGCACATAACATTCCTGTGTTCCCCTCCCAACACCAGGAGGGGAGTGTGTGTGTGCCCTTTCCTATTCTTATGTGCTGATCAGTGCTGTGGTAGCAGAACTGAAACTGAAAAGGTAGCAGGCAGGACTATGCACAAAGAGAAAAGGGATGTAGACCTGCCCTTTGTACCCTGCAGGACCTGTGGTCACAGGCCCTTCCTAATTTGGGGGGAACCAAGGAATATAAAAAGTAATCTCTTGTAAATTGAACCAATGTTGTCTGACTGCTAGAGTTGGAATCTTGATACTAATTTTTCCTAATGATTGTAAGCTGTTTGCAGTCACCTGGCTGGCCTTTGAGGACTGACAAATCACAGCCAGAAGCTCTTTGATTTTTGGGAAGGCCCCAGATCATTTTGCAGCTGGAGTGGGCAGCACCACTCAGGCTACCGTTGATACACTAGGACCATCACAAGTTCTTCTGCTGAGCATCCAGCATGACGTTTGACCACAAAAGGGGCAGACAAATAGAAGAGGCAATATAGTATGTAGTGGGCTCAGGGATGAGAACAAAGGACTAATCCTAGCGTTGACACTGGCTCCCACTGTGGCCCTGGTCAAATCACATAGGCCAAAATTTCCATACTTGAGTGCCTATAGTTATGTACCTAAATCATTGACTTTAATAGGGTATTAGAGCAGTGGAAGCTACTCCAGCCATTGATCTTTTCCCATTTTGCATACTGAGGAGGGACAGTGCTTCCTTGTGTCCCCCCTTGCAAGGATTCCCAGCACCCACGAGTTACTCATGTGGGTATTGAACATAAAATTTTCCCCATGCAAAAATACATTTTGTTTTCAAACAATCCAAGGACTTAGTTGACACGGAGAATTTTTTTAGAAAAAGGGCAAAATAGCTTGACATTTCAAAAGAAATCACTGTTTAATTTTCTTTATAGTTCAAACATTATTTTAAAGGAGTTGAACTCAGATGTTCCTGAGGTTTAACAATGACTTGTATACATAGCTCCCAGAATGGAACCTGTGCAAACAAAAAATAAACAATAATAGTGTCTTTTAAATTCACTGTATTTTTAAAGACACACAGAGGAGAATCAGCCAGGCTGATTCATTGTATTTTCCCTGTGCTGATGAAGGAATTAGAGACAATAACAGAGCTTGACAAAACCAGCTAAAGCCACCAAACCAACTGGAGGGTTAAATCTATCAATCAGCAGTAAATATGAAATATAGGGGGGTGGGATCAGGGCGATGCCCTGGGAGAAGCCCAGAGAACTCCTCTTCCCCAAATGTCAGAAGAGGGAAGGTGCTGGGATTTTTATCCGAATGCCCTCCTGAGTCCTGTTTAGAGATTCAGGTTCTTTAACATTATAGCTGTCCCAAGTTTGCATAGTGCAATGCTTGAATTTACATGAAGAGAAAGTAGAGAGTAAGTAGTAAAGTTCTTCCAATTTTAAACTAGATGTATATTAAATTAAATCTGTGCTAATTAATCAGATGCATAAAGAGTATTTAAGACAACAGCTCAGCCCCTCTCACCCACCCTCTCTCCATCACCATTGTCAACTTTCTCTGGATGTGTTTTTATGGATAAACTGAACTGATCTGACTGGCTGAATCAAACAATAAGTTGTTCTAAACGAATCACGATGCTTCAGGTCAATAACTGTTTGGGAAACATCTGTTACTTTACTGCTTCAACATTCAGCTGAGAAAATTATTAGATATATATTCTGATAATTTGAACAGAAACAAAGTCATCGTAACAGAACATTGAGAGAGGATCAAAGCCTTAGGTTTTGAAAATAAATATCACACGTCAACATTTTTTCCATAAATGCTTCGGCAGCGGGACCATTATCCTAAGATAACATTCTCCAGCAGAGAGATGATCTCTTAATTAGAGCAATATGTAAACTACTTTAGGATGCTTGATATAAATCCTGCAAACTGATTCATTGATACTTTTACTAAGATGAATTTTGATATCATGGGATGAAATCCTGGCCCCACTGCCACACCCCTCCTTGCTGGGCTAATGTCCTGCCCTGGCCAGGCACTCTGGAGGTTTGAGCTACTCCTGTGGATCACCCCACTCAAGGAGCATTCGTTCTAGGAAGCAAGCCGGCTAGACAGGAAAACATCAGACGCTGCTGCTCCCAATGCTACACTCAGTTTTTCAGAAATTAGTCGACTTTATGGCCAGAAGAGACCATTAGAGCATCTAATCTGACCCCCTGCATATCACAGGCCTCCTGTATGCAGGCCCGCCCAGAGGGGGCAAATGGGGCAATTTGCCCCAGGCCCAGCAGGGGCCCCACGAGAGTTTTCGGGGCCCCTGGAGCAGGGTCCTTCACTCGCTCCGGGGCCCGGAAAACTCTCATGGGACCCGGGCCCCAGAGCTTCTTCGCTCCCGGTCTTTGCCTGCCAGGGGTCCTTCCTCTCTGGGACAGAAGGACACCCCCCCCGCCACCGAATTACCGCCGAAGCGGAACCTGCCGCCGGAGTGCAGCCGGGTCTTCGGCGGTAATTCGGCGGCGGGGGGGGGGGTGTCCTTCCGTTCCGGGACCCGCCCCGGAAGTGCCCCAAAGGCCCGGGGTGGGGGCGGCACGTCGGGGGCGGGGCCCGCGTCGGCGGTAATTCGGCGGTGGGGGGCCCCCGCTGTGGGTCTTTGGGGCACTTTGGCAGCGGGTCCCGGAACGGAAGGACTCTCCGCCGCTAACTTACCGCCAAAGCGGGGGCCCCCCGCCACCGAAGAGCCTGGACCCCCGGAATCCTCTGGGCGGCCCTCGATTTAACAGGGGTTTGTTTCAACTTATTGCCCCGATTAAAATCTATGGCTAAAAGGCAGCCACTGTTGTTAGTACTTGTACCTGTGTTTGGTGCCACCTCCTTTCCCTTTGGCCTTGTAGTTGACCAAGGGCAAAGCTGAACATCTCCTCAGACACCAGGGAGTGTTTATGTCCATTCCTGCGAGCTACACCGGGGTTTGATGTTGCTGCTTTCAATCCTCTGGCTCTGCCGGGATAAGGAACAATTCAGGCTGTCACTGAACTGAAGGAGGAAGATCAGTTTTTGACAGGGAGAGGGACGCCTCCTCTTAAAGGTGTTTGGCTGGCTGGCAGTCCTGATCCCCAGATCTCGCCCGTGGGGCTCCAGCAGTTTGGGGACCGGATCTCTCCCTTGGCCCCACCTGCTGCCCCCAGGCGCTCCTCCCCAGGGGCCCCAGCAGTGCAGCACAGCTGAGCAGCATCTGCCTGCTCACTCCAATGGCTGCCGGCCCCTCCTCATGGCAGGGCAGGGTGGGGCTGGGCCTCCATGCGCTGCCCCCACCCCGAGCCCCTGCAGCCAATGGGACACTGCGGGGGTGATGCCCGGGGGCAGCAGAACGTTGAGGCCCCCAGCCCACCCCACCTTGGAGACCCAGGTAAGCGCCACACCCCTGACTCCCTCCCAGAGCTTGCACCGCCACCCCCTCCCCACATACCCCCTCCTCCCTGCAAACTCCCTCCCAGAGCCTGCATTCCGGTCCACACACACCTGCCCCCAACTCCCTCCCACAGCCAGCACCCTCTCCCTCCACACACCCCCTCCTGCCCACCCTAAACTCCCTCCCAGAGCCAGCACCCCACCCCTCCTCCTGTTCCTCCTACCCCCTGCCCCAGCCCAGAGCCTGCACCCAGCACCCAAACTCCCAGAGCCGTACAAGGAATTTTTGTGCCCGAGGCAAGGGCCAGCTCCAGGCTCTTTGGCTGCGGGTCCTTGATCCCTGTCGGAAGGAAGGACCTGCCACTGAATTGCCACCGCCGCTTCATTCATCCTTCGGTGGCAATTCAGCAGTGGGTCCCTGAGTCCCTCTCGGAGAGAAGGACCCACTGACGAACTGCCGAAGAAGTGGCAGCGGGCGCCTCTGATCGTGGTAGAGCTGCGCCCCTCCACTTTCTGCATCCGAGGCAAGTGCCTCACTCGCCTCGCCCATGTTACGGTGCTGCAAACTCCATCCCAGAGCCTGCACCCCAGAACCCCACCCCCACCCAAACTCCCTTCCAGAGACCAGCCTCTCACCCCTTCTGCACCCAAACTCCCCCCAGAGGCTGCACCCCTCCTGCACCCCAATCCCCAGCCCCAGCCCAGGACCTGCACCCTAGACCTCCTCCCCTCACCCAAACTCCCTCCCAGAGCCTTAGGTAGGTGGGGGGTGGAGTTTTGGGGGGCTGGTTCTGGGCGGTATGAGTGACATTATTGGCCCACTGGGAGGATTGGAGGACTGGCCCTGGCCCTAAGGTAAATTGAGGTTGAGACCCTGCTTTAAGGGATTGGAGCAATGCTGGAGAGACTGACGGGCAGGGAGCTGGGGAGCTGTGTGTGCTCCAAGGAGAGTTGTTGTGCTCTGGTGACACAGAGCGGGGGTGGGGAGTTTGTAAGCTGTGGTGTTTGTATAGAGATAAAGTTTACTAACCCCCAGGTTAAAAACTGTTCCTGCTCTGGGCTATACAGGATGTTCTCTGTTGAGAGTATAGCTCAGTGGGTGAATGTTTCCCTGTAGGGTAATGGGTTCCTAGTTCCACTCCAAATGAGTCCCTTAAAGAAACTTTTTCAAATGAAAATCGATTTCCACACCCATCTCCAGTATGTTCAGGAGTTCGCTGAAGTTGAGGGGGGCTTGAAATGAATTTAAACACTATTTTCCTATGCAAATGAATAAAGACCTAGCAGAGCTGCCCAGCAGCTGAAATCAGTTCAGTCCTCAGCGTCTCTAAGAGGGACACTCGGTAGCTGAGGCATGTGGGACACCTCTGGGATGATGACAGGAGAAAAAATGCTGGATTCAATGAAAGCTGAGACCATAGGAGGAGAAGGTGAATGGCAACACCACACATAGTCATAACACTCAGACACGGGGCTTCACTGTCACTACCCCTGTGTTTTCCATCATTTATATCCAGGGGTGAAAGTAACTTACAGGACTTACCGGTACTGCCGGAGTCCCGAGGGCGTGGCCTCATCCAGAAGGGGCGTGGCCTCATCTGGAAGGGGCGTGGCCTCTCAAGATTTAAAGGCCCTGGAGTACCAGCTGTGGCTGGGAGACCAAGGGCCTTTACATGAACCAGGGCCTCCCAGCTGCAGAGGTAGCCCTTTAAATTCTGGCCCCAGCCCAGCCACCAGAGCCGCGGCCGGGATTCAAAGGGCTCTGGGCTGACCGCAGCCGCAGCAGCCCAGAGCCCTTTAAATCTGGCCCCAGCCTGGCCGCCGGAGCCGCGGGTGGGGGGTTTAAAGGGCTCTGGGCTGCCAGCTGTGGCGGGAGCCTAGAGCCCTTTCAATCCCCACAGCAAAAGCCGGTGCGTATTGGCTCTTGCCGCTATGCCGTACCAGCTTGTACCAGCTTACTTTCACCTCTGTTTCTATCCTAAGGAACACACCCTCCCCCTCCCCCACGCACTGTCACACACAACCTTCTCCCCGTGAGCCCCATCCAACCCACCCCCACACACGCCACCGGACACAGCCACTCGGTGACACACCCCCATGGGGGCTTGTCTCTGCATCTCCCCAACAGGGGAGCAGGGAGCCGAAAGGGCCACAGGAGACCAGTGGAGCTAGGCAGGGATAGAAAAGACTTCCCCTCCCTTTCCTTCCCCTCCCTGAGTCCCGTTAATCTCACCCATCAGATGCTCCAGCACCAGGTGGGCTCAAAGCACCAACCTTCCCCTGAGCAACGGAAGGGGGAACCAGCTCTTTCACATGGAAGGAGGCTCCCCACCTCTGCTGCTGCCATTCTGCAGCCTTTCATATGGATTTGTATTAGCTAATGCAACCCCCCCACTCCTCTAATCCAGCCATGAAACATGGAGACAAGCTCCTGAAAGCAGGGCCCAGTGGTGCAATGGGTTAGTGCCCAGTACTTACAGAGCAGTGCTGAGTGGAGTGATGCTGAGGTTGTGAGTTCAAACCTCACCTGCAGCCCTAGTTTCCTTTAAGCAAATGGCTTCTGCCAATCAGTTTGCTCTGCAGAAAATACAATTCCTGCTCAGAAGACACTGAGGTCCCCTTGCTTTACAGAGAGCAGGGCAGATTCCACAGATCTACCAGGCTCTGCCCTCCACCAGCTGCCTGTGTCAGGAGGGGTCAGGCAGAACCCAGAGCACTGCCCCTGACTCCCCCTCAGTCTTTGCTCCCCAAACCACCTGTGTGCTCACCCTCTTCGCTGTGAGACTCAAACCCTGCCTGGCTTGCTGTATGCTGGTGTGGTTTTCATCTGTCACGTTGATGTGCATGTGGGTCCTGTGTGATTTTGGTGGATGTCTTGCATAGTTCTGTGTGCATGGATGTGTGTATGATTTTTGCATTAATATTGTTTTTGCTTTGTATTCTTTTGATATGTGGGTTTTGTGTTTCCTGTTGTGGGCTTTTGCTGTATTTTTGGTGTGGATTTGTTCTTTCTATATTTTGTGAGGTTTTCCTTTTTGTGTATATGGCTCTGTGTGCTGTGTGGGTTTGGTTTTTGTTATGTCTGTGTGGGCCTGTGCAGTGTGTGATTTTCTCATTCTCTGTGTGCGTGTTTGTCTCTCTGTTTGTATCTTCATGTGTAAATTCACTGGAACTTTTCAAAATCTGCACAGCTTTGCCAATTTTCACCAGGAATTTTTCTCCATTAACAAATTCTCACTTGTTCCCTACCCGTTGGTTGTTCCCTACCCGTTGGTGACCATTGCCCCAGGGGCCTGTCAGTCTCAGGGTCCTGATTTCCCATTGGCCCTTCCCCCTTCTATTGGGACTGGGAACTAGCCAACCAAACCCCACTAAGTTTTAGTAAAGGGCCAACAGTCCCTTACACAAGCCAGCCCTGTGAGAGTCACCAATGTCCCGAGAGAACAGTACAAGCTGGTCCCATGGTGTAAAGGGCAGCACTCAGGACTCTGAATCCTGCAATCTGAGTTCAAATCTCAGTGGGACCTTGTGTTAGCTGGTGGTAAAGATCTGGTGCTCAAAGTGCTTTCCTGTCTCCAGCTATACAAAAGTGGGTCATTTCCCTCCTGCTGGTTAACTCCTTTCCCCACCAGAGCCAGGTCTTTGGTGGGGGTTTAGAAGTGGCTCTAGTGGTTGGGATTCTCACTGCTTCACCTGATGCCCACAAGTCTGGTGCTTGTAGCCACACTTTTCCTCTTGCTCACATGGCACTTGAAGAAAGCAGTGCCAGGGCCAGGCTTGATAGGCAGGAGGGAGGCAGAGTCCCAGGCTGGAGCCCAGCACACCTCTCCTCCTCTGGGCACCTGGAGCAGAGGCGGCTGGTGCTGACAGCTCTGAGGGAAGGCTTATAAGCCACAGAGCGACTGAGGGCGGGGCTAGACGAGGACAGGACCATGCCTATGTGTGGCCAGCAGACAGGCAACAAGACTCCCGGCCAGCCTGCTCCCTGCCATGCCAAACCCCCACTGAAGGCCACCCGCAGACCACCATGCGGGGTGGCTGCTGATGCTCTGTGTCCAACATCAGTAGACGGTAGGAAAGCAGGGCCAGCCCCCCTGGTGGGGCCTCTTACCGTTCCCATACTCCATGCTCACTTTTGCAGTGGGGCAGGAGATGTTATCCCAAGAGGCTTTTCTCCAGCTGGTGAGAAGCAGAGAAACATCCAGGCTCCCAAGGCGCTATGTAGCAACCCCCCTCAAGCACAGGGACAGAGGGAAACTGCTCCACACGCTAGCCGGGCAGCCGTCCATTTCCTTTGGGAATTCAGGAATAGCAAAGGCTAGACTGGAAGCACCTGGGGCTCATGCCCCAGCCTTTGTGACATCCAACCCCCAACTCCTTCCCGGGGCTCTAGCTGAAGGCAGAGCATTGGCCTGAGCGGCCAAGAAGAGGTTCCAGATTTGAAAGGAGCAGGACTTTCAGCACGAAGGTAAAACTGCATCAACACAACCACAAAGGGACTTGACCCCTCAAGTTCTTAATTCAAAGTCAGGCACCTTATCCATTAAGCCATGCGGGCGCCTTCTTCATGCGCTTCTTTGGAAAAGGTGGACACTGTGTTTCTTGGGTCACCTATTGAGGGGGGGCGAGACTCTCTGGCACAAGAAGTCGAGTTCCCAGTGAGATGTGAGACTTAATTATACGGGGCCAGGTGCAGGGCTTTGACAGGGAGGCTCAGGCATGGGGGATTGGGGTGCAGCGGACGGACCGGCTGTCTAGCTGTGGAGATTTAGTCGCACTGAGGCACAGGAGGGAGGAGGAGGAGGAATCCTGCTGACAGGCAGTGGCTGTGCAGAAAGAGGAGGAGTTCTGGGGACTTTCTTTTGCCTCTCTTTTGCCTGCCTGCTCACTCCTGTGGTGAACGGTGAAGATGCTCTTAACAAGCCCAGGTAGCTCAGGTGGTAGAGCATCAGGCTTTTAATCTGAGGGGCCAGGGTTCAAGCCCCTGTCTGCGTGCTCAGCTTTTAAGTTGCCTTGTGTTCCAGGAGCCAAATTCTGTTCACAGCCACATGCGGATTCCCAGAAGCTGTGGCCATTTCCTGGAAAGGCTCCTTTCCTTAGCAATCAGGAGAGAGGTCACATCCACAGGAGCAGGTGTAGAAAGCACAGTCTCTGGCTGCCAGGAAGCGGTGTGCCAACATAGTGTTCTCTACAATGGCGTTTAGATCGGGATAATTTACGTGGCTCAGCACCCCCAGTTCCAGCACCTCTGCCCAGGCAGCTCCCCCAGCCTGACACACACACACAGCCCCTGCATCCTCCTCAGCCCAGAGGTGAGCCCCCCAGCGGAGTGGGGACTCAGAACCCCCTGAAATTACCCTGGGACCAGCATGATCTGCCTCCGCCCTGCCCTGCTCTGCATGTATTCGGAGTGAGTCGGTTTCCCTGTCCTGCCATGTGTCTCTTCTCCTCCCCAGTTCCTTCCAAACCACCCCATTTCCCCTGCACCCCGGGCTGGGTCTCTGCCAACCCCCCTTCTCCCCTCCTGCCCCCAATATCTCCCTGCCCCTACAGGTCTATAGGGCTGGATCCCTCCCTCCCCCCTTCTCCCCTCAGTTCCTGCCTCTGGGGGTCTATGGAGATGGGTCTCTCCCCCCCCCACCCCACACCAGCCCCCCCCAATCCCCCAGCCCCAAAGGGTCTATGGGGCTGGGTCTCTCCCCACAACCCCTTCCCCAATATCTCCCTGCCCCAGGCTGTGACGTGCTATGACGTGTGCTGGGGCTGTGCCGTGTGCTGGGGCCAGGGCCGGCTCCAGGGTTTTTGCCGCCCCAAGCGGCAGGAAAAAAAAATCTGTGATCACAATCGGCGGCAGCTCCACTGCACCACTTTCTTCTTCAGCAGCAATTCAGTGGCAGGTCCTTCCCTCCAAGAGGGACCCGCTGCCGAATTGCTGCCAAAGACCCCGACATGCCGCCCCTTCCCCTGGGCTGCCCCAAGCACCTGCTTGCTGAGCTGGTGCCTGGAGCCGGCCCTGGCTGGGGCTGTGACGTGCTGGGACCTGCTCACTCCCCGAGGGCAACTCACTCACTTGAAACCAGCAGGACAGAAGGTGTCACGTGTCCATGGGCGGGGCTATGCAGATGAGCAGTGTCTGGCGGCAGTAGGGAGAGCAGCGAGATGAACCGAAGGAGCCCGGCGGAGAAAATTCTCTGCGTGTGGACAGAATCCCACCAGTTTTCTCTGTGTTGGGGGTGGGGGGCAGATTTCATGATATCATAGCCCCTGGGGGAGGGGTTTGAATCATAAGTCCAAAGTGGGAGAACAACTCCCCCCACTTGTGCTCAGTCTCCACTAGGGGGCTGGGCTGGGATCACTAGGGAGGGAAGCACAGGGAAAAACAGTTTCCCCTATGGAACCCAGGAGTCCTGGATCCCAGTTCACTCCACCCCAGAGCCAGGGATAGAACCCAGGGGTCCTGGTGCCCAGCCCCCTCCCTGCTCTGACCACTCAACCCCACTCCCCTCCCAGGGTGGTGCAGGGGTCACTGGGTCTGTGTCTCAGCTCAGCTAAGGGCCTTGACTGATTTTCCCAAAGTGCTTCCTTCTGAATCCATCCGACGAAGTGGGGATTCACCCATGAAAGCTCATGCTCCAACACGGCTGTTATTCTATGAGGAGCCACAGGACTCTTTGCTGCTTTTACAGATCCGGCACATCTGCCCCCCCTGCCCAGTCACTGCCCAACCCCGTGTGGGGCACCAGCACTGTGCCGGGTCGTGATGGGAAATTGTCCAAGCTGGCCCAGGAGAGACGTGTGTGTCCCTGCTGCCCCTGCTGGTGGGGCTGAGCCCTACTCTGTGTGTGTGTGCATCTGTGACACTGTTTGTATCAGTGTGTTGCTGGGCTAACCACTAGGAAATGGCTTTGCAGGATTTTGTATTCTGCAGCAAGTCACACACACACACATACATACACACACTCTGACGCACAAAGAGACTCACACAATCGCAAGAACACTCAGACACCACACACCCAGAGGGACATGCTAGCCCAACCCCCAAAGAGAGCAACAATCACCGCCCCCAGCCACACTCACAATCACCCCCCCACACACACCATAATATTCACAATCGTGCTCAGAGATACAACTGCACGCAGTTCACTCCCACAGCTCCCAATACAAGGACCTCCTGCCCCACACAGCATGTGCCAAGGCCTGCGGAACTCACTGCCACTGGATGGCTACCAATGAGAATGATCCCCTCATGCAGGATCATGTGCTTGGACCTTTGTCCCCTCTTGGGGTGCGCTGTGCAGCGTGGCTGGGGATTGTGCAATGGCCCAGCACCAGGCAACGCAGAACGGACACCACACGCCCTGCCCTGCCTCAACTGAGCTACTCTCCTGGTGCATTGGAGACCAGCACCCCACACCGTGGCACTCCTGCCCCACAGGGGGAGAGCTGCAGCCCCCGCCACATTCCGCAGAGGGGAGAAGGGTCAGGCCAGCCAGCCCTTGTAAGATGGGGAAATCTCCACTGGGGTCGACGGTATGGGGCTGCGACATACAGAGAAATAGTTGTCGTGCCGGCAGAGGCGGCAGAGCGCATACACACACACACAATTGCAAACATACACAGACACATGCATGAATCCTGACACACACACACACAATTGCTAATATACACAAACACCCGCACAAATCTAGCCAACACCAACACAAGCCTGAGAGCCAGGGGAGCAGAGCAGGCTGGGGCCGGGTAACTCCACTTCCCGCAGGAGGTAGCCAGCCCCCCATCCCCCACGGAGGCCTGGGACCAGCCCCCCCTCTGCTTGCCCCCACGGAGGCCTGGGGCTCCAGCCTGCTCTGCTCCCCTGGCTCTCAAGCTTGAGGGGAGGGGAACCGCCCACAGCACTCGCCGGCGGCGTGGCTGGGAGCCAGGAAGTGGACCAGGCTGGGGCTGGGTCACTCCACTTACCATGCAGGGAGTGCAGGGAGGGCGGGCTGGGGCCATGGGGAAGAGCCGGGCAGCCCCTGCAGCAGCTCCCCACCCAGCTCACCTCCACTCCGCCTTCTCCCTGAGCTCGCCGGCACCGCTCCACTTCTCCCGCCTCCCAGGCTTGCGGTGCCAATCAGCTGTTTAGTGCCGCAAGCCTGGAAGGGGAGGAGAATTAGAGCGGGGGCGGCGTGCTCAGGGCAGAAGACGGAGCAGAGGTGAGCTGGGACAGGAGTGGTTCCCCTGCACGCCCCATTGCTTGCTGCAGGCAGCCCTCCCCCAAACCTCCCAGCCCCTGCCCCAGCTCACCTCCACTCCACTGCCTCCCTGAGTGCGATTTTTGGTGCCCCCAACCACTTGGCACCCTGGACGGCCGACTAGTTCGCCTAGTGGTTGCACCGGCCCTGGCCACTGCCTATCATCAGGATTCCTCCTCGGTGAGACTAAATCTCCCCACCTAGACAGCCGGTCCATCCGCTGCACCCCGAGCCTCCCTGCCAAAGCCCTGCACCTGGCTCCAGACAATTAAGTCTCACGTGTCGCTGGGAACTCCACTTCTTGTGCCCAGAGAGTCTCGGCCCCCCTCAGTAGCTGACCTGAGAAACACAGTGTCTGCAAAAGCAGCAAAGAGTCCTGTGGCACCTTATAGACTAACAGACGTACTGGAGCATGAGCTTTCGTGGGGGAATCCCCACTTCGTCGGACGCATCAGTGTCTGCCTTTTCCAAAGAAGTACCTAGAGGGACTTTTACCATGTGGCCTAATGGATAAGGCGTCTGACTTTAGATTAGACAATTGAGGGTTTGAGTCCCTTCATGGTTGTGCTTGTCCGGTTTTACCTTTGTGCTGAAAGTCCTGCTCCCTTCAGGGCCTGAACCTCTTCTTGGCCACTCAGGCCAATGCTCTGGCTTCAGCTAGAGCCCGGGAAGGAGTTGGGGGTGGGCGTCACAAAGGCTGGGGCATGAGCCCCAGGTGCTTCCAGTCTCGCCTTTGCCATTCCTGACTTGCCAAAGAAAATGGGCGGCTGCCGGGCTAGGGTGTAGAGCAGTTTCCCTCTTCCAAATGTGCATCTGTCCCTGTGCTTGAGGGGTTGCTAAATAGCACCTTGGGAGCCTGGGTGTTTCTCTGCTTCTCGCCAGCTGGGGAAAAGCCTCTTGGGGTAAAATCTCCTGCCCCACTGAAAAAGTGAGCACCTTGAGTGGGAACAGTAAGAGGCCCCACCAGGGGGGCTGGCCCTGCTTTCCTACCGTCTTCGATAATGGCCACAGAGCATCAGCAGCCGCCCCGCATGCTTGTCTGCGGGTGGCCTTCAGTGGGTGTTTGGCATGGCAGGGAGCAGCCTGGCTGGGTGCTTTTGTGCCTGTCTGAAGGCCACACCTAGGCATGGTCCTGCCCTCCTCTAGCCCTGACCTCAATTGTTCTGTGGCTTTTAAGCCTTCCCTTGGAGCCATCAGCACCAGCCGCCTCTGCTCTAGGTGCCCAGAGGAGGAGAGGTGCTGGGCTCTGTGACAAAGTGGGGGATTTTCTTAGGGTTTGCTGTGTTTTCCAGTGGTTTGCATGCACAGGAGTGGGACTCAGTGTTCCCAGGTGTTACTGGTTTAACGAGGTGAGGGGAAAGGGAGTTTGTTGCTACAGAAGACCGGAGAGGACTTGGGACCCCGGCTGATGGCCTGGAGGATGGAGACCCCAGCGACTGGTGACCTGGTGACCCGGAGACCCAGCTCAGGAGTCACAGGCGGTTCTGGCCAGTGGGAGGACAATGGGCTGCGGGAGAGGACCCCGTGACCAACCTGTTCCAGCCAGAGGAGGGCGGAGAGGAGAGGAGGCCCAGGCAACCCTGTTTACCTGGAGAAAAGACAATGGACAGCGGTGGGGCTTGGGGCCGGAGATATCGGAGGCCTAGCTGGGAAGCGGGGGGCTTGGGGCTGGCGAGGGGAAGCAGGCAGAGCCCACCTGGCTGCAGGGGACTGGGATGTGCTGTTATTGTGAGAGGCCAGGCCTGAGGCCCTGAGAGTTTCCTGTGCTGTGTTCAACTCTCAATAAACCCTCCTGTTTTACGCTGGCTGAGAGTCGCTCTGGGCTAGAGAACAGGGGCATCAACCCTTCGGGGTGAGGAGGCCCAGGGGTCCAGAGCGCGTGGACTCCTGAGGGCCCACGGCGAGAGACAGACGTGCTAAGGCTCAGAGAGGGCAGCTCCAGGAGGTGGAGGGCCTGACCCCAAAGAGAGTGGACCCCCGAGAAGAGCTGTCGCACTGAAAGGGGCACCCCCCATGGACCGCACGGGGCCAAGAGTGGGCACGATCTGTGAGTCCGTGACAGGCAGTGACATCACAAAGGCCTTTTGCAGGACCTCAGACTATTGGCCAAAGGTGGTGGGAGGTGGTGACCTCACAGAGAGATGCTGACATCAGCCAGGCAGGACAGGGCGAGGGGCCAGGGAAACCTCAGAGACCCTGTGGCTTTGCTTCAGCAAGTCTCCCTCTCCAGGTCTCTCTTTGAGGACTGGGGGAGTATTGGGGTTCACGTACCTGAGCGCCAGGAGGAACCTCTTTCGAGTTTTCTCCTTCCCTTTTAGTGATTTTACTTGAAAACAGCCGACCCTGTTTAGACGGTAAGAGCCTCCTCGAGGAAGGGGTGTCCTGGGGGTGTCACAGTTCAGATGCCGGTGCTCCCCCATTCAAGGAAGTTCCCGCCACCCTGATCTGTATTCGCAGGGTGGGAGAGAGCAGCATCCACAGCAGTGATTTGCTCCTGGCTGCTGGAGCAGAGCAGCAGGCTCAGCTGTCAGAACTTCCTGGAGCTATGAAAGGGGAGAGGCCCATGGCTCTGTAGCAGGACTGCAGGGCAGGCAAGTTCACAGAGGGTATTGTGGGATACTGGCAGAGGCCAGTTATGGTGATATAATGAACAGCAGTGTCTACACTGACACTCTGTCACTTTAAGTTTGCTGCAAAAAGCTCTACTGTTCTCATTGAAGTGGTTTTATTTTGCCACCAAAACAGGGCAGTTTTGTCGCCAAACGTGGCATTGCAGTGTGTACACCAGCCAAAAGCTGCTGACCGAGGGAGCGTTGTGTGTTTTTCACACACCAGAGCAATATAATTCTGCTGAAATAACTTTGTAGTGCAGATCTGGCCAAAGATTCACACACACACAGCTTGCAAGGAAAACCTCACCTGCTCCTCTGCTTTGTGGGGCCAGGTGGGGCCCAGGGAGTCAGGTGTGAGCAGACACTGTACCTTAGTCACAGGCAGGCTCTATGGTTTAGCTGGTTAAAGTACCTGTTTTGTAAACAAGAGATCCTGGGTTCAACTCCCAGTGGTGCCTTGTTGAGATGTTTTGAGAGCACCTGGTATTGGCTACTGTCAGAAGACAAAATACAGAGCTAGATGGACCTTTGGTCTAGCCCAGTGTGGTTTTTCTTATGGTTTAAATTACACTCACAGGCACTGATAATAGAATTACTGAAAGTTTGGGATTTAAGAGCTGATAGGTCAGTGGGCCAAGCCCCTCGTGGATGAACCCCTCCCTCTGGGACAGAGGCAGGTTTGGGCTCTCGCACCAAATGCTCATTGTGGCTGCCAGAATCTGTGGGCAGCTCATTTAGTTTCCACCCAGGGTTGAGTCCCTGGTTCACACATCGAGGATAACAACCCTTTGTTTCTCCTGCCCCAATAACATGGAGACTGGGAATGCAACACCAGCCACAAGTGATCATTTCGGCAAGCAACCCAACCTATTTCCAACATACTGTAAATCCACATGCAGACTCATACACGAAACCTTGCAAGAAAATCTTCCTGAGGGGGTCTGAAGCACCTGCTGCTGGAGGAAGGAGGGAGCTGTGGGTTGGGATAGAGGAGCAGCGTGAGGAGCCGGGGGCCTGTGGATTGGGATTGAAGGGCACTGGGAATAGAAGGGGCCTGTGGGTTGGGATTGAGGGGCACTGGGAATAGGAGGGGGCTGTGGGTTGGGACAGAGGAGAAGGGTGAAGAGGAGCAGGCTCTGGTTGGGAGTGAGGCTGGGGACTGGGTCCCAATACTAAAATTTAGGGGTTAGATCAATGTTAGGACAGGGTGGCAGTGGAGGGATGAGTGAGTCCCTAGACAACACAGTGAGTACGGTGCCTTCTTATTTCCCCCTTTTCCACCCAGGCAGGCAGGTGAACTCTACAGAGGCACCTCTGGGCTTGCACTGACTAAGGACAACAGCTGTGAGTGGGGTGGGAGAGGGGATGGCTCATGTTAAAGGACTTTTGGTTGCTGGACTTATGAACCGTAGGGAGAAGGACACTGCCTAGCTTATTTGGGGGTGGGTCTTTCCCTCATGGTTTATGTTTATGTGTTGGGGCTGCTGACATGACTTCTGCTAACCCTGGGCTTACATTGCAGTGTAGACATACCCTGAGAGGGCATCTAGACTGTGATAAAATCCCTGTGGCCCGGCTGGCCTGGATGATCTGATTTGGGCTCCTGGGGCTCAGACTGGAGCCCAGGCTCGGAGACCCTCACCCCTCGTGGGGTCTTGGAGGCTGGGCTGAAGCCCAAGTGTCTACACTGTAATTTTATAACCCTGCAGCACAAGCCCCACAAGCCTGAATCAACTGACCCAGGGTTTGAGAATAGTGACTTGGGTGTGTTAATGGCAGTGTAGACATAATGCTAGGCTATGTCCACACTGCAATGAAACACCCAGGGCTGTCCCGTGCCAGTGCAGGCTCCCAGGCTAGGGCCATGGGGTGGTAAATTTGCACTGTAGACATCTCAGCTCAAGCTCAATATCAGGTTCTGGGAGCCCTCAAAGTTGGGAGGAGTTTAGCAAAGTGAAAAGGTAAAATGGCAGTGGAGTATTGCCTGGAGTCAATGGCATTTCTCCATTGGTCTGTCTGCTTTGGGACAGGGACAATAACATGTCCTGCTGCTTTCGTTATTTCAAAGGGCGGTTTAGGATTTTCATTCTCACACACGGTGCACGAAGCAGGACTCAATCCTGGGTGGAAACTAAATGAGCTGCCCACAGATTCTGGCAGCCACAATGAGCATTTGGTGTGAGATCCCAGACCTGCCCCTGTCCCAGAGGAGGGGGTCATCTGTGATGGGCTGGAACACTGACCTATCAGCTCTTAACTCCCAAACTTTCAGTAACTCTGTTATCAGTGCCTGTGAGTGTAATTTAAACCATAAAAACAGCCACCCTGGGCTGGACCAAAGGCCCACCTAATGCTGTATTTTGTCCTCTGACAGCAGCTAATATCAGGTACCCAAAGAGTTACTCAACAAGGCACCACTGGGAGTTGAACTCAGGATCTCTTGTTTAGAAGGTAGGTGCTTTAGCCAGCTAAGCCATGGTGCCTACCTAGAGCTAAGGCACAGTGATGCCCACAGCTGACTCCCTGACAGCTCCACCAGGGCCTGACATGCTTTGCATGTGTTTGGATTCTGCAAAGCAGAGAAGCAGGTGAGCTTTTCCTTGCAAGCTGTGTGTGTGTGTGTGTGTGTGTGTGTGTGTGTGTGTGTGTGTGTGTGTGTGAATCTTTGGCCATGTCTGCACTACAAAGTTATTTCAGCATCATTATATTGCTCAGGTGTGTGAAAAACACACAATGCTCCCTCGGTTGGCAGCTTGTGGCTGGTACACACACTGCAATACCACGTCTGGCGACAAAACTGCCCTGTTTTGGTGACAAAATAAAAACACCTTGACGAGAGGTCTAGAGCTTTTTGCAGCAAACTTAAAAAGACAAATTGTCAGTGTAAATGCTGCTGGTCATTATATCACCATGACTGGCCTCCACCAGTATCCCACCATGCCTGCCGTGAACTCGCCTGCCCTGCATTCCTGCTACAGAGACTGGGCCTCTCCCATTTCATTGCTCCAGAAAGTTCTGACAGTTGAGTCACCATCTGGAGAGAGGAATAGCTCAATGGTTTGTACATTGGCTTGCTAAACCTCAGGTTATGAGTTCAATCTTTGAGGGGGCCATTTAGGGATTGGGGCAAATAACTGTCTGGGGAGTGGTCTTGCTTTGAGCAGGGGGTTGGACTAGATGATTTCTTGAGGTCCTTTCCAACTCTGATATTCTATGATTCTACACTGGGATTAGGTTGATATAACTGCATTGCCAGCCTAAGTAATGTAATTACACCAACCAAATTTTGTAGTGTAGACCTGTCCAAAGAATCACACACACACCTTGGGAGCAAAACTTCAGCTGCTCCTCTGCTTTACACAATCCAAACAGGAGCAACACTTGTCAGGTCCCAGTGGGGATTGGCAGAGAGTCAGGTGTGGGCAGACACGATGCTTTAAATAACAGCAGGTACCATGGCTTAGCTGGTTAAAGTGCCTGTTTTGTAAACAGAAGATCCTGGGTTCAACTCCCAGTGCTGCCTTGAGGAGTGGCTTTGGGAGACCTGGTATTGGCTACTGTGAGAAAACAAGATTCAGAGCTGGATAGACTCCTATGCTGCCCCTTCCTCCTGCTCACTGCTCTCCTCCCTCACTTGCCCTTACGGTCATTACAAAGTGGCAAGGCAGAGCCCTCCCATTTTTAAAAGTCCTGGGGTGGTGTTCCCCCCTGTTCAGGCCCCCCTGGGGCCCTGCACTTCACACAGCTCCTCACTGCTAGCGCAGACTGGGCAGTTTCTTGCATGAGAGACACTCTCCCAAAGCAGGACTAATGCTTAGAGCTGGTTATCAGTGATTTCAGATCTGTTGGTCTGCAGCAAGACTCTCCATTGAGTCTTAACCAGCTCTGTTATTACACAGGGAAGAACAAAAGGGTGAAATGGTGCCTGGAACCCTTAAGAAGAATCCACCCCACCAAGTACCAACACTTGTTGCTATCCGCTCTCAGCTCAGTTTTGGGGTCACTCCTTGCCTTTATCAACCTGGGGGGGGGCTCAGAAAATCATAGCAAGCATGTTCTCCAGTGGTGCAATTAGTTAGTGCACAGTACTTATAGAGCAGTGCTGAGGAGCTATGCTGAGGTTGTGAGTTCAAGCTGCACCTGGAGCACTGGTTTCCATTAACCAAGTGGCATCACCCCCTCATTTGGTCCTGTGGAATGTAGAATTCCAGCCCTGGGACACTGAGGAGGAGAGGAGACAAACACGCTCCCTTCAATTATTACCTCCTCTCTAGAGCACAGGTCAGAATCTACAATCCTTTCTCCCCACCCCAGCCCCTGTGCCAGGATCCCTCAAGCAGAGCCTGGAGTCCTGCCCCTGGCGTCTGTACTATTGACAAACTCTAAGTGACAGGGACAAAACACTCAAATCCTGCCTGGTGCGGGGAGCCAGGTTGCTCTTCAAATTCTGTCGTTGGTACATTTCCAAGTCTGGGAATGTCCCACAACAGCATTGAATGGGAAGCTGCCTGCAGAACAGTTACAGTGCACAGAGCTCCTGTGGAGGAGGGTGGGAATTAGTAACATTTTGAAGATCGTTTGGGAAATGAGCCTTTGCTGACAAGGTTTGTCTCTGTTCATATTTCACCTTCAGGTGTTATGTTGAGGATCTTTAATATATTTTTGTGAGGTTAACAACTATCTCCTCAACTTTATTTACTCAACTTAAAAATTGATGTCACTTGATTTTTGCATCTCCTGTGAAAATACAACTGACACGTGTGGCTTTCTACAGGGGTCATGATGTTAAAGTTGGGAAATCAGGTCTCTGTACTTCTGTGGAGGGGGTTGCTTTTTACAGCTGAATCACTGCCAGGCACACCGGGCTGTTAGCTGCACCCACTGTCCTTGCCGGGGCCCCTGCTGAACCCTGGGCGGCTGCACTGCCGTGCTGGAGTGACTCTGCAGGGGAGAAGCTGCTGTGGAGCAAGGTAGAGCAGGTGCAGGAAGGAGACAGGGTCACTATTCACATTCTGAACTGCACAATTTTCCAAATTTGGGAATAGATTCATAGACTTAAGGTCAGAAGGGACCATTATGATCATCTAGTCTGACCTCCTGCACAATGCAGGCCACAGAATCTCACCCACCCACTCCTGTAACAAACCCTAACCTATGTCTGAGTTACTGAAATCCTCAAATCGTGGCTTAAAGACTTCAATGTGCAGGGAATCCTCCAGCAAGTGACCCGTGCCCCACGCTGCAGAGGAAGGCGAATGTCGAGAACAATTCTAAGGGAAGGTGAACGCAGAGCAGTGACACTGGAGATGCCCAGACCTCCAATGGGGCAGCGTAGAAATTAATATTGGGAAGATCATTTGTGAAATTAGTCGTCACTGACAAGCTTTGTCTCTGTTCCTATTTCACGCAATGGTGTTAGTTAGAGGCATCAGGACAGGTTTTACTATATTAATTAAACACTTAATTTTATTTACCCAAGCCAAAAACTTAGTGTCACTTATTTGTTCTCTGTCCTAGCAAGAATGAATTGAATTTCATGACTTTCTGGAAAGTGCAGCGAGATGAAATGTGGGGAATTCAGTCTGTGTGTTTGTGAGCTGATGTTTTCCTCTCACAGGTCAGTGCCTGCATTGAAATACCAAGAGGGATCTAAGGGCTGGTGTACGCTGGGCACTGAACTGACAGAGCGACGTCTCTCAGGGTGTGAATCCCCCCCCCCAAACCCATAGAGTTAAGGTGACCTAAGCCCTGGTTAGATAGTGCTAAAGAAAAGGAAGAATTGTTCTGTCAATGCAGCTATTACAGGGATGGGAAAACCCCTCCAGTCACTGTCTACTCCAAAGTGCTATAGCAATGCCACAGCAGCATTTTAAGTGTAGACAGAGTGAAGCTAGATCTGGCTCCAATTTGCACTGTGGATGCTCAGGCACTAAGACTACAATAATAACAACAACAGCACAGTGCTTGCGTAGTTGGCAGGATTTAAACCTGCATGAGGTGACCCCAAGGGATTTCTAGTCCATCGCCTTAACCACTCGGCCACACCTACTTGATGTACAGCTGTTCCACTGCATGATGATTCAGTTCTCACTGAATTGTCACTTCAAATTGTTTGCTCAGACCAGCTTCCCCAGCACACTCACGGCTGCGCATCAGTGTAAGTGTGTCCTGGGCTGAACAGTGAGAATTCCTGCCCATTTCCCTTCTGGCTGGAGCAGGCTGAGAGTGTGTTTGTGTTAATGGCATTGCTGTAGATTGTTGTTCATTCCCCACTCTGACAATACAGGGAATAAGGGAATCTCTCTGATTTACCTAACTACTTTTGTTGTTACAGTGGATGAAATGACATTTTCCCCTATCCCTGCCCTGTTCCTGCTCTTTGTTATAGTTCAATATATTTTAACTGAGGAAAATGATAATAAAAATATCTGCTCTCCAGCAAAACTTGAAGCAACATCAACGCAACGGGAATGAAACAATTTGTTCCCGAAGAGGGACTTGATGACTAACAATTGCTTTGAAATGGGGAACAGTCAAACCGTGACGCTCAGGCTTTGGCCAGCCCTAATCAAGGCATTTCTCACATTCTCTCCCATGTGGCTTGTCTGATGTCTAATAGGAACGTCCTCTGATTGAAGCTTTTCCCAAATGCAGAGCATGTGTAGGGTCTCTCCACTGTGGATTCTACGATGTCTGACAAGGTTTGAGCTGTCAATGAAGGTTTTCCCACACTCAGAGCATGTGTAGGGTCTCTCTCCTGTGTGGATTCTACGATGTCTGCTCAGGCTAGGGCTCTGTTTGAAGCTTTTCCCGCACTCAGAGCATCCATAAGGTTTCTCACCTGTGTGGATTATCTGAGGTGTGATAAGGGCTGACGACCGACTGAAGCATTTCCCACACTCAGAGCACGTGTAGGGTTTCTCTCCTGTGTGGATTCTCTGATGCGCGACAAGGGCATATCTCCAACTGAAGCGTTTCCCACACTCAGAGCATCCATAAGGTTTCTCACCCGTGTGGATTCTCCTATGTGTGATAAGGTAGGAGCTCCGACTGAAGCTTTTCCCACACTCAGAGCACATGTAGGGTCTCTCTCCTCTGTGGATCCCCTGATGTGTGAAAAGGTCTGAACTCCCATTGATGCTTTTCCCACACTCATGCCATGTGTAGTGTGTCTCTTCCAAGTTGATTCTCTCGTGTGTAATAAGGTCTGAGAGGCTACTCAGGTTTTCCTCTGGCCTCTGCTGAGACTCACAGGCTTTTGCTTTTCTGGGAGTGCACAACTCTCGGAAACATTCCCTTTGGGTCTTCCTGATAATGTCCTATGTGGTTCTACTTGCTCAGCATCTTCCTACTGGGGATTCTCCTCATTCTCACTCACCATCCCAACACCTGATGGGAGACAGAGAGAATCCAGACATAGGTCACTCCCTGCGCTGGAGAGAAAGGAAATCTCAGAGACAAGAAGGAAAAGGGATGAACAAACCAAAATACGTGTGGGAGAGATCAAACCTATCAGGAGCTCATTTTCCTCAAACCCTTCCCCAGATGAGAGAGGAAGGGATCAGTTCTGGGTGTGCATCTCACCACAACACTCAGGGGAAAGTGAGATTGGGGAGGGACCTGCTGCCAGTTGTCAGTTAGGGTAGGTGGGAAGCCATGAGTGACATCTGCCTAATGATTCCACATCTGAAGGGAACAATCCTGAACTTGCAGAGCTCACAAGGTCTTTGTAGGGCATCCCAAATGTTTCCTGTATTCATGGAGAGTTTTGAGTTGGTTTAACCAATCCCTCACCTGTGCAGGCAGCTCTCAGGAGCACTTCTTTCTCAGAGCCCTGGCGGTCTGGGACCCACGGCTCTTCCCCTCGTTCCAGCTGCGAGATCACATCAGGTTTGGAATTTAGAAACCCTACGCCAGGCAAAGAAAACAAGGGAGGTCAGTGGAATTTGTGGGATACTTGTCACAAAGAATAGTCCACGGTTTTAACCGCAGCTCATTTTTAAGCAGTAACGTCCCAAGGCCAGCTTCCTTGGCTCAAAGTGGCAGGAGAGTTATTATTATTATAAATCATATGTATTACCTTAGTGCCTAAGGACCAGCTAACAGTGGGTCCCCATTGTGCTAGGCAAAGTACAAACACAGAATAGTAGATGGCCCATGCCTAAACGATTTACAATCTAACTAGACAAGACAACCACAGAATGGGGAAGGGTAGAACCACCCGATAACGAAATAGATATTAAGATGCTTAAAGAAAATTTAGTTTGATAGCATCCTGTCTGGCAAGAAATCACTTATCAACAGTTGTGGTACCCTCATTTCTGTATTGTTTTATCTTTATGTCCACCACTTTTCTGGTTCTGTAATTGTTTCTGCCAGCGGTATAATTAATTTTGCTGGGTGTAAGTTAATTAGGATAGTAGGATATAATTGGTTAGGTAATTATGTTGCAATACGTTAGGACTGGTTAGTTACATTTCAGTAAAATGATTGGTTAAGGTGTAGCTGGGAATATGACTATATAAACTGGGGTCAAACAGGAGGGGAAGGAAATTGGAATCAGGTTTATTAATGGGGAAATGGGAACAGGGACACAGACAAGGCTCTGTGGCCTCAGAGCTGGGAAGGGGGATGCAGGCTAAACGCTCTGCGGCCTCAGAGCTGGGAACGGCACACTGGGGAACAGACTCTCTGGGCGTACAGCGATGAGCCCGACTGGTGTGAAGGGCTTCGGAATCTGCTTGCTTGGAAATAACCCCAATAAACATTGCACTATCTGCCCTTCGGACTTCTGGTCTTTTGCTGCTTGCTGTCTGCGTGACAAGAACCAGGGAAGTGGGCGGGGAGGAAAGCCCTCTAACAAAACTGACACGACCTGATAACCAAGAGGTGAGCCTTAGGGAAGGTTTTAATACACTTTGTAACTGATGAGGGATTCCCACGAGGACTGATGAGGGTGCAATGGTAAATACACATTTAGATCCTTTTCTTGTTTTATCTCTTTTTCCCATAAGGCTTAACATCTGGCGCAGTGTCATGGATGCACAGGATCTGTGCAATGCCCTGGCTTTTAAACAGTCCTTGGGAGGTGCCCCTTGAGTGCGCTGGACCCCCAAGGGGTCCCACTCTTCCACAAGGAGAGACCATGTAGCTTCAACACTTGAGACTGAGCCTCTGGATTCAACACTCCTATTTCAACCTGTGAGCTCTGCCAGCAGGTCCAGCTGAACGACACTCCTGTTCAGAGACTGCTCCTCATTCATGCTTCAATGCACCTCAGCAAGTTTTTGCTGTGACACTGGGCAGACTGTTAAAATATAGCAGGGTTTATTAGTCAACTGAAACACAGCATTAGAAAGGCTTTAGATTAGGACAGAGAAGCAAAGAAGACAATATAGTCCATATTGGCCAATGCTCTTGAGCCAGGCTGCTGTTAAAAAAATCCCCTCCATAAAAGTATTAAGCGTAGTCTTGAAGCCAGATATGTCTTTTGCCCCCAATACTCCCCTTGGAAGGCAAGACTAAACTCCCTAGTGTCCACTTGATAGCCACTGGTTCTTCTTCTTCTCCACGGCATCGCTCGTGGAGAACAAGGACCTGCAAATCTACAGTCGTACTCTATCTTTGTTTCAAGAATGAAAACAAACTAGCGCCTCAGAGGACCGGAACGGATTTCAGCTGATGGACAGCTTTCCTCAGTGTTTGTACATTTTAACAGGAATATATTGAATGATTAAATTCATTTCACGTCCCCGTTCAGCGGAACTCCTGAACATACAGGAGATGGATATGAAAATATAGATCACTTAAAAAAGAGGACATGTAAGAGAGCAGCTGGACTTGAACCAAAAACCTCTCAATCCGCCCTCAAATGCACCACCACTGAGTTCCCTGAGGCAGTGTTGGAGCCAGTGATCTTGAAGAGTATGAAGGGGACACTTATTTCAAAGAGCTTCTCTTCCATTCCCAGACATAAGTGGTTTTAAAAATGGAGTTTCATTACATTTTCTATGTGCATGTAAACACCACAGCTTGCACAATCCCCACAACTGCTCAGTCTCACCAGAGCACAATAACTTTGGAGGCCCCACACCCAGCTACCCAGCTCTGCGGCCTTTAACCTCTTCAGCAGTTCTCCAATGCCTTAAAGCCACAGGGCACAGCATGGAATTTGACCCCATTAATCCTAAATCAATTTGGATGAAAAATCTTTGCAAAAATAGTTCGTTTTCCAAACCAAAAGCATCTCCCGTTTGTGGCGTCCCCTTAAAGTGTCTCTTTGCACACAAAGAGGAGACACTTTAATTTAGAAACGAGATAAGATGCTTCAGTCAGGGTAAGCAGTTGCTCCCCTTCATGATTGAAAGATCATAAAATGCCAGTCAAATTGACTCTTTCAGCCCTTACACAGCAGACCCCACTGACGGCATCTCCCCGGGGCCGGGTGGAGCCAGCTCACCTTATCAAACCTTCCCATACCCGGGGGAACGGGAAAGTGCGAAGCTGCAGCGCCACCTAGCGGCCACAGGACAAATCGCCGGCTGCTGCACCTGTGGGCACTGGGAGTTTGCTTAACATGGAAAGCTGCCTAATGCAAGGTTGGCAAAACGGGGGTCTGCTGCACTACATCATCATCTGCAATGACTCAACCCGATAGGACACCTCCTGTGCTATGCTGCTACTAGTGACCCTCTCAAACAGGTCCCCACAGCTCCCCAGCCTCCCCCCACCAGGAGGCAGCTAGGAGAGGCTTGTTACACTGCTCTACAGCCAAAATGCTTCTGAAATAAATGGAGTCCAACTTTACTAATTCTGGGTCACTGAGAACGAAAATGATGCTTAAAATTCTTGATTGGCTCTAGTTTTCAAGATATGCTATTGGGTCAGTATTTATGACCCTTGACTTGGGAATGGCGGAGGAGAAGTGAGTTATAAAGGGACGGGATCTCAATTTAAACCAGTAATGACTAAAATCCATCTTTGACTGGATCTATGAATAAATCTATGAATGGCTTTGGACAGTACTTGCTTTTTAGGCAAAACAATGAAGGATACAATCTGAAGCTGGTATTGCCTCATACATGATATGAATTGCATCATGTTATTCCTAGAAGTCATGGATGATGCAATCATAATGAAGCTGAACCAATTGCCCTATATCAGCTCTAGAAATCATACAGTGTCTTGCTCTCTTATTTGTCAGTGTTTGATTTTGCAAAGGGACCCATTTCTCTTTAGCCAAAGTGAGCAGAGATGCCTCGTACTTGTGTGAACAGTGCAGATAACTTGTGCTATGTTTGTGGTGAAGTGACTTTTGCATCACAAAAGTGCAGTATAAACACTATGGTAAAGAAAGCCTATCACTTTTCTTTTGGCTGCAAAATTGGAGATCAGGTGTGTGTTGGAAGCAATGAGTGTGGCAATCTCAGTGAACCGACGGAGGGTGATGGTGGTCAGAGAGAGACAACGGAAGATTAAAGGGGCAACGATGGGCATAGTGATGATGATTGTGTTGTATTTCATTCCTTAGATCTGGTGCCACGGCCGTCCCTTTAGCCTTGTAGTTTACCAAGAGTAAAACTAAATATCTGTTGAGATACAAGGGAGAGTCTGTGTCCATTCCTGCTAGCTGCACAGGGGTTTGACATTGCTGCTTTCAATCCTCCGGCCCTGCCGAGACAAGGAACAATTCAGGAGGGAGATGATTTTCTGACAGGGAGGGACGGCTCCTCTTAAAGGTGTTTGGCAGGCAGCCTCCTTCCCAGGTCTGTCCCGACAACACCCAGTTGAAAAGGGACTCTCCTCAGCCCTTCTCAGCCCGGTGAAAACGAGCGAGTGAGTGAGCGTGGGGGAGAGCGAGCGACGGAGGGAGATGGATTGAGCGGGCCGGGACCTCGGTGAAGGGGCAGGATGAGGGTGTTCAGTTTTGTTGGGTCAGAAAGTTGGCAACCCCAGATCCAGGGGAAACAACTCAAACACCCAACGAGTCTGGCCAGGGGCAGGACATCAGCTTTGAGGAGGGTGGGTGTGGCAGTGACATCACAAAGGCCTTTTGCAGGAACTCGGCCTATTGGGCAAAGGTGGTGGGGAGGGTGACCTCACAGAGACCCCGACATCAGCCGGGCAGGACAGAGGTGAAGGGCCAGGCCAGTCTCTGAGTCCTCCCGGCTTTGCTGCCGCCAGTCTCCTTCGAGAGGTCTCTCCGCGCGGGCGGTGAGAGTATTAGGATTCACGGATGTGAGCATGAGGAGGAACCTCTGTGGAGTTTTCTCCTTTCCTCCCACTGACTGTGCTGAAAACAAACTTCCCTTTGAGAAGCTAAGAGGCTCAGAGACGTTTGGAACCTGTTCAGTCTGATCCACCTGGCGCAGGCCGCATTCTAGGCACCGACAGCACTGGCTTCCGGTGGCAGAATTTGATTTCCTCCTAGGTTTTGATGATTGGAATCCCTGGGGACATTGGGGTGTATCCTTTTGGTTTCCCTTTTCCTCTTTCCTCCCTCCTTTCGCCTCTTGCTTCTTTTTCCCTTTTCCCAGCTTCCCTCCTTCTAACAAGGAGGGAAGTGTCTGGAGTGTGGGCAGGGGAGGGGGTTGCTCTCATTGCAGAGGTCCTCACCAAGAGGTGGGGCTGGATCTGAGAGTGATCCCCTGTGATGGTGACCTGGGCCGTCCTTTGGGACATCTGGTGAGACCCCTCAGCCTCCCGCCCCTCAGAGTCTCAGTGGTGATTGGCCGAGCAGGGGGCTATCGTGAGCGAGGAGACTCAGGTCCTTTTGGTCTTTTTTCAAATCAGGCAAAGAAGTCACAGCCGATCCAATGTACGGGATTAATCTTGCTGCTTCTCTCCATTAATTGTCTCTTAGCAGGTGATGATTTCCTCTAATGTTCTAGGTCTTCTAAAATCCTTGCTGAATAATTACTATGAACCCCTGTTGGTCTGTAGCTCACTTGAGAGCACTTTATTCTGATCAGTCAGCGTATGAAATTGAAGATCTGAGAGAGAGGTTGAAAGTCAGGAGCAGTGTTTCCTCTAATTTGCTATGTCTGTGTGCGGAATGAATTTTGCTGAGTGCACCAATACGGAGGTGAGGTGTGACACATCACCTGTCTATTGGTGCTCATTCCAAACTTCATTCTGCAGATGGATCGTGTGTGGCGGGGTGAGGCTGAAGGGTTAGGAGTGTGGAGGGGTCTGAGGTAGAGCAGAGGGTGGGGTGAAAGGGCTCTGTCTGGGGGAGCAGTGTGTGGGGTGGGGTTGGGGATGAGAGGCTGAGAGCTGGAGCAAAGGGTTGGGGTGCAGGGGTGTGAGGGCTCCGGCTAGCGATCCAGCCTCTGGGGTGGTGCTGAGAATAAGGGGCTTGGAGTGCAGGTTGCCCCAGGGAGAGAGGACTCCCCCACAGCTCTCTCTCACCACAGCAGATCAGGGTCAGGTGAGAGGGCACCTGTCTCCTGGCCACAGCAGCGCTGGTGGGGCTTGGCTGGGTCGGGCTGGGGCAGGGGGAGGGAACAGGATTTATTTTTCCTAAGTCAAAAGGAGGAAGGGATGGAGTTATGCTTCAGTTTTTACCTTATAAACTTAAGTCCTGTCTAACCTACAGGACACTATGGGAATAAGACACCATGTCATGTGGTGACATCACAAGAGCAGAGGATGTGAGAACTACAGCAACTGAGAGGGTGGGGGGGTTAGAATCAGATTGTTTCAAATGCTGCATTCGTCGGCTGACATTTAACAGCAACGCTTAGCTAACACAATGGAGAAAGGAATTCTCTGCTAAAGATTCAACCTGCCCCTTTGGCCAACTCCACCCCTTCCCTGACCGGCGTGTGCTCAGAACACCCCTCCCCCCCACACTCACACCATCACCCCCCACACAAGCCCACAGCTGGGAACCCAGCACAAAGCAAGGGAGGGAGTTGCTTGGCTTATTTTACTTTTTACTTTGCAAAAGGTTTTTTAAAAAGCATTTTCTGCTCCTGTTCCCCATGATGGAGAAGCAGATGGTTGTGGAGAAGGGGATCTGCGTTTGGATTCGGGAACTTGGGGCGAGGCAGAGGAGGGGAGTGTGTGAGGGGAAGGGGCAGTCGGGGTGAAGGGAGGCTAAAGGGGTCAGGTCAGGCCGCTGGGTGCGGGGTTTGGGGGGAGGCTGAAGGAGGCAGTTGGATGTAGGGGGGAGACTGAAAGGGCAGCTGGGGAGGAGCCTGGGGGGCAGGGGAAAGCTGAGGGGGACAATGAGGGGAAGGGACCGGGGCAGTTGTGGGAGGCAGAAGGGGGCAATTGGGGCAGTTGAGGAGGCTGAAGGGGTAATGGGGAAGTTGAGGGAGGATAAAGGGGTGATGGGGGCAGTTGGGGGAGGCTGAAGGGGGCAATGGGTTGAAGGAGGCCGGGGCAGAGAGGCTGTTGGGGGGCTGCTCGTCCCCACGGGAGGGGAGGAGGAAGAGGAGCTGCCCTTCTTTCTGAAGCTGTTTCCTGTTAGATCTTGCAACTTCACTGTTCCTGAGCAGGGTCCTGTGATGAAAAGGAAACTAGAGAGATTCGTGGTCCTGCTTTCAGCAGGGGCTTAGGCTGGATGACCTCCTGGGGTCTCTTCCAACCCTCATTGTCTAGGATTCTGTGTTTCTGTGGAGGACAGGTCCATCAATGGCTGTTGGCCAGGGAGGGCAGGGATGGTGCCCCTAACCTCTGTCTGTCACAAGCTGGGAATTGGGCGACAGGGGATGGCTCCCTGGATGATTCCTGTCTGTTCATTCCCTCTGGGGCACCTGGCACCAGCCGCTATCGGCCAACAGGAGACTGGGCTAGATGGAGCTTTGGTTTGACCCAGTCTGGCCGGTCTTCTCTTCTAATGCTCTTCTCACATGCTCAGTAACAGCTGCAAGCTGCTGCCCTCACGCGCCATCAGAATCTGCTCCCTGCAATCAAAGGCCGGAAAATCCCCCTGAAGGGGGGAATCGGAGGGGCGGGATGGGCAGAGGGACAAAACTGGGACGGGATCAGGGGTTCAGATGGGGGCTGCCCTGCCAGGTAGGTGCAGAAGGGAAAACCCCCAGCTAGAGGGAGGCAGAGGGGATAGAAGTTCCCACAGATGGGGTGAGCCGGCAGCAGCAGTTCCACACTAGGGTGTGGTGGATGGTAGAAGGACTCGTGTTCCTCGCAGGATGGTCCATCTCAGCCCCCCCTCCCCAGGGCTGTGGTGTTAAAGGCCCCGAGTGGCCCAGTGCCCAGGCTCCACCGCTCTGCTCTAGCTGAAATGGTGACTGAGCTGCCAAGGGAGATGTGATTCAGGGAAATAGTTTAAACCTCCCTCCCCCCATCATAAAGCAAACTGATACTTTTAGACGTGTTTACGCCATTTCAGAGAATTCCTGGCCAGTTTCCGTCTCGGTAACATGTCAGCTTGGAGCCTCAGAGTAGCTCAAGATTTGTCTTATCTGCTGCTCTGATTGCCTGAGTTAGTCTCCCTGTCCTGAGCTCCCTGGAGTTCTGCACCTTTTCATTGTTTATTTCTAGCAATGGTATTTGGATGACAGTGTCCAGTAGTTCAGGCACCCAGCTGAGAGGCAGGAATTAGGACACACCGGGGAGCTGATCCCCCTGCCCCACTCGCTCTCATTAGTTAGCCCCAATGAACCCCCTTCAAAGGGAGAGCTGGACAGAGCCCCACCACGGCACACTGCTTTGTGCACTGACCCGAAACATGGGGGACCCTGGTTCAAATCCTTTCTCCCTTGTGGACAGTGGCGGGGGGCAGGGGTGATGCTGGCAGCCCAAGCTCATGCCGGTGGCCTCAGGCCTCCCTGAGGCACAGATCTAGCCCAAAGGCAGACTTGCCTAGGTGGCAGGATAGCCCCGAGTGCCCAAGGGGACTGTCTGTGACTCCCTGCTCAGGCTGTTCGTGTGCCTGGGGAGTTCGCTCTCGGGGGGTGGAAGCTCCCAGTCCCCATGGGGGGTGCCCTGGTGTGTAACAGTCTGCCCTGAGCTTGGTACTCACGTCCCTGAGCTACTCTCTGCAGCTGGACAGAGGGAATTGAACCTGGCTCTCCCACATGGCAGGTGAGTGCTGGGAGCACAGGACCTATCTGTGAGAGGGGCAGGGCTAGGACACCTCCCCGTTGTCAGTGTCTCCCTGGGCGGGCTTGGCTGGCTCCCT